>NC_138549.1:4803044-4820544 GCF_964273705.1 Natrix helvetica | reverse complement strand
TATTATGTATAATAGAAAAACATGTAAGAGAAAGTCAAGGAAAGAATTGCTCTATTGGTGGGAGAAAGTGGCAAGAAGGTGACAAGCAACAGGAAGAAAGCAGAACTACTAAACTCATTTTTTGCATCTGTCTTTACACCAAGGGGAAAAACAGTCCAACCTATCAAATACAGCACGCAAAAAAAGCAGATTAGGAACACAAGTCAAAATAGAGTAGCCTATTTTACACACATAATTTCTCATGTCTCTAATGAGCTTCCCAGATATGTCCCTGGATTGAAAAAAATATGCAATTTTCATTCAATGAAACTGCAATCCTGAACTCCTCACTTATTTGTTTCCTACACAACCCTTACCTTTCCTTTTACAATCTGTGGCAGTAAGGAAAGCATTTTAAAAAACTACACCACCTCTCTCTCAAATCCACTGATAGAATGGAATAGAATGGAATGGAATGGAATAGAATAAAATAGAATAGAATAGAATTCTTTATTGGCCAAGTGTGATTGGACACACAAGGAATTTGTCTTTGGTGCAGATGCTCTCAGAGTACATAAAAAGACAAAGATACATTTGTCAAGAATCATAAGGTACAACACTTAATGATAGTCATAGAGTAGAAATAAGCAATCAGGAAACAATCAATATCAATATAATTGTAAGGATACCAGCAACAAAGTTTCAGTCCTGCAGTCATAAGTGGGAGGAGATGGGTGATGGGAACGATGAGAAGACTAATAGTAATAGTAATGCATTCATAGTGAATGGTTGACAGTGGTGAGGGAATTATTTTTTAGCAGATGACATTCGGGGAAAAAAACTGTTCTTGCGTCTAGTTGTCTTGGTGTGTAGTGCTCTGTAGTATCATTTTGAGGGCAGGAGTTGAAACAATTTATGTCCAGGATGCGACGGGTCTGTAGATTTTTTTCATAGCCCTCTTTTTGACTCCTGCAGTGTACAGGTTCTCAATGGAAGGCAGGTTGCAGTTCTGATTTTTAAAGTTACGACTCAAATCCACTCTGGTTATATTAACACAATATTTTTCCCCATTAAGTCGTGAGCCAGTTCAGTGATGGTGAAAATACAGTCATTCTTTCTCTTTTAGCAAACAACTCCGTGCAATGCCAAAAGCATTTTCTACTATCGCTCTCCTCATATTATTCAGAGGCTACTGTGGTAGAACAGGAAGGAAATGGATATTTTTTTTTTCTTCCCAATCTCTAGTTGCCTGGAGACTGGATCCCTGAAGTATAAGATGTCTCTCCTATTCAAATTGAAACTCTAGGTGCATTGCTCATCTGTCATTCCTAGTTCATACATTTGTTGTGTGAATAACATTTCTCTTTTACAGATGCTATTCTTTTCAGCCTGATAAGCTGAATGCCGCACGGCTGCTTGAAATATCAAAGAGTGGTTAAGTAACCCAGTTTATCATGCCAAAGTCAATGCTGCATAGAAGTCACAAATTCACAGGTTTTTTTTTTTTTAAATTCAATACCCGGTAGAAAAAAAAATTCTGTTATAAAACATAAAGACAAATACTGTAAACCTGCTAAAGCAGAAAATACATAATGTGCCAGATGCTTTATTTCTGTATTCTTTAAACAAAAAGCCAGGTTTAGATATTCTTGAATCCTAAATTTGCCATGATGTTTTCTCCTATGCATAACTCAAGATATAGACAGATAAATAGATAATGATAGATAGATAGATAGATAGATAGATAGATAGATAGATAGATAGATGATAGATAAATTCATCCAGTCATCTATCAAGTGTGTGTGTGTGTGTGTGTATTTATAGATAGATACATTATAGATAGATGATAGATGATAGATAGATAGATAGATAGATTGATTGATTGATAGATGATAGATAGATAGATATAGAGATGATAGATAGATAGATAGATAGATAGATAGATAGATGATAGATAGATAGATAGATAGATAGATAGATAGATAGATAGATAGATAATATCTATCATATATCATATATCTATCATATATCTATCTGTAACTCTATCTATATCTATATGTCTGTCTGTCTGTCTGTCTGTCTGTCTGTCTGTCTGTCTGTCTGTCTGTCTATCTATCTATCTATCTATCTATCTATCTATCTATCTATCTATCTATCTATCTATCTATCTATCTCTGACTTTCTGTCTGCCTGCCTGCCTGCCTGCCTGTCTGTCGGTCTGTCTATCCTATCCATCTCTCTCTCTCTCTCTCTCTCTCTCTCTCTCTCTCTCTCTCTCTCTCTCTCTCTCTCTCTCTCGATATATAGAAGTTTGATTCAGTTGATTCTAGATATATTGGAGTTTGATTCGGTTGCCATTGAGGATTTGGACAGGTTACATGGACGTCTGCGACCTACCACATGTTTATTGGACCCGTGTCCCTCCTGGCTTGTACTGGCATCCTGGGAGGTTACACACGACTGGCTCCTGGGCCTAGTGAACGCTTCGTTGGGTGAGGGGTCTCTGCCGGCCACCTTGAAAGAGGCGGTTGTGAGATCCCTACTCAAGAAGCCTTCCCTGGACCCAACGGAGCTAGCTAATTATCGTCCGGTCTCCAACCTTCCCTTTTTAGCGAAGGTTGTAGAGAGTGTGGTGGCCCAACAGTTTCCACGCCACCTGGAGGAAGATGATTATTTAGACCCGCGCCAGTCCGGCTTCCGGCCCGGGTACAGCACAGAGACGGCCTTGGTCGCGTTGGTTGATGATCTCTGGAGGGCCAGAGATAGGGGTTGTTCCTCTATCCTGGTCCTATTAGATCTCTTGGCGGCTTTCGATACCATCGACCATGGTATCCTGTTGCGCCGACTGGGGGGGTTGGGAGTCAGGGGCACCGTTTTATGGTGATTCGGCTCCTACCTCTCTGGCCGGACGCAACGTGTGTTGGCAGGGGAGCAGAGATCGACCCTGAGACCCCTCACTTGTGGGGTGCCACAGGGGTCGGTTCTCTCGCCACTCCTGTTCAACACATACATGAAACCGCTGGGCGAGATCATCCGTGGCTTTGGGGTGGGATATCATCTGTATGCTGATGATACGCAGCTATACATCTCCACCCCGAACCACCCCAATGAGGCCGTCGAAATGATGTCCCGGTGCTTGGAAGCCGTACGGATCTGGATGGATGACAACCGACTCAAACTCAACCCCTCCAAGACGGAGTGGCTGTGGCTTCCGGCCCCCCGGTTCAACCAGTTGCTTCCATCTCTGGCCATCGGGGGCGAGCAACTGGCCCCCATGGAACGGGCGCGCAATTTGGGCGTCCTCCTAGATGCCCGGCTGTCCATGGATGACCATGTAACAGCCGTGGCAAGGGGGGCATTCCACCAGGTTCGCCTGGTGCGCCAATTGCGCCCCCTATTGGACCGGGACGCCTTGCACACAGTCACCCATGCGCTGGTGATGTCTCGCCTGGACTACTGCAATGCTCTCTACATGGGGCTTCCCTTGAGATGCACTCGGAGACTACAGTTGGTCCAGAATGCGGCCGCGTGGGTGATTATGGGGAGGACTAGGTACTCCCATGTAACACCTCTCCTGCGCGAGCTGCACTGCCTTCCTGTGGTCTATCAGGTGCATTTCAAGGTTCTGATTATGATCTTTAAAGCGCTCCATGGCACAGGACCTAGTTACTTGCGGGATCGCATCCTGCCCCATACATCCCTACGACCAATCCGCTCACACAGAGAGGGACTTCTCCGGGTGCCGTCCGCTAAACAGTGTCGGGGGGCGACACCCAGGAGCAGGGCCTTCTCTGTGATGGGCCCAGCCCTGTGGAATGACCTCCCCCTTGATATCAGGATTACTTCCGATCTCCGCTCCTTCCGTGTAAAACTCAAGACCCACCTCTTTCAATTAGCTGGCCTGGCTCAACCGTAGTTTATCCTTTTCCTCCTGACAGTCCTTTTTAAATTGTATTATTATTTCGGGGTATTTTTTAATGACTAATTTTTATTATTATTAATGTAATGTATTTTTAATTATTACCTCCTCCATGCATGTATGTATATGTATGTATATGTGTGTATTTTTATATTTATATGTATGTATGTATATTTTATTGTACGCCGCCCCGAGTCCCTTGCGGAGAGGGAGCGGCTAACAAATTAAATTTCTATTTTCTATTTCTCTCTCTCTCTCTCTCTCTCTCTCTCTCTCTCTCTCTCTCTCTATCTCTCTCTCTCTCTCTCTCTCTCTCTCCTATCTGTCATCTATCTATCTATTTATCTCTATCATCTGCCTGTCTATCTATCTCTACGTCTATCAAAACAGATATGTCTATGTATATATGTTTGTGTATACATATGTATATAACATACAAATACATACAAATGCACATACACACCCAAAACTCAACCCTACCATGCTGGTTCACATATATGAGAAATTGTATGGGGAGTTGCATACATCAGGAAAAGTTGCATAGAAACATGTTGGCTAGCATTAAAAAAATGTATTTCTTTAAGGGAGATGGAACATATTATATTTTCAAAGCATATTATAACTACTTCAGGTTTACTGGTTGGTTGCCTCAGAGAGATGACTTTTCCAATTTCAACTGGTCTTATTGACAAAGATTAGTAATTTTTTAAATGTTTCCATGATTCTCCCAATGGACCATGATTGATCATGATTTGAAAAAATGCTAAAAAGAATAACTCTTCCACTTTTCCTTATCTTGAGCTTTTCTCCAATTGATGAGTGAGGACGTCTAGGGTTTTTCTAAAACTTCCTTAAAGTGGATATGGTTATACCCAGTCTATGAGAGGCATGGTGGCTCAACAGTTAAGATGCTGGGCTTGTCAGCTGGAAAGCCAGCATCCCAAGTTAGAGACCTGAGCTCCATGGGATGGGGTGAGCTCCCATCCTTGCCCAGCTCCTGCCAACATAGCAGTTCAAAAGCATGAAAATGTGAGTAGATAAATAGGTACCGTGTTCCCCTGAAAATAAGACAAGGTTTTATTTTCTTTTGACAGCCTGGTCACCTCGTGGCTGCTGTTATGTTGCAATATTTCAGGGAGGGTTTATTTTCAGGGGAGGGCTTATTTTACCACATGCACTCAAAAGCCCAATTGGGCTTATTATCCAGGGAAGTCTTATTTTCAGGGAAGCAGGGTACCACTTTGATAGAAATGTAACAGTGATTGGGACATTATGCTGGCTACCTGTCCACACCTTGAAATGGTCAGCAACAACTATAGTCAGCAAACAACTAGCATAGTAAAATCCGCAGGGAATCATTTACCTTTTACACCCATTCTATGGTCTCATAGTATACAACTGCCTCTTTAATATCTATAATCAAAAGAGAAGGGACATGGTTGAGAGCAAATGGCACTTGAGAATAAATGAGCTCCTGATTTAGAAAGCCTTGAATGACATTTATTATTAAGCTGTTTCTTGCTTGTATTTCTCTGTCCTTTTATTTGCAACCCAACCCTCCATTACCTCTTCGCCTTGCGTTTGAATATTAGGTGCTAGCTTCTTGTATAGGCACTGCTGAAGTTAGTTACAATACAATACAATACAATACAATACAATAGTAGAGTTGGAAGGGACCTTGGAGGTCTTCTAGTCCAACCCCCTGCCTAGGCAGGAAACCCTATACCGTTTCAGACAGATGGCTATCCAACATCTTCTTAAAGACTTCCAGTGTTGGGGCATTCACAACTTCTGGAGGCAAGCTGTTCCACTGATTATTGTTCTAACTGTCAGGAAATTTCTCCTCAGTTCTAAGTTGCTTCTCTCCTTAATTAGTTACCGATTGCTTCTTGTCCTGCTTTCAGGTGCTTTGGAGAATAGCTTGACTCCCTCTTCTTTGTGGCAACCCCTGAGATATTGGAACACTGCTATCATGTCTCCCCTAGTCCTTCTTTCTCTTAAGCTAGACATACCCAGTTCCTGCAACCGTTCTTCATATGTTTTAGTCTCCACTCCCCTAATCATCTTTGTTGCTCTTCTCTGCACTCTTTCTAGAGTCTCCTCATCTTTTTTACATTGTGGCGACCAGAACTGAATGCAGTATTCCAAGTGTGGCCTCACCAAGGCATTATAAAGTGGCATCAACACTTCACGTAATCTTGATTCTATCCCTCTGTTGATGCAGCCTAGAACTGTGTTGGCTTTTTTGGCAGCTGCTGCACATGGCTGGCTCATATTTAAATGGTTGTCCACTAGGACTCCAAGATCCCTTTCACAGTTACTACTACTGAGCAAGGTACCATCTATATTGTACCTGTGCATTCCATTTTTGTTGCCTAAATGTAGAACCTTACTCTTTTCACTATTGAATTTCATTTTATTAGATAGTGCCCAATGTTCAAGTTTGTCAAGATCCTTCTGTATCTTAAGCCTATCTTCTGGAGTGTTGGCTATTCCTGCCAGCTTGGTGTCATCTGCAAATTTGGTGAGTTCCCCATTTATTCCCTCATCCAAATCATTGATGAAGATGTTGAAGAGTACTGGGCCTAAAACAGAGCCTTGGGGTACTCCACTGCATACTTCCCTCCATGTAGATGCAGTTCCATTGAGAACTACATGTTGAGTGTGGTTGGTCAGCCAGTTATGAATCCATCTGGTGGTGATGCTGTCTAACCCACTGTTTTCTACTTTATCTAGTAGTAGGTTATGGTCTACCTTATCAAAAGCCTTACTGAAGTCCAAGTAAACTATATCAACAGCATTCCTCTGGTCCACTAATTTTGTCACATTATCAAAGAATGCAATAAGATTAGTCTGGCATGATCTGTTTTTGACAAATCCATGTTGGCTTTTGGCTATTACTTTGTTTGCTTCTAGGTGTTCGCAAATTCGTTGCTTCTTTATTTTTTCCAGAATCTTTCCTGGTATTGAGGTCAGGCTGATAGGTCTGTAGTTTCCTGGATCTATTTTTTTTCCCTTTTTTGAAGATGGGAACAACATCAGCTCTTTTCCAGTCCTCTGGTAGTTCCCCGGTGTTCCAGGATCTCTGAAATATATAATTCAGTGGTTCTGAGATCTCGTCTGCTAGTTCCTTCAGAACCTTGGGGTGTAATCCATCCGGTCCTGGTGATTTGAACTCGTCTAGTTAGTGATCATAGGTGTCCAAATTTATTAACAGTGATTGTTTATGATTAAAAAATTATAGAAGACGTCTCTGCCAAAAAAGGAGAATCAATTCCCCATTATTATTATTATTATTAGCTCTTGTTAGTTTCATTGTAACCGAAACAAGCCCTCCGTCCCTGGGAGAGAAGTATATACAGATACACAATTGTGAAATAATCAATAAGGTTTATAATTAGGACTTTAAAAAATGGTTAACATATTTCCAACTGTGCTAATAAGTTAGCACGCAAACGGAATCTCATTAGAGAGCCTCTTTCCAGCATGCAAGATGTTTATATTTAGGGATGATAACAAGTATTGCACAATCTCAGTTTCCACCGAGAAGGAAATACACAACAGTGGTTGTCTGGAACTCAATTACATTTCTGTGTGTTCGTTTTTGGCAGGATGGTAATGAAAGATGAGGAGGGGGGAGAGAGAGAGAGAGAGCAGGACGGAAAGGATTCCTTTCCATTATCAAAGTAATTAGTTCCATAAATTTCTTTATGTTTTCTGTGAAGAAACGGGGTAATTACACTGTGAAATTTCATTTTCCAAAGGGAGCGCTTTAATTTATAGGCTCATGCTGCATTCGTTTTGGCCCTGGGTTTCTGCAATCTCAGCCTGTATTTCAAGACATGGTGTGTGTGTGTGAGTGTGTGTGTGTGTATGTGTGTGTGATTGCACACAAATGTATGTGATGGGGATTATTTCAAGTATTGTTGACTTGAAAGCCAAATCTAGACACATTAAATCTATTTGATTGTGTCATTGGACAAGACTATCAATGTGGTTTTGCCCTGAAGTAATGTTTGAATAGCATTTTGAGAAAAAAGATGTACTAGCATGGAATAATCAGAAGAGGAAAATATATACTCTGGAATCTATATTTCTTTGACCATGTTGATAAATCGCCAGAGGTATTGTTATGTGTGTTTTGGGTTACCTCTTCAATTTCATCCTTTATAAATCTTGTCAGTGATTGCATTGATAAATCTCCAAAGAATGGATTCCAGAATTGTCTCTGAACAACAGTACTTTAGAGCACATTTAGGCAAGAAAAACGAAATGCACAGGTACAGTATAGGTGGTACCTTTGCTCAATAGTAGCAACTGTGAGAGGGATCTTGGAGTCCTAGTGGACAACCATTTAAATATGAGCCAGCTGTGCGCAGCAGCTGTCAAAAAAGCCAACACAATTCTAGGCTGCATAAACAGGGGGATAGAATCAAGATCACATGAAGTACAACTTTATAATGCCTTGGTAAGGCCACACTTGGAATACTGCATCCAATTTTGGTCGCCACAATGTAAAAAAAGATGTGGAGACTCTAGAAAGAGTGCAGAGAAGAGCAACAAAGAGGATTAGGGGACTGGAGGCTAAAACATATGAAGAACGGTTGCAGGAACTGGGTATGTCTACTTTGATGGGGGGAAAAAACACTAGGGATGACATGATAGCAGTCTTCCAATATCTCAGGGGCTGCCTTAAAGAAGAGGGAGTCAAGCTATTCTCCAAAGGACCTAAAGGCAGGGCAAGAAGCAATGTGTGGAAACTAATCAAGGAGAGAAACAACTTGGAATTAAGGCAAAATTTCCTGACAGTGAGAACAATTAATCAGTGGAACAACTTGCCTCCAGAAGTTGTGAATGCTCCAACACTGGAAATATTTAAGAAGATGTTGGATAACCGTTTGTCTGAAGTAGTGTAGGATTCCCTGCCTAGGTAAGGGGTTGGACTAGAAGACCTCCAAGTTCCCTTCCAACTCTGTTATTCTATTCTACTCTACAGATCTGAGGAAATGTACATTTCTACCTATGCCCAATCCATAATATATAGGTAGGTATATTTCTAAATAAACAAAATTATTCTAAAATGCCAAGGAGCCTCTTTGGTGACCTCTGGAGCTTCTCTGTGGGAGAGATTCAAATTGATGTTAGTGCTTTAGTTTTTGATCTTCCACCTCTCAGAAAAAATGAGATGTTTATGATATGGAGGCCAAGGTCTTACACAAAACCATATGCAATAAATATTAATAGTACTTTATCTGGTTTTTCACGGAAAGTTCCAATAAACACTTCTCAAGTTACTTCAATATATAAGCAAGTACATAAAACTCTTCCAGATGAAGTCCAAAGTATGAAAAGCTAGGCTGAGAATTTGGGGTTATGCCTTAACTGTGTTTTCAAGTTAAGAATTTGAAATGTGGAAGGGAGGGAGGGAGGGAGGAAAGGAAGGGAGGAAGGAAGGAAGGAAGGAAAGAAGGAAGGAAAGGGAGTGAGAGGGGGGAAGAAAAGGAAGAAAGGAAGGGAAAGGAGGAAAGAATGAAGGAAGGACATTTTATTCTGGGATAGTTTTTTAGGGGTAGTTTTTAATGCATTTTTAAATTTTTAAATTTGAACTTTAACTATTATTGTACAGTAAATTATATGTTACCTCCTCCAGCCACATCTATATCTATATTTATATTTATGTATATTTATTGTGTTTTTAATATGACTGTACACCGCCCCGAGTCCCTTCTGGGAGAGGGCGCGGTCTATAAATTAAATAAAAGTTAAAGTTAAAGTTAAAGTTAAAGGAAGGAATGGAAGAAAAGGAAAGAAGGGAAGAAGGAAGGAAGGAAAGGGAAGGAAAGGGGTGGAGGGAGGGAAAGGAGCAATGGAGGAAGAGAGGAAGGAAAGAAAAGGGAGGGAGGGAAAGTGGGACAAAGGTAGGAAGGAAGGAAAAGAAGAAAGGAAGGAAGGAAGGGATGAAGTGAGTAAGGAAAGAAAAGGAAGGGAGGGAGGAAGAGAGAGAAAGAGGGAGGGAGGGTGGGGTTAGGTGAGCCCACCTCCGATTTCCACCACTGGTTCATGTAGTCTGGTCCGAAACGGCTAAATGCCACCTCTGCTCAGAAGACTAAACTCTGGTCCTGGTGACCAGAGTTTTACAATATCCATCACCTCCGCCATCGATTTGTAGAGCTTATCTCTGACCTGAGAGGAATCTATTTCTTGTTCATCCAAGATGCAGCTTCTTCTTCACTGTCTCTACAAGATGGATTTGATCCGAAGACTCCCCGACAATGGTTTGTCAGATTGGATTTTCACAGAGCTCATCAGAGCCTTCTCTTTCCAGTCTGTGATGCTTTCGGTCAAATCCCGAATAACAGGATCTGTTTAAAGGTCTGCAAAACTCATAGATTGTTGGGTGCCAAGTAGATAGAAGTCCAAGCAACAGTCCCTTGTGAATATTTTTTTTCCAAAGTTCTTCTGCTTGAAAAATTACTTTTACAATTTCCTTTTTTCCCCTAGATCAAATCACAGAAAAAGGAGAAGCTAAAATTCAGTTCTATCACAACTGATGTCGCTAAACAGGTTGCAGGATAGACTTGTGTTGGCTGTGAGGTCCACAAGATTTCTCCCATGCAGTGTTTTTTTTAAAAAAACAAAAAGAACTATCATGTGGAAAGAATAACATTTGTTTGGAAGAAGAGGCGGTATAATTATGGTTTGATTTCCCACTCTCTGGATTATTAAGGGTAGTCACTCTTCTTTGTTATCTATTCTTCTTTAGCTTCTCAAACTTTGTTAAGACAGCCTGGGAGAAATTAAATTAATTAGAGGTTAATTCAGGGATGAGAAACATACTAATTGGCATTGGAATTCAAGAAGAAAGGGGGGGGGGGCGAATTGGACAATGACTGCTCCAATAAATGTGAACCATCCGAGTGAAAGGGAACTTTCTGAATAACTTCTGTTAGATAACACTTTTATTCATTTGAATCTTGCAAAAAACATATATTACTAGAGCAGTTTGGACAATCATTTTGAGGCGGGGGGGGGGAATTGACAAATGGTCTTGGTCTCTTCTACAGAACAATAACAAAATGAAATTCAAGGGTGAAAAAAGTAAGGTTCTACATTTAGGCAAGAAAAAACGAAATGCACAAGTACAGTATAGGTGGTACCTGGCTCAATAGTTGTAACTGTGAGAGGGATATTGGGGGTCCTAGTTTGTTTGTTTGTTTGTTTTATTGGATTTATATGCCACCCTTACAACCATTTAAATATGAGCCAGCCATATGCTGCAGCTGCCAAAAAAGCCAACACAGTTCTAGGCTGCATCAACAGAGGGATAGAATCAAGATCATGTGAAGTGTTAATACCACTTTATGATGCCTTGGTAAAGCCACACTTGTTATACTGCGTTCAGTTTTGAAGGTTCTTCAGCTCCAGAAAAGCTTCTTCAGCTCCAGAGGCTGATTCATTGTCATGATCTTGCAATGAGCCCATAAAATCATGGCGGTGTGTGTGTGTGTGGTGCGTGCGGGCACACGCGCTGAAGAAGCTTCTTGGATGAGAAGTGAAACATCTTCAAAAAAACTCCCAAAAGTCCAGTTGCCTCTTAAAAAAGCACCTTTGGGAAGAAAGAAATGATGGAACCATCAAAATTCTGGAATTTTTCACCAAGAAAAATATCTTCTAAGTCCAACCCAGGCTTCTCATCCTCAAACATGGGGCTTTTGCTCAGAATGTCTTCCAAACAAAATCAGATATGAGTAATGCCCTAGGAGAACCTTTCTGAGATACCCACTTAAGCTGCTTCCTCATAAAGAGAACATTCTAGGTAGGATAGCTGCTATCTAGTTTATAAGGTCCACATTTGTTTTCTATAGCAAAATTTGGACCCTTGCTTCAACAGAAGCAGGCCACAAACCTTTATTTAGAGAAGGCCAAATCCCCAGGTTTAAGATTGCTGGGAGAAATGTCAAGAACCTTAGATATGCAGAAGAAAGAAGAACACTTCAATTCATCAAATCGTATTGAAGCATTCATTTGAAGAGGAACTAAACAGCCTCTGGATGTGGGTGAAGAAGGAGAGTGCAAAAGTTGGCTTGAAACTCAACATTAAGAAAACTAAGATCATGGCATCAATCCCTCTCAATTCCTGGCAAATAGATGGGGAAGAAATGGAGGTAATGACAGATTTTATTTTCCTGGGCTCCAAGATCACCACAGATGAGGACGGCAGCCAAGAAATTCAAAGATGCTTGCTCCTGTGGAGGAAAGCTATGGCAAAGCTAGACAGCATACTAAAAAAGCAGAGACATCACCCTGCCAACAAAAGTGTGTATAGTCAAGGCTACAGTTTCCCCAGTTGCAATGGATGGCTGCGAAGTTTGGACCATAAGAAAGGCATTGTTGTTATAATGAACGGGTTTAAAGATAACAAATACGATCCGTTTTACTTGCCAAATAGAATGAGAAGTGATCAGTGCATGCTTTGAAGGATACTTGAATTGCAAATTGAGAAGAGCTATCTCAGGAGGGCATAGCCAACTTTGTAATAAAGAATCAACTTCCCTGTTTACATTATTGGCCCAGATGGCTTAGTGCGTATTGTTTTCTTCATAACAAGGCACAGAAAGTAGACTGGAATTCATGCATACAAATTTTACTTGAGCAATTAATCACTAGCCATATTCTCATATCCATCAGCTTTGAGTTGCATATGTTCAAAATTTCAGGGCGTAGTAGAATAGAGGAACAAGAATTTGGAGAAGGCCAGAAAAGTGCCATGATCTGAAAACTAAAATAGCAATAGCACTTGGTGTCAACCCTGAAGCCGTCTTTGAGTGTTTTCAGGGTTGCCACAGTGAGGCTGGCTAAAGCTGTGGGAAAGTGAGGGGAGAGTAGAGATAGTTGAGGGGGATATGTAGACAAAACAGAGGTGGGATTCAGCAGGTTCTGACCAGTTCTGGAGAACCGGTAGCGGAAATTTTGAGTAGTTCAGAGAACCAGTAAATACCACCTCTGACTGGTCCTGCCCCCATCTATTCCCTGCCTCCTGAGTCCCAGCTGATTGGGAGGGAATGGGGATTTTGCAGTATCCTTCCCCTGTCATGCCCACCAAGCCACGCCCACCAAGCCACACCATGCCCACCAAGCCATGCCCACCAAGCCACGCCCACCAAGCCACACCATGCCCACCAAGCCATGCCCACCAAGCCATGCCCACCAAGTCATACTCACCAAACCACACCATGCCCACCAAGCCATGCCCACCAAGCCACACCATGCCCACCAAGCCATGCCCACCAAGCCATGCCCACCAAGTCATACTCACCAAACCACACCATGCCCACCAAGCCACGCCCACCAAGCCACACCATGCCCACCAAGCCACACCATGCCCACCAAGCCATGCCCACCAAGCCACGCCCACCAAGCCACACCATGCCCACCAAGCCATGCCCACCAAGCCATGCCCACCAAGTCATACTCACCAAACCACACCATGCCCACCAAACCATGCCCACCAAGCCATGCCCACCAAGCCACACCATGCCCACCAAGCCACACCATGCCCACCAAGCCATGCCCACCAAGTCATACTCACCAAACCACACCATGCCCACCAAGCCATGCCCACCAAGCCACACCATGCCCACCAAGCCATGCCCACCAAGCCATGCCCACCAAGTCATACTCACCAAACCACACCATGCCCACCAAGCCACGCCCACCAAGCCACACCATGCCCACCAAGCCACGCCCACCAAGCCACACCATGCCCACCAAGCCATGCCCACCAAGCCATGCCCACCAAGTCATACTCACCAAACCACACCATGCCCACCAAGCCACGCCCACCAAGCCACACCATGCCCACCAAGCCATGCCCACCAAGCCATGCCCACCAAGTCATACTCACCAAACCACACCATGCCCACCAAGCCATGCCCACCAAGCCACACCATGCCCACCAAGCCACACCATGCCCACCAAGCCATGCCCACCAAGTCATACTCACCAAACCACACCATGCCCACCAAGCCATGCCCACCAAGCCACACCATGCCCACCAAGCCATGCCCACCAAGCCATGCCCACCAAGTCATACTCACCAAACCACACCATGCCCACCAAGCCACGCCCACCAAGCCACACCATGCCCACCAAGCCACGCCCACCAAGCCACACCATGCCCACCAAGCCATGCCCACCAAGCCATGCCCACCAAGTCATACTCACCAAACCACACCATGCCCACCAAGCCACGCCCACCAAGCCACACCATGCCCACCAAGCCATGCCCACCAAGCCATGCCCACCAAGTCATACTCACCAAACCACACCATGCCCACCAAGCCATGCCCACCAAGCCACACCATGCCCACCAAGCCACACCATGCCCACCAAGCCACACCACGTCCACCAAGCCATGGCCACAGTTAAAAAAAAATTGAATCCCACCACTGATTCAAAATAGCATTCTTTCTTCTGGGAACCGAGGATACTTTCACCAGCATCTGGAGGGATGTGGATGGGAGGCATCCGGGATGGGGAGAGACATCTGATTGGAGCATGTGATGGTTGTGAGTGATGGGGGGGAAGAACTTTGGATTTGAACTGGGTGGGGAAAACCCAGGGAATTACAGAGTTGGGTTTTCACCAGCTGTGCCAATATGTCATGCCTAATAAATCTATAATTGGAGGAAACCTGCCTTGGAGTTCTGATTTCATATAGGCTACTACTTGAAACCTTGACACTTAGATTTATATACCGCTTAACAGTGCTTTACAGCCCTCTCTAAGCGGTTTACAGAGTCAGCCTATGGTCCCCAATACCTGGGTCCTCTTTTTACCCACCTCGGAAGGACAGACGGCTGTGTCAAATTTGAGCCTGGTGAGATTTGAACTGCCAAATTGTAGGCAACTGTCAGGCAGCAATAGTAGCCTGCTGTACTGCACTCTAACCATTGGACCATCGAGGAAATATGTCAGAGTTTGTTGCATAAATTCAAATCCAGAAGCAGACACAGATAACTGATTCAGCTGGATTTATTAACATCTTTATATACATAAGAATAGATCAATAAATGTGCAATACCAACAGGAGGTTCTTCCAAGTAAACACAAGGCAGGAAGGCAAACAAGCAGTTAGCTTCATTTCAGCAGGCAAGACCAGACAGACTGCTAGTTTACTTGTCACATCAGCAGACTTCTTTCTGAAGTTTCTGTTTCAATTCTCTGCACAAACTCAAATCTGTTTAAGCTCACATTTGCTGACTTAGTTGCTATGCCTATTGATTGGCTGACCTTTTCCCCATGTCTCCCCCAGCCATGAATATTCTAACAAAATATTATGGCATAAACTGGACATGGTGGTTATTGCCACACAGGGTGCCTTGTCAACAAATCTTGGACAGCATCTAGGAAGTATGCACATGGATGGAATTTTCATCTGTCAATTGTAAAAAGAGTCACTGCTTGAATTTACAATATGCTATGCCAATATATTATGACTTCTTAGGCTCTTGGGAAGAGTTTGATGTGGGCGAAGACCAACATCGGCTGAAGAATTGGCAGCTATTGCATCACATTGTTGCAAACAGATAACAACCATAATAACAATGACATAGCTAAACCACAAAGAAAGTGTGTAGTTTTAAATCTCTTTGTCTACTTTCCCTTTGCTGATTCATTCTGATTCAGCTCTGGGTATTAGATTAATGAAATAATTTTACAGAATAATTGCTATGAATTTGGCTTAATCTGTAGCTGGTTCAGGGTTTAAGAAAACACACATGAAAATTTTTTGCAGATTACTTAAAATAGTTTCATGCTACAGGAAACCAACTTTCCATACACACAAAAACGCTAGCTTAGAATTAAAATAGGAAGCTTACATTATGAAACCTGGTTCTAATGTTGAGAACCATCAAATAGAAAATGTTCAACAAAATGTTCAATAATCTCCCCTCCTCCTCCTCCTCCTCCTCCTCCTCCTCCTCCTCCTCCTCCTCCTCCTCCTCCTCCTCCTCTCCTTCTCCTTCCTTCCTCCTTCCTCCTTCTCTTCCTCCTCCTCCTTTCCCTCCTCCTCTTCTCTTTCTCCTCCTTCCTTCCTCCTCCTTCCTCCCCCTCCTCCTTCTTCAACAAGTACATTTATACAATAGTTTTGTTTAGAAGTAACAACCTTCATTTATCTCCTATGTAGTTTTTCATGGATTCTGACTGCCCTCGGGCCTCTATTTTTTCTTAACCTCAGCTACTAACAGTTACTTTTTAGTGTATTAACCTTAAAGACTGATATAACACTCTGGAACAGAAGATGGAGGTGGGAATATAAATTCCATCAGTACAAAAGATGCCACATTGATAGTTTCACTATAATTGATATTTTGTGTCAAGAAAAGAAGCCAAATGCCAATGTAAGGTTCCATATATTATAGCTTTGGCGCCATGATACCATCATAATTTTTGATGCCTCTTATTTGATGTGGTTAAAAAAATGATGTGATTGATTCTAAGCTATGAGTAACTGAAACATTTGGAAAGGGGAGTTATTTCTTGAACTGAAAATCTAAAATGATATTCTTTAGCTGTCATTCATTTTGGAATAATTGCAAAAGCTCTAATGCTTTATAACCTTGATGGCTAAGAAGACATCTTGATGCAAAGTGCCGTATTATTATTTCTGTTCACGAATAACATAACAACTCCAAAACTTCAGTATCTTGATACTCTCCTGGGTGTTCAGAAGAAACAGTGTATTCTGTATCAAAAATGTTGATTGCAGGGAAGGATGGGAAATCCACTCTACCAGTTGAAAGATACATATTTTGAAATTGTAAACATTAAATTGCAAAAAAAAAAAAAAAAAAGCTGATCAACCAAGTTTATTGGATGAAAGAAGAACACTTCAATTCATCAAATTGTATTGAAGCATTCATTTGAAGAGGAACTAAAGAGCCTCTGGATGTGGGTGAAGAAGGAGAGTGCAAAAGGTAGCTTGAAACTCAACCTTAAGAAAACTAAGATCATGGCATCCGGTCCTCTCAATACCTGGCAAATAGATGGCAAAGAAATGCAGGGCGTGACAGATTTTATTTTCCTGGACTCCAAGATCACCACAGATGGGGACTGCAGCGAAGAAATTAAAAGACGTCTGCTCCTGGGGAGGAAAGCTATGGCAAAGCTAGACAGCATATTAAAAAGCAGAGGCATCACCCTGCCAACAAAAGTGTGTATAGTCAAGGCCATGGTTTTCCTAGTTGCAATGGATGGCTGTGAAGGTTGGACCATAAGAAAAGCTGAGCGCCAAAGAATTGAGACCTTTGAACTCTGGTACTGGAGAAGACTCCTTTGTGTCCCTTGGACCGCAAGGTGATCCAATTGGTCTGTCCTAGAGGAGATCAACCCTTAGTGCTCTTTAGAAGGCCAGATCCTGAAGAGGAAACTCAAATACTTTGGCCACCTAATGAAAAGGAAGGACTCATTGAAAAAGAGCTTGATGCTGAGCTTAAATGGACTCTGAAGGATGGTTGAGGACAGGAAGGCCTGGAGGAGCATTTTCCATGGGGTCATGATGGGTCATACCTGACTTCACAACTAACAACAAATTCATTT
>NC_138549.1:4440544-4798044 GCF_964273705.1 Natrix helvetica | reverse complement strand
TATTGGGAATGGAACAGGTTTCTCGGGGGGAAAAACATGATGTTTCTCAGATCATCTGGGTTTCAGTCTTTCATTTTATCTGGCACTTGGGAGTCTGAGGGCTCACAGTTAAACAATCATCACAGCTTGCCATCAAATGGGGTCTTTTTATACTGGATCATGCTTAACATTTGCAAATTACTTCTCTCCCTATTATATTTATGGATAATATTGCTTTCTAGACCTTTTATACTCAGTGGATTTGGCAAGCGGCAGACTATATTTCCTATTTAATCTTTCCCATCCTTCCTTCTCTAAGCAAGAGTCTACTTTTCATATTTGTACTTTTATCTTCTCCCTGGCTGAAAACTGAATTATAAAAAGGAAGGATCAACTCAAGTCTTTGCCAAAGCTTTTAGTCTCCAACTAGCCTACAACTCTCGTGGATTAACCAGAAAAGGAGTAATGCATAGTGATGTTCTAACTTTGCTCCCACGCTGCACCGGGCTGGGGAAAATCTGGTCCAGGAATTCCAGCGCATCAAAGCCTTATTGCAAAGTTGTGTGCCAACATGTATGCGCGTGCACACACACACTGCAAATCAATTCAGCAAATCAAAACTCCAAGTCCATAAAAACCCTTGATCAAAAGATCAGGGTATCCGCAAAACTGAAGTCCAAATTAATCCATTTTTAAAATGTCCTAATGCCTCCTGAAAAAGCACAGAATTTGGGACAGAATTCTCTTGGTGGTAACACCCTCTTGAACTTCTACTTTTATGGTTTGTATTTGATTCTTGATGTGTGTGGTTTATATGGATTGGTTCCTTTATGGATGCTTTAATATCCTGCCTCCAAGAGTTTTGGTTGCAGCTACATGGGAATATGAAAAACAGCCACAACAAACAAATAAATAACTAAGTTAGATCTATCCTCTATTTACGTTTTCATTGATGTTTGTTTTTTTAAAGGGGTTGCAGGATTGCAAACATTGAGAATCCCTGTGGCTAATGAGATGAAGCAAGGATATAAGGTGGCCAAAGTTGTTACAAGACGGAGAAATGAAACACTCCTATTGCTATTAAAACTTGAAAGGAGATGAAGACAGTAGAATGTCCGTGTCAGGTTTAAGATGGAAAGAATGAAAATAGCTTTTGGGTAGCAATTTAAAGTTTGACAAGTTGATTACAGAAGTCTACTGGAGTGTTGTCAGTTTATTCTCATACCTTGGCTCGCTGATTTTTTAAACACAGATTTCTTTTTTTAAAAAAAAAGAGAAAAAAGAAATAAATAGAAGTGTCCTGCATTTGTAGCTCAACCAAACGATGGAGGACAGGCCACTGTGGATTTGTTTGTTCATTTACCAAAGATATTTGTGCACCGCAGCACTCAAATCAACTCCTGTCAGCTTCTGAAAGAAAAGATATGCAATATAAAACGCTTCCATCATAAAAAATAAAATAAAAAATGCAAGAGCACGACAACAATAGAAGGAGAGCAATGTTGTGGCCCTCCAGTGGCCAGCAGAGCTGGCAGTAGAGTCGGACAATGAGGAGGTTGGGGAGGAACATGGGCCAGTCCTGGGGGCTGAGGAAAGCTAAGATGAAGGCTCTGTGTCGGAGGCAGAGAGGGAGCAAGACAGCAGCGAGGCAGAGGAAGAGCTGGAGCCTGTTCCCAGTGTGTGCATGCACAAAATGGCCAGAAGACAAGAACAACTAAGAAAGCAGAGTTGACTTTGGAATAAAGCCACACCTCGGAGGTGATTGGCCCCTCCCATAGGAAACAAAAGAGGAGTGAACAAGGAGTGGGCTTTTGCAGGAAACATTTTTTTTCCTTTGTTCGCTTCAAGAGTGGAAAGTTCTGTTTCTGACTATAAGAGACTCTGTGCCAAGTTTTGCCTTGCCCTGCATTTGGAAACTAGTTGTCTGGCAGCTCTCCAAATGAGATAAGGTTCGTGTTGATAAACACTCCTCTGAAAGACTGTTTGCCAAGCCTTGTGGACTGTGAATGAAAGGAATTCACAGTTGTGTAAATAAAAGGAGTTTTGCTGGGACGAAGACTCTGCTTCATGCTTTTTAAGGAAGCCTGGATCAGAACAAGTAAAAGCAGGACAATGGCAAATGGATTGGCTTTATTATTTCTCCATGATGTTGGAAAGCCAATGCTTTTATCTCTCTTCCTGGGTAAAAATCCTATTTCATAATTTTTTTTTGAACACAGTGCTATAGAATAAGTCGCCTTTCCATGAATATGTATGTATGTATGTATGTATGTATGTATGTATGTATACAAGCACACAGGTATAGGTATAGGTATAGGCATAGGCGTGTGTGTGTGTGTGTGTGTGTGTATGTATACAAACACACAGGTATAGGTATAGGTATAGGCATAGATATGTGTGTGTGTGTGTGTGTGTGTGTGTGTGTGTATGTATGCATGCATGCATGCATGCATGCATATATATTCTTGTATACTAGGGATGTCAAACTCAATTTTATTGAGGGCCACATCAGGGTTGTGTTTGACCTCAGAGGGCTGGGGTGGGCATGGCCAGGGATGGGTGTGACAATGGTGGGTGTGACATGGGACTCATGTTGGGGGTACTTGAGGTGGCCAATCCTTCCATCCTCCCTTCCTTCCTTTTCTTCTTTTTCCTTCCCTCTTCCTTCTCCTTTCTGCTTCCTTCTCCTCTTCCCTTATGTTTCCTTCCTTGCTCTCTTCCCATCTTTCCTTCTTTTCCTTTTTCTTTACCTTTTTCCTTTCCTGTCCCTTCTTGCATGATCAAATGCAAAAGGAGAAACATTACTCCATTTGTTTCGTTCTCAGTTTCTTCGGATAGCTCTCTGTCAGCAAAAACAGAACCCAGGGGGGATGTGACAGCCTCCTCCAGTCCTCTGCCAACAAAAAGGGTGTGCAGCCCCTCCTCATTTTTGCTGGCAGATGCACTACGGGTTGGACCAGACCTAAGCACCCCATCGGCCTTGAGTTTGACCCCCCTGTTGTATACAAAGACCCTGAGTTAGAATGTAATTCTAAAGTCTTCCTAAGTGTCATTTATGGAATACTATTCAAAAGAAAGGCTAAGGAGAGTTAGCCTAAAATGCTGTGTAACTCAAGCACAGTCTTCTTACTCGAAAGTATATAGTGGCTGAAGAAACTTTTCGCCATCAGATTTCCTTTGTGATGTCACAATTCATAAAAGGAAAGGTTGTTACGGAAGATGAACGTTTCAGGATGCCCTCTTTGTTTGATGTGCACATTACAACAACAGATTGTTGACAACAGATTGCTCAGAGGGGGGCTTGGATTTTCATTTTGCTATTGTTTAATCTGCGCATTGTTTTTTCTTCCTCATATGCAATGCATCACAGGTCACACTGACTTGCAAATTGATGGAGAACTTTGGAAATTTTGGATCTACTTTGCAAGGGAGGGAGATGAGATGATTGTGATAGATTTGTCATTGTTCAACTGGAGAGGGATAATATGTGTCTTTATTTTTTATTTTTTATTTATTTATTTTGTCCTTTTAATTCACTCTTTTAATTCACTCCGGGGAGAGGGGGCGGTCTAGAAATTTAATAAATTATTATTAATTATTATTATTAAAAATGTTCTTGTCTAGTATGTGTGTGTGTGTGTGTGTGTGTGTGTGTGTGTGTGTGTGTATATATATATATATATATATATATATATATATATATATATATATATATATATATATATATATATATATATATATATATATATATATATATATATATATATATATATATATATATATATATATATATGTTTTCGTAGATTTTCACGGGTGTAGGTATGCTGGTTTTGTTGTATTCGGGTCTTTTCCCGTGTAAGGTTGAGATTGTCTTTGCAACGTTTCGGCAGGATCACACCTGCCATCTTCAAGCTGTGGGCTTAAAATGGGAACGGAGCTGCCGTCTTTCTGTAAGTCTTGGTGGGAGGGGATGGGGTGGTGGCTTTGTTTCAGTAAGTGGAATGATTGGTTGTGTGGTTGTATCATGATTGGTAGATTGGTGCTGATTGGTGCAGGTTGTGTGTGCATTGTTGTTTTGTATTTTAACGGCTTGGGTGGTGGGTGGTGTTTGTTTGTTGGCTAGGGCTGGTTTCCAGATGTTTGGTAGGCGGGAGGTATCATCACGTTTGTTCATGCTGTGGGGGTGTTTCTCTATTTCGATGGCTTCCATGATTATTCTCTTGTGGAGGTGTTCTGTTTTGGAGATTAACCTGGCTCCTTCAAAGTTGATTTCGTGTCCTGTAGCTTTAAGGTGCTGGAAAAGGGAAGAAGTTTTTTCTTTTTTTCTTACTGCATTTTTGTGTTCTGTGATGCGTGCATTTATTCTCCTGTTTGTTTGTCCTATGTATATTGCTGGGCAGATTTTGCATGGTATTTCGTAGACTCCAGCTAGAAAACCAAGGACATATATATATATATATGTCTTCTGTGATAAGCCGAAGGACAGAAAGAGGGAGTAGTGACCTTCCTCCCATATTTAGGCATACCAGGGGTTGTAACACAAATCCCTTTATTTATTTATCAGTACAAATACAACACAAATATTTAAAAAAAGGCAATATTAAAAATAAAAATATGGTTTTCTGCCTGGATGGTTTTCTGTAATGAGCCGAAGGACAGAAAGAGGGAGTAGTGAGCTTCCTCCCATATTTGGGCATACCAGGGGTTGTAACACACATACATACATACATACATACATACATACATACATACGCTGGTTTTGTTGTATTTGGGTCTTTTCCCGTGTAGGATTGAGATTGTCTTTGCAACGTTTCGGCAGGATCTCACCTGCCATCTTCAAGCTTGGGCTTAAAATGGGAACGGAGCTGCCGTCTTACACACACACAGAGACACACACACAGAGAGAGACATACATCATGCATACATGAATGAATGCATGAACACACACACACACACACACACATGCTGGTCTTGTTGTATTTGGGTCTTTCCCGTGTAACATTGAGATTGTCTTGGCAACATTTTGTGAGGTCCCACTCGCCATCTTCAGGCTGGTGTTTTTGGCTTCGTGTTTGTGTGAGTAAAGCGTGGTGCGAGCTGCCGTCTTTCTATAAATCTTGGTGGGGGTGCGTGAAGTGCTGACTTTGTTGCTGTAAGTGAGTTGATCGGCTGTGTGGTTGCATCCTGATTGCTAGATGGAGTTGATGTTTGTAGATTAGTGGGCTGTTTCGTATCATCCTGTGATAAATTAATTAAAAATATTGACCCATTGTCGTGATCTGACAATGGGCCCATAAAATGGTGGCAGGATTTGTGTGTGTGTGTGTGTGTGTGTGAGAGAGAGAGAAAATCTCCATACACATACATCCCTTTGAAAATGTTTTGGTTCTCATCCAAGTAGCTTCTTCAATTCTGAAGAGCTTCTTGGAGGAGAAGCAAAATGTCTTCAAAGAAAACCCAAAAAGTCCAATGGCCTTTTGAAAAACCACCTTTGGGACACGTTGTCCATGATCTGGGTGACTTGAGAATCTCCATAGAAATGTTGGTGGTCAATGATGAGATTCAAAATGTTTTACTACCAGTTCTATGGCTGTGGCTTGGTGAGCATGGTGTGGCTTGGTGGGTGTGGCAAGGGAAGGATACTGCAAAATCTCCATTCCCTCCCCACTCCAGGGGAAGGATACTGCAAAATCTCCATTCCCTCCCCACTCCAGGGGAAGGATACTGCAAAATCCCCATTCCCTCCCCACTCCAGGGGAAGGATACTGCAAAATCTCCATTCCCTCCCCACTCCAGGGGAAGGATACTGCAAAATCTCCATTCCCTCCCCACTCCAGGGGAAGGATACTATAAAATCTCCATTCTCTCCCCACTCCAGGGGGAGGAAACTATAAAATCTCCATTCTCTCCCCACTCCAGGGGAAGGATAGTATAAAATCTCCATTCTCTCCCCACTCCAGGGGAAGGATACTATAAAATCTCCATTCTCTCCCCACTCCAGGGGGAGGAAACTATAAAATCTCCATTCTCTCCCCACTCCAGGGGAAGGATAGTATAAAATCTCCATTCCCTCCCCACTCCAGGGGAAGGATACTATAAAATCTCCATTCTCTCCCCACTCCAGGGAAAGGATACTGCAAAATCCCCATTCCCTCCCCACTCCAGGGGAAGGATACTGCAAAATCTCCATTCCCTCCCCACTCCAGGGGAAGGATACTGCAAAATCCCCATTCCCTCCCCACTCCAGGGGAAGGATACTGCAAAATCTCCATTCCCTCCCCACTCCAGGGGAAGGATACTGCAAAATCTCCATTCCCTCCCCACTCCAGGGGAAGGATACTATAAAATCTCCATTCTCTCCCCACTCCAGGGGGAGGAAACTATAAAATCTCCATTCTCTCCCCACTCCAGGGGAAGGATAGTATAAAATCTCCATTCTCTCCCCACTCCAGGGGAAGGATACTATAAAATCTCCATTCTCTCCCCACTCCAGGGGGAGGAAACTATAAAATCTCCATTCTCTCCCCACTCCAGGGGAAGGATAGTATAAAATCTCCATTCCCTCCCCACTCCAGGGGAAGGATACTATAAAATCTCCATTCTCTCCCCACTCCAGGGAAAGGATACTGCAAAATCCCCATTCCCTCCCCACTCCAGGGGAAGGTTACTGCAAAATCCCCATTCCTTCCCCACTCCAGGGAAAGGATACTCCAAAATCCCCATTCCCTCCCCACTCCAGGGGAAGGATACTGCAAAATCTCCAATTCCTCTCCACTCCAGGGGAAGGATACTGCAAAATCCCAATTCCATCCCCACTGCAGGGGAAGGATACTGCAAAATATGCATTCCATCCCCACTCCAGGGGAAGGATAGTGCAAAATCTCCATTCCCTCCTCACTCCAGGGGAAGGATACTATAAAATCTCCATTCCCTCCTCGCTCCAGGGAAGGATACTGCAAAATATTCATTCCCTCCCCACTCCAGGGGAAGGATACTGCAAAATCCCCATTCCCTCCCCACTCCAGAGGAAGGATACTGCAAAATCAGCTGGGACTCGGGAGGCAGAGAATAGATATGGGCAGGGCCAGTCAGAGGAGATATTTACCGGTTCTCAGAACTACTCAAAATTTCCGCTACCAGTTTTCCAGAATACCCCATCTGGTGGATGTGTTTTGCGCAATTTAAATTCTTGTCATCAGGGATATACTGTCCTAAATAGGCCCATCACATATAAACCACTTCATGGACCACACGACGACTGAGTAGCCTGCATTTCAAATTTGGTGCTCCCGTCCAAAGGCAAAAATCAAGGGATACCTGTAAAATCAAGAATAGCAGAGGGAGTCCTTACACCTGCTGTGGCATTCGTGATAATTGTCCAATGCTTAGACTGTCTATGCATTGGCTATGAAGCCTGTCACCCCAATTTTAAACTATATTTACACTTAAGGAAAAACACCTGAGGCCATCAAGTCTGGGACAGTCTCATTTTTTTTCCCCTCCACACAAAATTTATGACGCTGGCAACTTTCTGCCAAGAAATATTATTTTGAGGTACATTTTGGACACAGCTTTTCTCCTGGGAAACCACTGCATTTACATTTCGTATTTAGGTCTTCACGCAGTAACTCATTTTTTGTTTATCGTGACAACTGCTTTCCTAGAGAGTTTCAGTTGCTATAATTTATTGTTTTAGATGCATGAATCAGGATACTTAGGTAGACATGAGACATATTTGCCACGGTAGCAGTGTTCCAATATTTGAGAGGCTGCCACAAAGGAGAGGGGGATTAAGAGTTTGTCAACCTATTTTCCCAAGTGCCAGAATGCAAGACAAGAAGCAATGGGTGGAAAATAATCAAGGGCAGAACAAAGCTAGAAGTAAGGAGAACCAATAAGAGCAATTAATCAGTGGAACAGCTTACCTTCAGAAGTTGTGGGAGAAACAAGGGCACAAATGAAAGAATATTAATGGTAACTTGAACACATAATGCTCAATGAAATATTTAACTATGTTTAATGGATAATTAGTGACTTTATTCTTAATTGTACAAACCGTTGCACAAAAACTTGTAACCAAACGACATGCTTGATGAAATTGTGTTTTTTCCCCCTCCTTGCTCTTGTTCTGTATGTGTTGTTTTGTCTTTTTTAAAGAAAAAAATAAAATTTATATACAAAAAAAAAGAAGTTGTGGAAGCTCCAACACTGGAGGTCTTAAAGAAGATTTATCTGAAATGGTACAGGGTCTCCTGCCTGAGCAGGAGGTTGGACTAGAAGACCTCCAAGGTCCCTTCCGATTCTGTATATCACAAGTGTCTGTAAGTATGCAGCCATTCATTTTTTCCCCATTTAAGATCTCTTGAATTCAACTGACAGAAAAGAAGTGTATATCTGATATTTTTAAATCAAACTTATCTTTAATGTCTCCTTTATTAGATGAATTGTGATTGAATAATAAAATCATTACATTGCTGCATTATTCCACTCGGTCTTCTTCATTTTACCAAAAAAAGGTTCGTTTGGTTCTGTCTACCAAAACAGGCAGACGTTCTTTTTATAGCTTCAAGCATTATTTATTTTATTTCTTTTATTTTGGTTTGTCAGGCATATATGAGAAAAGTGGGTTTCTGCCAGTTTGCCCTGGATCAGGTGAATTGGTAATGGCGGCAGCGAGAGGCTCTGCCCACCTGCCCGGATGCTTCTGCGCATGTGCAAAAATGTTGCATGAGCACATGAGCGCACATGAGCAAACTGGTAGTAAAATAAATTGCAACCCACCGACCCAAAACACCTTTGGGACCTGATATGCAAATTGAGCATGTTTGATTATTGAGTTTGATTTCATTAATGATGGAGAAAGATGTGGGTTTTTTTTTTTTTTTTTTTTTGCTGGAAAATACATTTTTCCAGAATAACTGTGTCAGGCGGGTTATGCACAAAAACAAATATATACACACACATGAGATGCACATTTTTTTAGACTCTCAGTACAAATCTTGGAATTTTGTTTTTATGTCTATTGATCTTGCTCTTTTCATTTATCTCAGCCTGCATATGCCTTTTCTGCTGAAATGCTAAGTGAAAATAGGCAATTGAATTTTCTAGGTTACAGTGACCTTGAACCTATGTGAGGCACAATGGTGAGTAAATAACTCAGAATGGTTGACTGAAAGTCCTAAAGCTGAGATCTTTCAGCTGTAGAAGCCAACAACGGAAAATGCATACTTTGTGTAGAAAAAAAACATCCAGACTTACATGAAACGTTCTCATAAAGACTTATTTGTTGTTGTGTAATAACTGATTGCTTTATATTAAAAAAATCCCCTTGGATGTCTCAGTTTTAGTTAAGCCATCTGCTTAACCGTCGTCAGGCATATTTACGAGATGTTGAAGTACGCCAGAATGCTTCCCTACGGACAATACATTTCTCTGGGGTTGGAAGTATTTTTTTTTCAGATCATTCTCTGAAACCCAAAGAGACAACATTCATAGCAAAAGGTTATAAAGTTAGTCTCGCATTGTACAGCATTGATCGCTTTAATAGGTGCCAGCCATGTGCAGCAGCTGCCACCAAAGCCAACATAGTTCTAGGCTGCATCGACAGAGGGATAGAATCAAGATCACCTGAAGGGTTAATACCACTTTATAATGCCTTGTTAAGGCCACACTTGGATTACTGCATTCAGTTTTGGTCCCCACAATGTAAAAAAAGATGTGGAGACTCTAGAAAGAGTGCAGAGAAGAGCAACAAAGAGGATTAGAGGCCTGGAGGGTAAACATATGAAGAACGGTTGCAGGAACTGTGGATGTCTACTTTAATGACAAGAAGAACTAGGGGTGACATGATAGCAGTCTTTGAGAGACTGCAACAAGCAAGAGGGCATCAACCTATTCTCCAAAGCAGCTGAAGGCAGGACAAGAAGCAATAGATGGAAACTAATCAAGAAGAGGGTGATTGATGGTGGGTTTTTTTGGTTGTCCCAGTGATGATTGTGGCTATTCATAAGGGAATTGCTATGGCTATGTTTATTGACAGTTGAGAGGTTGTTGTGAAGGTATGTGGTAGTAGTCCTAATAGATAAGTTAGAAATAAGCAGAAATTTCTTGACAAAACAATCAGCAGAACTACTTGCCTCCAGAAATTGTGGGTGGTCCATCACTGGAAGTTTTTAAGAAGATGTTGGATAACAATTTGTCTGAAACGGTATAGAGCAGTGATGGTTGAACCTTTTTGGCACCAAGTGCTGAAAAAGGGAGCCGCATGCGCAGAGGGAGGGCACTGAGTGCTGAAAAGGGAGATCTTTTCATCATCTGCGCCGCAACCAGGAAGAGGAGTACTTCAGTTCCTTGGAAATGTACTTCCGCTTACTGCCGTGCAGGCACGTGTGCTGATCAGCTGGCTGGTGCACATGCTCACACCAGAAAATGGAAGACGGACTCTTCCAGTTTCCAGCACTGCTACATGCACAAAGGCTGATTATCAGGTGCGCATGCACGCCAGAAACCCAGAAGAGGAACAGGTGACGCCGCCCATGCCAGGAAAGGTCCCTTCCAAATCTGTTACTCTGATATGTTCTGTTACACTCACAAGACTGACACATTCCTACAAAAAGAAACTTGGATTACTTGTAATCAACCCATACCACACATCAGAAGGAGCTGAGCTGTGCATTTTGTCTGTCTGATGTGCCTTCAGAATAAGTTATTTTTCTATTACTCTCTGCAAACTAGTCTGCATTTAACACGGCTTGACAGATATCGGGGTAACATCACCTTCTTCTTCGCTCATAATGTTCTCGTGTCGAATGTATTTATGATATTATACAACCAATCTCGTCGTGTTTAAGTACAATGACAATAAAGATTATTCTTCTACTTATAATTAAAATCGCACTTTGCATGCAGCATCGTCTTTAACAACATCATTTCCTACGTAGGTAGCAAAATTCATAATTTGAAGATCACTTGTTTTATGCTCTTCTTCGGCTTTGAGCTCCAGCTATGGATATCATTAGATACCAAGGTCAGTGTTAGCAGAGAGAAGATAAAGATCCTTTGCATCAAATTGACGACTTCTTTTAATTACGTTTGCCTTTGATCGTTCTTACAGATACACATGTAGAGATTTGTTTTATATTTCCGTCCAAATTAAATTATGCATGTAGATTATCCTGAGTATGGGGAGGTGGAGAATGTATGAGCGTCTCTATTTTTTTATGTTATGCTACTGATCTGACATTTCCTTTGGTTCAAAGGGGCTGACATGTCTGAATCTGTGGGGGAAGGATGAGCTGGAACGAGAACTGACAGATATGGAGAGGTTGGCTCCTTTGGCCTTGGAGGAAACTGGGGAAGGGCAGAGTCAGTCCGGGCAGAATTCAGAATTAGTAAGGCCTACAGACCACAGATGAGGAGCAAGAACCACCTCCTCCTGATCCGTGGGCTCAGAAAGTGCCGAGAAGGCATGATCAGTGCAGACGGAGTAGGCTGCTTGTGAGGAGAGTGCCCCGCCCAGCGTTATCAGGCACACCTGGGGAATGAGACTTAAGGAGATGCCATGGAGAGGGTCCATTTATCAGGAACAAACACTGAATTCCTGAAGTGTTGTGCGCTGACATTTGAACTTGCTAAGAGACCTTGCATTTCTTGTTGGCGTTCTGGACTAATTATCCATGGTGGCGCTGTGGCACAATGGTTAGAGTGCAGTACTGCAGGCTACTTCTCCTAATCACCGGCTGCCAGCAGTTTGGCAGATCGAATCTCACCAGGCTCAAGGTTGACTCAGCCTTCCATCCTTCCAGATTGTTGGGGGCAAGAGGCTGACTCTGTAAACCACTTAGAGAGGGCTGTAAAGCACTCTGAAGCAGTATATAAGTCTAAGTGCTACTGATATTGCTATCTGGATCTTTTTTCTCCCTGAACTCCTTGCTTTGCTCTTGTTTTGCCAAGTACATTTGGGATTTATTGCCCTGAAGCCTTGGTGCAGACAGTACTGGGCTGGACTAATTGTAGCCAGAGGTGCTGATTGAGGTTTGTGTTGGGGGTTTGTTCCCCCTCTGCTCTGGGAGTCGCCAGAAACCTGGGAGCATTTGGGGAGATTTGGAGCAATAAAGGGACAGTTTGAACTGCCAGCTGTTTGTGTTATCTCTGTGCCATGCCCCAGGTCATCACAAGGCCCTCTGTCTATTGCAACAGTCCCAAAAAATATTGCTGAGTATACCTCCTCGAAATGTCCAAATTCTCCAAGATTCTGCATGATCTTTGCACCCAATTGAAGTTTAAACACAAAGGAAAACCAAAGTTGTACATTTTGAACCATTTATATGCAAGCAGGATGCATTAAGATAATTTTGAAAAGTTTATTCCTCTGGGCTCTGGTTACGATTACACTGTTCGGTGGTTTAGCAATTTTGATTAAAATTCGGGGTGAACTGAATGCAAACAAACAAGAAGCTAATGACAGATTGGAAAAAAACTGAACATTTTGTCTTTTAGAAGCAGCCATTCTTTCGGAAGGAGGGGGAAAAAAATGCCCTGCACATCGGAGCATTAGCTACAAGAATATTGCCTAAAGCTTTCAAATTATGAGGAACACTTTGACAAAATACCAAAGAATTAATCATTAGTCACTCTTTTATCTGGGGGTTTTACAATATCATTTTCTCTAATTATCTCGGATGTTTCGCTATCACGTTAAGAAGCATTTTGCTATGAAAGGATGGGAAGAGACAAGCTTCTTTTCAGACCTGGTCTCAATTGGCTGGCAAAGCCCGTTAGAAGGAGTAAACAACATTTGGTATTCTTGGCATTGGGAGATGAAAGAGACCTAAGGCTGAGCTGGCAGCAAAAAGCCCTTGAGGAACGTGGATCTGCCAACTCAGCATTGTAAGAAGGCTCCCATTGTTTAAAATTCCATGCCTCTGAGCTCATGGTGCGTGAATTGCACCGGCTTTAAAAAAAATCCTGTTTTGTTCGCCTCGTCCATTCGTAGGACACACTGTGATGCCCAACTGAAGATGTCTCCAAAAACAATTTATACAGAAGTTGGTACAGTTTACTGCACTAATCAGGTAGGCCCTGACCACTAGGGTTGGAGCTGAGAAATAGAAAGTTGGCAGAGTTGAAAAGGGGCAGAATCGGCTTCTGTTTTGTTCTGTTGTGGCCCGCCAGCAGCCAGCAGAGGTGCCAGACTCGGACAGTGAGGAGGTTGGGGAGGAACATGGGCCAGTCCTGGAGTTTGGGGAAGGCTCTGATGAGGGCTCTGTGTCGGAGGCCGTATGCCAGGGCTGTATGCCAGCTATCAGCTGTCTTCGGAGTCAGAGATAAGTGGGGCAGAAGAACAGCTGGAGCCTATTCCTGATGTGCACATGTAAAGGAGTAAAGGGACAGGTGGAGGGTGAATGACACACCCCCCCCCCCGAGGGAATAAAGAGGAGCAAAAGGGGAGGGGAGTTTGCAGGAGACAATTAGTTCAGTTCATTAGGGTGAAGATCTGTTCTTGACTTCTTGCCAAGTAATTGCTGCTACAGCTTGGAGTTTGGAAGATATCAGCCTGGCAGCTCCCCAAGCCTGATAAAGGTCTGTAGTTATGAAATCTCTTGAAAGACTGTTGGACGGGACTTTGCTGTAGAGATTAATTCCCTTGAACCTAAATAAAAGAGGTTTTATTGGGGTGAGGAGTCGGCTTCATGCTCTTGGGAAGCCTAAGTCAGAACATGTTCTTAAAATGTAAAGGCAAACAAAGCACATGATCTGTGCTTGAGCTGAATAGGGATGGGTTTTCTTTTCTTGCAAAAACAACAAGCTTGGTGCTAGTCCAAATACCAATAGCAATAGTACGTAGACTTATATACCGCTTCACAGTGCTTTACAGCCCTCTCTAAGCAGTTTACAGAATCAACCTCTTGTCCCCAACAATCTGGGTCTTCATTTTATCCACCTTGGAAGGATGGAAGACTGAGTAGATCTTGAGCCTGGTGAGATTTGAACCGCCAAATTGCAGGCAGCCAGCAGAAGGAGCCTGCAGTACTGCACTTAAACCACTGCGCCACCGTGCCTCTTATGATACTTAGAGAGTAGATACAGGAGAATCTGCCTGCTGGTCCCTTTCATCTTATGAATTACATTAGTCTGAATAACACAGGTGGAAAGAATTCACATAGTTGAATCTTCAAGGGATAATGAAATATGAAAAGTTGCAAACTATTATCTGGACTACCTATATGTCCAAAGAAGCATTAATCTCCCTATTAAAACAAACAAACAACGAGACACCATCATTTCTTCACCATGAAGTACTGGAAAATACATCTAGACTTCATTTCTTCACACATGGTCAAGTGAGTTGAGTAGCACTTCTATAAATTAGGTATTTTACTTGTGCAAGGCAAAACAACTTTAGATCCTAGCTGTAACTTTCACGATGGAAGGATTTTCAGATTCTAACATAATTAAACTACTTATTCAGTAATGAACAGACTGGATTTGTTTAATATTTTGTCTCCTTTTTGCATGCATAATCATACACTTCCTGCATCTGGAAGAGCTCAGGTACATGATTTTTATTAATAGTTTTGCAAACGTTGAATACAGATACCCAGAGACTCTTTTCATAGAGTTTGATCTGCTTACTGACTGAAATAAAGTGATTAGAGTGACTAAGATTATAAAATTCTTGGAAGAAGAAAAGCAGCTCAGATATAATTAGACACAATTCTCCATGTTAAAAAAACATACCGGCATTTGTTCCCCATTGTTCGCAGTTAAGAAATCAATTTCTCAAAAGTTTCTGAGATTAGGAAGCATTGAAAATGCTACAATTCTCTAATGTAGGGATCCCCAACCCAGAGGTGCTATTCAGCAGATTCTGACCAGTTATGGAGAACTGGTAAATACCACCTCTGATTGGCCCAACCCCATCTATTCTCTGCCTCCTGAGTCCCAGCTGATTGGGAGGAAATGGGGATTTTGCAGTAACCATCCTCTGGAGTGGGGAGGGAATGGGGATTTTGCTGGAGTGAGGTGGGAATGGGAATTTTGCAGCAACCTTCCCCTGGAGTGGGGAGGGAATGGGGATTTTGCAGTATCCTTTCCCTGGAGTGGGGAGGGAATGGGGATTTTGGAGTATCCTTTCCCTGGAGTGGGGAAGGAATGGGGATTTTGCAGTAACCTTCCCCTGGAGTGGGGAGGGAATGGGGATTTTGCAGTATCCTTTCCCTGGAGTGGGGAGGGAATGGGGATTTTGGAGTATCCTTTCCCTGGAGTGGGGAAGGAATGGGGATTTTGCAGTAACCTTCCCCTGGAGTGGGGAGGGAATGGGGATTTTGCAGTATCCTTTCCCTGGAGTGGGGAGGGAATGGAGATTTTGGAGTATCTTTTCCCTGGAGTGGGGAAGGAATGGGGATTTTGCAGTAACCTTCCCCTGGAGTGGGGAGGGAATGGGGATTTTGCAGTATCCTTTCCCTGGAGTGGGGAGGGAATGGAGATTTTGGAGTATCCTTTCCCTGGAGTGGGGAAGGAATAGGGATTTTGCAGTAACCTTCCCCTGGAGTGGGGAGGGAATGGGGATTTTGCAGTAACCTTCCCCTGGAGTGGGGGGGGAATGGAGATTTTGGAGTATCCTTTCCCTGGAGTGGGGAAGGAATAGGGATTTTGCAGTAACCTTCCCCTGCAGTGGGGAGGGAATGGGGATTTTGCAGTAACCTTCCCCTGGAGTGGGGAGGGAATGGGGATTTTGCTGGAGTGAGGTGGGAATGGGGATTTTTTTGTAACCTTCCCCCTGGAGTGGGGAGGGAATGGGGATTTTGCAGTAACCTTCCATTGCCATGCCCAGCAAGACACGCCCACAGAACCAGCAGTAAAATAAATTGAATCTCACCACTAACCCCCTCCTGTTCATACAAAATGGAACTAGAAAATGGAACTCCATGGAACTGGTCCCTGGTGCCCCCAACGTTGGGGGCCACTGCTCTAATGTACTTGTCCCTTATGGTATATAAGTCTGTTATCAAACTTTGGTTTTGGGTTTTTAGACAAGAACAAATGTCATTCCGCCTCTTTGTGTATTCCAAGGATCATTAACAACTGCACAGGAAACACATGTTAAGTAAGTTGTATAAATCTTCACTTCCAAGATTTGAGTGGAGAGCAATTCTTTTTGAACCTCTAATTTGAATTGACTCAGATTGACTATTAGAATGGGTTTGGTGAGTCCGATTGAGTGCATTCTACTGGATGCTTTTTTTAAAAAAAATTTAGAGGGGCTCATGTAAAGCTAAAGCTGTTTCTCTGAATTAGTTTGGAAAATCAAATCAAATGAAACCAATGGTTTGATGCCTTAAATCAAAGTTGGGAATCTCTAATTTTTTTTTAAAGAACTGAACCTTAAAATTGCATTGGAATCAACCCTCATTCATTTTTTTTTCCTATTTTGCAAATGATTGTCAACAACCAGAGATGATATTCAGCTGGTTCGGATGAATTCACCCACCCTCCCACCCGGCTCTGTGCCATCCTATTTAGACACATTTTTGAGGCTGGGCACATGCACAGAAGGTGTGCGTGCATGCGAGCAAAGCACAGGCTCGCAAGTCCAGGCGCATGCGTGGAAGGGGCAAGTGCACCCATGAAGCAAGCACGTATGCGTGGGCCGAACCCGTAGTAACAAAATGTGAAACCCACCACTGTCAACCACTATGTTATTCCCACCAAGCATTATAACTGTGCTTCACATCTTCTCTTCCCAAAAAATATTATGTTATATTATTGTGCCCAAAAGTGACTTATCTAAATCACCTTTTGAATTGAGCAATTAAGAATTTCTTAAGCAATGCAACATCAAACGGTTTCATTTGATGTCCAATAAATCTTTCTCCATGTTTTTCTCATCGCTTGCTATGTTCAAATCCACATTCTAATTAAGTTCAAACTTATCCATCGTAGTTTTTTTTTTCTGTATCTTCACTGACACACCATCTACCTGTCACATAATTTTAAAGAGCAATGTTCAAAATTATCCATCCATCCATTCTTTATCAACAATTTATTAACCTCTTGTTCCCTCTAGTGTTGGACCTTCAAAAGTCCCATCATCACACTTCTTAAAACCCAAACAATCACCTTTTCCCATGGGAAGGATTCTTCAAATTAATTTAAAATTCACATGAAAATCTCTTTTAATTAATTCAAAATCATAGCGCCAAATCCATCTGGAAACTTAATCCATGTCCAGCTGCCCAAAATGAATACTCTAAGCAATTTTTAACCATTTAATCTCCAAAATGATATTTTCCCCAAATTTTAAAATTCTATTCATAAATTTCTGAATTCAGGAGAAGCAGCTGTAGAGATTCACTCAAACTGTCTCAAGATCTACCTTTTCCCCAGGGAGGGTGTGCCAGCCAGGATCCTGGTCCAGCTGCAAGTCTCAAACTTAAATATCATCCCTTTGCAAGAGGGATATCAAGCTTGCCATAATGTTGTGGTTGGAATTCCCTTATGGTTGGCTGATATTTGACAAAATTATTGTTTTATTGTACTTATTGCCAATAGGCTAACCTATTGGCAATAAGTACAATAAAACCAGATCCTTTCACCCCAATTTCTGTATGTTAGTCAGTGCATTTGCATTTTTCTTCTTCTTCTTGTGTTCCCATTAAAAGGAAGGAAACAAAGCCATTAAAAATGGCAATCAATGATAGAAATTGGTCTCCCCATTTTCAATGTTTAAAGGGTGTTGATGGGATGGGTCCTAAACCTTTTTATTGTTCTGATCTATGCTTCCCAAGATCATGAAGCAGACTCCTCATCCCAATAAAACCTCTGCCTATCAGATGCAACTAGGAAGGCAACAAATAGATCAGGGGCAGGGCCAGCCAGAGATGGTATTTTCCGGTTTTCCAAACTACTTAAAATTTCCTCTACCGGTTCGCAAGAACCGGTCAGAACTGGCTGAATGCCACCTCTGTTGTGAAGGCTGGGTCAGAACACCAGTCAGAATCTAACTTGAGACTGTGGGCAGAGTCAGCCTGTAATACTGCATTCTAACTACTGCACCACCATTGTTCCTATAATCTGGAATAATCCTGATAAATCTACTGTCTCCTGAAGACCAGGAGGTATGGAAGTAGCCTTATCCAACTGTCTGCGTGTATTAAGTGAAAGCTGTATAATAGATCATGATTATTAATTAATTAATTAATTATTTTTTAAAAATCTTAAGGTTATTTAAAGAGCAGAATCTGGAATGCTTCCAGATCCTTCAGATTTATTTTTTAAACTGTTCCTATTCCTAAAGTATTTTCTTTTTGGAAGGGTGGTGGTGGAATCATTAGCTGTGTGCATTTTTCTTTTCCTCATCAGTCTGTGGCTTCATGCCTTGCTAAAGCGCTCGAACTTAAACAAAATGCCCTACAATCCAGTCTCTTGCCTCCACTTGTTAAGCTGTTGACCTTAAGGGGGATACGCCGTGCTCTTCCCTTGAGATCTGCTTATGGCAGTCGCGAGCGAGTGCAAGGAGCAGACAAGTGCAATCACGAAATGGAAATGACTCTCATCAAGACTCCGGCTATGCCTTTGCTTGTCACAGGCGTCACGATCCGGAGTGCGGAGCCTGGTGAGAAACGATCATAAATTAATAACTCAGAATATGAAAAAAGAGAGTCACCTCTCCCCACCTAAGATTATTTCAAAACTTCCTCCTCTCTCTCTCTCTTCTGATTGTAGGCAATTAACATTTCTATTATTGCTGGAATTAGAAGCAGATTCCATTTAAAACAGCGAAAGGCACACACCAGGCTAAAAGAAGGCAATTTTGCAGTCCCAGAATATTGCAGATCTTTGAAGGAAAATAATATTTATTCTTCTATATTTAACTAATATTTAAGAGTTGACAGGGCCACTTTCTTTCTTTGTGTCTCTGTCTTTGTCACTCTCTTTCTCTCGCTGTCTGTCTCTGTCTGTCTCTGTCTCTCTCAGTCTCTCTGTCTCTGTCTCTCTGTCTCCCTCTGTCTGTCTGTCTCTGTCTCTCTCTCTCTCTCTCTCTCTCTCTCTCTCTCTCTCTCTCTCTCTCTCTCTCTCTCTCTCTCTTTCTTTCTCTAATATGTTTCCAGCTTCTGTTGATGGAAAGTACAGCCCGGTTGCATCTTAATAGATTACAGATTACAGATTAATAGAGTTGGAAGACATCTTTTAGATCATCTAGTCCAACTCCCCACCCAAACAGGAGAGCCTACACCATTTCAGGCAGATGACACTCCATTCTCTTTTTTCTTACTTGGGATCTGGGTATTACTTACTTGGACTTTAGTAAGGCATTTGATAAGGTAGACTTTAGCCTACTACTAGATAAAGTAGAAAAATGTGGGTTAGACAGCATCACCACCAGATGGATTCGTAACTGGCTAACCAACTGCACTCAACGTGTAGTCCTCAATGGAACTGCATTTCCAGGGAGGGAAGTATGCAATGGAGGACCCCAAGGCTCTGTTTAGGCCCAGTACTCTTCAACAACTTCAGCAATGATTTGGATGATGGGATAAATGGAGAACTCATCAAATTTGCAGATGACACCAAGCTGTCAGGAATAGACAACACACCAGAAGATAGGCTTAATATACAGAAGTATCTTGACAAACTTGAACATTGGGCACTGTCTAACAAAATGAAATTCAATGGTGAAAAGAGTAAGGTTCTACCTTTAGGCAAGAAAAACGAAAAACGAAATGCACAGGTACAATACAGGTGGTACCTTGCTCAATAGTAGTAACTGTGAGAGGGATCTTGGAGTCCTAGTGGACAACCATTTCAGTAGGAGCCAGCCATGTGCAGCAGCTGCCAAAAAAAGCCAACACAGTTCTAGGCTACATAAACAGAGGGATAGAATCAAGATCACGTGAAGTGTTAATACCACTTTATAAGGCCTTGGTAAAGCCACACTTGGAATACTGCATTCAGTTTTGGTCGCCACATATGTAGTCATATGTATAAAAGATGCTGAGACTCTAGAAAGAGTGCAGAGAAGAACAACAAAGATGATTAGGGGACTGGAGGCTAAAACATATGAAGAACGGTTGCAGGAACTGGGTATGTCTAGTTTAAGGAGAAGAAGGACTAGAGGAGACATGATAGCAGTGTTCCAATATCTCAGGGGTTGCCACAAAGAAGAGGGAGTCAAGCTATTCTCCAAAGTACCTGAGGGCAGAACAAGAAGCAATGGGTGGAAAGTAATCAAGGAATTGTTGTTACCACAACACCACAATTTAGAAAGTTGTGCTTCAGTTTTATGTGATATAATGTAATCTTTATAATGTTAATTTTTTTATTATTTATTATTATTATTTTATTTTTAAAATTACTATTACTAATAAAATACTATAAAGATAAGTTTTATATCTTGTGAGGTCAGTCATAACAAAAATACTATTACTAAGGCTGCTGTCTTGGTCCGAAATGCCTGGCATTAAGTCTCATTTAATTAGGAATGGCTCCTCTTCTGAAGAGAGAAGAATTGTATGCAAATAATCAGCTTTATCTTCTGTGATCTCTACTGAGAAAAGACATTCTAACCAATCACTTATTTTTTCCCCCTGATGAACATTCATTTCTTATTGCATTATTTGCACTTTAATGACCTTGTAAAGATTCAGTTTCATGGTATAATGAATTATAAATTGAACAACATGTCACAGCCAAGTAGTAGAAAAGTATTTGCTCATTGATTTATTAACAAAAGTCGTTTTCTTTTTCATGGCGCGTATGAGTGTCAGGGCCACGAAATGCATTTGGAGAATTGAAAAACTTTGTGCGTATGCCAATTTGCCAAACATGCAAGTGGGTTTGTAGCATAAGGGGTGGGGGGAAAGGGAGGAGGGGGCGAAATAGTTAAGGGAAGCACTGGAGGAGAAGCTTCATGGGTTGAGGGATACGGAGAACCAAGCATGCGTAGTCTATTTTGCTTTTGTAAAAATGCTTTACTTGTTAGAATCATATTAAAGCCTTGCGCCAAAATTTTGCTTGGGGAAACGTGAAATGGGCAAAAATCAAGGGTAGAACTTTGTCTCTTCCTTCTTCCCTCCCTTCTTCTTCATCTCTTTTTCTCTGTTACTCTCTCCCTCCCTCCTTCTTCCCTTCCTCCTTCCCTCTCTCCCCTGCCTTCATTCTCTTCCTCTTCTTCTTTTCCTCTTTTTCTTTGTCCCTCCCTCTCTTTCTCTCTCTGTCCTTCCTCTCTCCCTCCCTCTTGCCTTCTCTTTCTCCCTCCTTCCCGCTCCCTCCCTCCCTTCATTCTTCCCTGCCTCCTTCTCTCTCTCCCTCTTCCACTTTTCCACTTTGCCCGTCCCTCCCCCCTCTTTATTTCTCTTGCTCCCTCTCTCCTTCCCTCTTGCCTTCTCTCTCTCTACCTCCTTCCCCCTCTCTCCCCCTCCATTCTTCTCTCCCTCTCTCCTTCCATCCCTCCCTCCTTCTCTCCCTTCCTCTTCCTCTCTTTTCTTCTTTCTCTCTCCTCCTTTCTTTCTCTCCCTCCCTCTCTTCCCACCTCTTACCTTCTCTCTCTCTCTCCTTCCCACACTCTCCCTCCATCCATTCTTCCCTCCCTCATTCTCTCCCTTCCTCTTCCTCTCTTTCTCTTTGCCTTTGTCCCTCCCTTCCTCTTTATTTCTCTTGCTCCCTCTCTTGCTCCCTCTTGTCTTCTTTCTCTCTCCCTCCTTTCCCCTCTCCCCCCTCCATTTTTCTCTCCCTCTCCCTCTCTCCTTCCATCAATCCCTTCTTCTCTCCCTTCTTCTTCTTCCTCTCTTTTCTTCTTTCCCTCTCTCCCTCTCCCCCTTTCTTTCTCTTCCTCCCTCTCTCCCCACCTCTTGCCTCATCTCTCTCTCTCTCTCCTTCCTTCCTTTTTCTCTCTCTCCCTCCTTCCATTCTTCTCTCCTTCTCCCTCCCTCTTTCACACACAATCACACACCAATTATAATAATTTCCACTGACCATTGGCCAAGATTCCCACTACTGTAGTTTAAATCAAATCTTTGTAAGAGAAAGGAAATAATAACTTCAGAAGGAATTTTTCTTAACATAGGATGCACGCTGCAAAGAACTTGATTCTATTATGGCTGAAAGTTTCAGAAAGCAAAGATCAAAGCATGTAGCACTGTTGCATGTTTATTTGCTACCAAGAACCAGCAGATTCTAGTTTAAGTGACATGGTGGACAATATATGAGGATATATTTTTATAAAGGCATCATTTGAAAAGGACATGGATGCTTAAGGGTTGATAACAGAGCTGTGCAAAGTGACACTGTCTTGGTTTGACAAGGAGCATTTCACTGTAAAGATGAACTGGAAGATCTCATCTGGAAATTGTCCTCTGCTTCAAAATTGCTTCCAGCTTATCTAGGAGGTCCAGGGGCTGCGAGAAACATCCCAAAACATGAATTGCCTTTAGGCAGATACTTTTTTCACCCAGCTCTTGTAAAACTCCATGACTTCTGCTGAAAATGCTGGATGAGGCTTGTCTGCAAAGAAATGCAATCACTCTGCTTTGTTTTGTTTTTGGAGTGGCCATGGTGCTTCACAAAAGAACTTCAAAGAAATGCCCCTCTAGAACGTCCGTCAAAGAGGACGTACCTCTTTGAAGTATGGTACATTGCTAACAAGCAGAGCAATCAATAAGCAAATAATAAGGCCATTATATGCCAAGGTCCTTAAACTGGACTGGTTGATTGGAGAGGTAGGAGTCGAGGGCTGCAAAATTTGCTTCTTACTTACAAAGAAACAACAATTAAGTATGTCTAGTTTGATGGCAAGAAGACCAGAGGTGACATGATAGCAGTGTTCCAATATTTAAAGCAGCGGTCACCAACTGGTGGTCTGTGAAAGAAAATTGGTGGTCTGCAGAAAAATCATTTGTATTTTTTATATTGCACTAAATCAGGGGTCCTCAAATTGCGTCCCCTGGGACGGATACGTGCAATGAACGCTTGTGTTGCTGCAGAGAGTCTCCCCATTTGGGTGGTTTTTTTATGTGGGTTAGAGGGAGGCAGAAATTCCGACTTGGGGGTTGCTTCAGCCTCCTGGTGTGGGGCTTTGGGCGAAGCTGGAGAGAAGCACTGCTGGTGGCGAAGAGCTAAAGGGCCTTTTTCCAGTGGGATTGCATCATGGCCTGGAACTGGCTGACCATCTCAGCCCGCTAAGCGTCCAGATGCTGTGCCTGGCCTTGCACTCCTGCTGGTCTTCCCTCTGCTTGGATAGTCTATGCTTGTAGTCCCCAGTGAGGTGCTTCTGCTGAGCCTCCTTCTCAGTCAGATTCAATTTGAACTGAGCTGTTCTGCCAACTCTTTCTTGTGGTGGCTGCTTAGCTCCAACAACTGCTTCCTGTTGAGGCCCTAAGGAGCCCAGGCAGGGAGGTGAGGAGTGGCTGGGAGGAGAGGGACGAGTAGAGGCTGCTGAGGCACCCCTCGATGTGACTGACATCAAGTTGACCACACCCACACAGTCACATGACCATCTAGCCACACCCACCCAGCCGGTCATTAGGCAGATGATATTAGTGGTCCTCGGGATTTAAAATTATTAATTTAATGGTCCCCGAGGTCCTAAAGTTTGGTCACCCCTTCTCTAAAGGGCTACCTCAAAGAAGAGGTGTCAAACTATTCTACAAACCAACTGAATGCAGAACAAGAATCAAGGGATGGAAACTTATCAAGGTGACAACCAATCTAGAAATAAGGAGAAATATCTGGACAGTGAGAACAATTAATCAGTAGAATGCGTTGCCTTCAGAAGTTGTGGGTGCTCCATCACCGGAGGCTTTTAAGAAGAGGTTAGATAACCGCTTGTATGAAATGGTAATGGGTTTCCTGCATGAGCAGGGGGTTGGACTAGAAGACCTCCAAGATATCTCCCAATTCTGTTATTCTAAGTTGCTTCAGCTGCCATGAAATATACTTGACTAAAGACAAATCACAACAAAACTTTTGTGGCATTGTGATAGAAAGTTTCCACCCTGCTATATGGATCTCTCAGTGCAAAAGCACATGAGTGACAAATTCTGACCCCAGACCCATGATGTGCACACAGATCCCTCTCTGCCGGTACGCAAGCGTTCACCCAAGCTCAGCTCCACTACGCATAGGTCCATGCCTCCCGCCGGCCAGCTGATTTTTGGGTCTGTGCCCTGCATGTGTGTGGGGAGGGTTGCATGTGGTAGACATGTGCGCAAATGCGGGAGGTAGAGGTCACATGTGCATGCATGGCATGTGGGGGGACTTGGAGGGGTGGCGCTCCCCCCATAGTCCATTTTTTCTCCCAGGAGGCTGCAGGAAACCTACTAGGCCCAAAACAAGGCATGGGGGAGGGGCTCACACATGCATGCACAAGTGGGTACAGCGTGTGTGGGTGGGTGTGCTGTGCATGCATTGCATTATGGGTGTGGCACACGATGACAGAAAGGTTAGCCATCATTGCCATAGACTCCAATTTAATACTTCTCCATCTTCTTAAGTTCTAATTTTTGTAGACTCAGTGTTGAAATGATATTTTTCCCCCACGTGTAAGCTTTTCTTTTCTCCTTCTTTCTATTTGTAAGTAGACACACACACACACACACACACAGAGAGAGAGAGAGAGAGAGAGAGAGAGAGAGAGAGAGAGAGACAGAGAGACAGAGAGACAGACAGAGAGACAGAGAGACAGAGACAGAGAGAGAGAGAGCGCACACTTTTTCACAAGATCAGAGAAGGTAGTCTGATCTTTGCTTCTGATGCTTTATGGTTTTTCATCAAGTGGATGAAAGAATTAAAAAAATGAAAGGAAAAGCTCTTCTATCCTTTCATCTTTGATCTCGATATATTCATAAACTATGCTTGAAAATAAAACCAAGGTCTTCTAAATCAATTAATGTGATCTTTCTGATCACATTGCTTTGCTTCCATGGCTATTCTATGGTATATTAAGGGGAAAAAATGGACTTGTTTTCCATTATTTTATTCTTCTGTCCTCTAATCTTTGCTTAGGCACTCTTATTCATGAATTCTGGATCCTCTTGAATTTGATAGGATCCTTTCCATTTGTGAAACAGCTGGTCATTTGCATCCTTTTAGAGGGTCGTTGAGCCCCTTGGAGGTTTATCTGTGCCCTCAGGGTCACCTGAATGGTGCAAATGGTTCCTGTAGTCTGCAATTTTCCCCCCTCTGGAAATCCATTCCTCCTCCCACACCATTCCAAGGGTCTTCATCCCAAATTGTATAGCTAAAAGTCTGTAGAGATCCCCAGTCATCCAGGTCACGATCGGCCCAAAGGTGCTTTTTCAAGAGGCAACTGGACTTTCTTGTTTTTTTCTGTCTGAAGATGTTTTCCTTTTCATCCAAGAAGCTTCTTCAGCTCTGACTGGATGGTGGGGAATGGAAGGATTTATGTTCCTTGCAGACAGCTGGTCATTTGAATCCTTTTAGAGGGTCATTGAAGCTCTTGTGCATCTTTGTCTTGTTATTATTCCCTACAACTCTTGCATACTAGGAAAATATTATATGGAAACACGAGTAAAGCATAAAGGATCCTTTATATTTAAGATCAGTGAGTCTTAATGGTTAGAGAAAGCTTTCTGCATAGGGAATGTGATGCCAGGAAAAAAAACAACCCTAGGATAATGTACATGTTCCATTGAATTGAGTCTGACTGATATTATAGATAATCATGATTGTCAGGAGGTTTCCATTAGGCTCTTAGCTTTTATCTTTCAATAGGAATTCTTAATTATTCATATTAATTTCATGCCCTAAATGACAGGGAAGAATCCTTTGGCAGTACAACTTTGTCTAACTCTACCAATCTTTATACAGATTTCCCAGGTTTAGTTATTCGATTCTTGGGGATATGGCATCACTGAATCCTCCAGTGATGATATGTAAGGAGTGATGCAATATATATTTTTATACACAATAGGATACTGGGAGTTGTTTGGAGAGGATTCTGATATGTCTACGGAGATTCTCAGTCAGTCAGGTCAAAATTGTCCCAAAGGTGCTTTTTCAAAAAGTAACTGGACTTTGTTTTTCCTTGAAGACGTTTTGCTTCTCATCCAAGAAGTTTCTTAAGTTTTGAAGATAACAAAGTCCACATTCTGGACAGAGAGGACCACTGGTTTGAAAGAGGAGTCAGAGTCCATTTACATTAAGATTGAGCAAGAGAGAGGAGGGATATGACACCACCCATCATTTCCTGTTTACAACACAGTAAACGTTTTAAGAACTAAGAACTTTCCAAAGTTCTAAGAAGGTTCCACGCCCGTTTTCACTATTCAGGTGACCCTGAGGGAACAGATAAACCTCTAACTGGCCTCAATGACTTTCAGAAAGAGTGCTAATCAGAGATGGCATTCAGCAGGTTCTGACCAGTTCTGGAGAACCGGTAGCAGAAATTTTGAGTAGTTTGGAGAACTGGCAAATACCACCTCTGGCTGGCCATGCCCCCATCTATTATCTGCCTCCCGAGTCCCAGCTGATGGGGAGGAAATGGGGATTTTGCAGTAACGTTCCCCTGGACTGGGAAGTTAATGGAGAATTTACAATATCTTTCCCCTGCCACGCCCACCAAGCCATGCCCACCAAGCCACACCCATAGAATCAGTAGTAGTATTTTTTTTGAAACCCACCACTGGTACTAATGACAAACATGACTGCAAGGAATACAAATCCTTTCATTCTCTGCCATTCAGTCAGAAGCTGAAGAAGCTTCTTGGATGAGAAGGGAAACATCTTCAAGGGAAAAAACAAGTCCAGTTGCCTTTTGAAAAAGCCGCTTTGGGATTAATCTGACATGAAAACAATGAAGATGAAAAGAGACAAAAAGATGAAAAGATTCACATTACCTTATGGCTCCATCCCATTTGCCTATTCATGAATTTAGAAACTAAAAATTAACCAAGAAGGGTAGATCACGTGGGAAGAAGTGAGCCTATATATCTTTAACTGAATTTATTCTCCCCCCACCCCTACCCCTGCCAGCAATCCTTGGTCAAAATTAATTTTTGTTCCCTTTCTTTTTTAATGTCGTTCCTCTCCGTCCTATCTTTCTTTTTGGAAAATCTATTTTTTTTTGACAGCTGGTCTCCCATCACTAATGAAATCTCCGCGAACAAAATGGTGTCAGACCTATTCCCATTGCTTTGTCTGCCATCTTCTTCTTTTTAAATTCCAAGTGGGTATCTTATTGGGTAACTTTATGTCATTATTCCTCCTCCTCCTCCTCCTCCTCCTCCTCCTCCTCCTCCTCCTCCTCCTCCTCCTCCTCCTCCTCCTCCTTATTTTTTTTCAGTTTTCTGAAACATCTTTGAGGTAAGTGAGCCAATCCCACTTGTAGAGATGCAGATGGAACTTTGCAATGTAGTCAAAAACAAGCCACATGCCTGGCTGTGTCCACGAAGGTGTGATGCAGACATGTCCATGGAAAAGAATAGTGGCAATTTCTCAATTCCGTTAATCTCAGGAATACTTCCATTGCCTTCTGGAAAGACAGATGGGCAGAGAAATGTTGAAACTCTTTTTTTTAAAGAGAAGAATGTAGTAGCTTTCAGCAAAGCTCATATAAGGATTTGCTAGATTTATCTCCCATTTTTATCCAAGCCCTACAGGTAGCTTCCATGGGTTTTTCCATTCCCACAAGAGCTGTCCCACAAAGGTGGTTGGGCTAAGAGAGAGAATAAACCAAAGTCACCAAGTTAATGTCCATGATGGGTGATGCATTTCAGTCTGTCTGGCTCTTCTAGATTCACAATTCAGAGGAGCATGGAACCTAAGTCTATGGAGCCTAATCCAGCACTTTTGACAGTTGTGTCCTGGGGTCAGGGGTTCACCTTTTGTGACCTTCTTACAAGTAATGTCAATGGGGAAGCTGGAGTCACTTAGCAACTGCAATGACTCCCTTGATAACTACAATGAGAAAGACAGTAAAATGGGCCAAAAATTCACTTAACAATGGCTTTGCTTAGGAATGGACATTTTGAGCTTCATTGTGTCCATATGTTGTGTTCTGACCCCCCTTCCTCCTTCGCCCACACAGAACACGCTCCCAAACAATACAAATGAACAAGGTTTATTTCACAGACAGACAGAATGTTCCGTGGCAGTAAACCACCACAACAAAGCTCACAACGACAAGACACGAAAGCAGCTATCCAGCTGGCTACGTTTTCCAGACCAAAACTTCTTGCAGGAGTTCTTTGTTGACTGCTGCAAAGGGCGTATGCACAGCCAACCCTTTTATAGCCTGAAGAGGAGTCTCCTGATCAACAGCTGAGAGCCCTTACCGCCGATAATTGCGCCCTCGCTCCTTGCGTCTATGGGCGCGGCGATAACGGGCATCCAGGAACTCCCTATTAATCTCTGACTCACTGTCTTGTGACTCCTCCCCACTGCTCCAAGGCATGGCATCAGGAGCCCCCCTCCTCTGGCTCTCACTGCTGCTCCATGCCTCAGGCGCCTCCTGGTGGCCGACCAGACTCTCCAATCCCTGCTCAGAGTCGGAACCCTGTCCAGGGTCCTGCACATCCTCCTGAGCCAACTTATAGGAACCCTCACTCTCAGAGTCTGGTGGCAGCGGCAACGGCTCATGCTGGGCCACAACATGTTGAGAACCACATATAGTTGAATAGTTGCAGGAACTGGGCATGGCTAGTCTAGTGAAAAGAAGGACCAGGGGAGACACGATAGCAGTCTTCCAATATTTGAGGGGCTGCCCCAGAGAGGAGGGGGTTAAGCTATTTTCCAAAGCAAACTAATTGACTCCTGCAAACTCCACTCCCCTTGTGCTCCTCTTTTATTTCCTATGGGAGGGGCTATTCATTGTCTGGTCTTACTCCCAAGTTGACCCCTGTTCTTCAGTTATTCCCTTCATCTGGCAACTCTGCACATGCACACATTGGGAACAGGCTCCAGTTGTTTGTCTGCCTCACTGATGTCTGACTCTGAAGTCAGTTGATAACTGTCAGATGTCCCTGGCCCCATCTCTGCCTCTTACACAGAGCCATCATCAGAGCCTTCTCCAGACTCCAGGACCGTTCCATGTTCCTCCCCAAACTTCTCACTGTCAGAACCTGCTGCCAGCTCAACTGGCTGCTGGAGGACCACAACAGAGAGCACCAAGGATACTTTATTTCAACTTGGAGCTGCAAATATTCTCCTTTATTGCTCAACTAAACAGGGACTGTTTGCAAGGATAGAAAGAGATGGAAAGTAAATGAGGTTTTTACAAACTAGATTTAGAAACTGTTCCTTACTTCCCGCCACCCCATTAAAACTTTAGTTCTTTGGATTATTGTCTCTTTCTCCTTTTCTGAAGTTTACACACAGCTGGTTACCCTGAAAAGGAATAATGTTTTGGTTATGTATGAATGCACACATGTACACGGGTTATTGGTCCCAGACGGTGTCTAAAAAGGCAAACACACACACAAAGAAGAGTAAGGTTACTTTGGCAAAGCTATCAACACATCAGCTCAGCATCCAATGACAACAGAACAATAGTGGGATACACAGAACAAACCTAGTGTTTATTTGGGAAACAGCCAAGGTGCTGCTGAGATTGAGAACCTGGACTAATGTTGAGATTTCTCACAGAGCATTTGAATCACTGTCTCTTTGCTAACTTACCACCCCGAGACATTGTTATGGAGACAGAATTGGAAGAAAGGAGGATTAATCACAGAACCAACATGTTGGCTCAAGCAGAGTAAATTAGGGGCTGTTATGACATTCACAAGTTAATTTAAGAGTCTCATTATTAAGGATTGTGCAATTGCAGACCAAGGGTAATAAATTGGTTATCGCACCATGGCCATCCAAGGTAGGTTTCAGAATCCTTGGCAAAATCGAACTAGTCATTATTCGCGTGAAGGGTTAATACCACTTTATAATGCCTTGGAAAGGCCACTCTTGGAATACTGCATCCAGTTTTGGTCGCCATGATGTAGAAAAGATGTGGAGACTCTAGAAAGAGTGCAGAGAAGAGCAACCAAGAGGATTAGGGGACTGGAGGCTAAAACATATGAAGAACGGTTGCAGGAACTGGGTATGTCTAGATCAGGGGTGGCGAACAAGTTCGACAAAAAGAGCCAAAATTTTAAACTGTGAGAGTCAGAGAGCCACACCACGCAGTGACCTGCCAAAACAGACCCGGAAGCAATGTTCCCTCTAATTTTTTTTCGATGTGAGCAGAAAAGTATAGTGTTTGAGCGGCACATTTTCATGCCTGAGCACCCGAATTTTTTTCACAGATGTCACCTAAGACAACAACGAAATCAGTATTATTTGAAACTCAAAGTTATGTTTCTTCAAGGTACCCGCTTAATTCAAAGTGTTATATAATATCAGTATCACTTAACAACGCTCCTGCTTAGCAACCAAAATGTTGGCTCAGAAACTCTGGCATTTGAAGCACGCAACTCTTAAAGCTGTCAAGTTACAAGACCCTTGCACCCCTAACCCTTTAGGGAAAAAAAACCCCAGGGGTCTTCAAACCTGACAGCTTTAACACTTGTGGACTTCAACTCCCAGAATTCCTCCTCCAGTCATGTTGCAGCGACGTCATCTGCGTGGATCTGCTCCATCTTTGCTTTCTTCATTGTGGGCAGGGCTTCTGCTGAAGATGCCGACGAGTACGAGTTGCCACCAGAATAACTGCTGCTACCTCCTCCTCCTCCTCCTCCAACAGAATCACCAGATTTGCTCCTGAGCTCAGCGCTGGGTTACCTCTTCCCCCTCCCCCTCCTCCGTGCTTTTGAGGAGCCATGAGGCTTTTTTTCCCCTGCTCCCCCCCCCCCGCCTTCCTACTGGCTCCTGCAGCCTCATGGCTCCTCAAAAGTACGGCGGAGGAGGAGGAGGGGGCAGGGGTAACCCAGCGCTGACTGAGCTCAGCTGCTCCGAGCGGAGGGGAGGCGCCGCTGCCACGCGCGGAGATGCCGGCTGGAGCTTTGGCGGCTTCATCTCAGCCGCAGCGCCGTGCGGAAAATCCGGCAGTTAGAGGAGGATGAGGAGGAGGTGGCAGCAGTTCTTCCGGTGGCGGTGGGGGCTTTGGGGCTTCACAACTAGCCTCAGTCGCCCCGTGCTCCTCAAAGCAAGTCTGGGGAAGTCCTTTGCAGGCGGCCCGTTCTAGCTGCCTGCAAAGGACCTCCCCAGCTTCCGAAAGGGAGCGCGCGATCCGAGCAACAGTATACTAAATAATGATAAGAGGCAAAGAGCCTCATTTATTTTGGCCGGGAGCCGCATGCGGCTCGCAAGCCGCGTGTTCGCCACCCCTGGTCTAGATTAATGAGAAGAAGGACTAGGGGAGACATGATAGAAGTGTTCCAATATCTCAGGGGTTGCCACAATGAAGAGAGAGTCAAACTATTCTCCAAGGCACCTCAGGACAGAACAAGAAGCAATGGGTGGAAACTAATCAAGGAGAAAAGCAACTTAGAACCAAGGAGAAATTTCCTGACAGTTAGAACAATTAATCAGTGGAACAGCTTGCCTCCAGAAGTTGTGAATGCTCCAACACTGGAAGTCTTTAAGAAGATGTTGGATAACCATTTATCTGAAACGGTATAGGGTTTCCTACCTAGGCAGGGGGTTGGACTAGAAGACCTCCAAGGTCCCTTCCAGCTTTGCTATTGTATTGTATTGTACTGTATTGTATTCATCACTTGGTGAGGGCACCATAGTCCTTCTGCTGAGGAGAAATCATGCAACCCATAATGGTATATGAATTCTATTTGCTATAATTTAATTCAGGGTTAAACTAGAGGAAATGAAAACAATTATGTTATGCTATTGATGTTGCTATCAACAGAGGTGGGGGAGGTGAAAAACATACCAATTTTTTTTTTGCCTCCTGGGGCAGCTGTGTGTCCCGTTTATCACCTCCCCTGCCTTCAGAATGTCTCTGTAGGCCAAAACAGGCAAAAATGGCCCATTTTCTGGCCAAAAAAGGGTGAAAACGGCTCATTTCTTGCCTCCTGGGGCATCTATGCACCCTATTTTTCACCTTCCCTGACTCCAGAGCATCTCTGCAGGTCAAAATTGTTGGCTATACCTTTCAATTCCAGCCCACAGGGCTCATGAAGGTAAGTCCAGGACTCAGCTGAAGGGTGGGCGGGGTGATGTGGGCGGGGCAGCTTTGTGGTCCTGTGCGGACTGGATTAATGGCTTCTGCAAGTCACATGCAGCCGTGGGCCATAGTTTTAGGACCCATGATCTAATGCCTGCCTGTCCATCACGATTGGAACTCCCATAGATTTTTAGCTTTGTTATTTTTCACGACCCTCTGAGGAAACGACTTGATGGCTGGCTGGGGGAATTCTCGGAGTTAAAGTCCATACATCTTTCAGCTGAGAGACATTGACCTACCCTTTGGGTTCTATCTAGTGTGGTAAATCCAGTGGTGGGATTCAGCCGAGCCTAAGCAGCTAATCCAAGAGCCACCAGATCGCCTGGCCCACCAGCTACCTGCTTTCCCAGCCTCACCACCGCTTCTTCAGCTGCCGAGCCCAAGCAGCTAATCTGAGAACCAGAGGTTTGCTTGGCTTCTGGCTGCCCACTCACCTGGCCTCATGGCTGCTTCCCCAGCTGCTAAGCCCGAGCAGCTGATCTGAAGAATGCTGGATTTCAAAAGCCAAGGGGCTCAGTGCTACAAGGAGAGGAAGTGCAAGGAAGCTATTGGCAAGGGGCCTGGGGGGGAGGGGATGAGCACATTCAGCTAGTTTGCCGAACAACACAAAATGTTAGCTACCAGTTTGGGTGAATCGGTGTGAACCGGCTGAATCCCACCACTGGAGTTACCGTATTTGCTATATGATCTAGTGCCATGAGGGCAAATCTATGGCACATGCGTCACAGTTTGCATGAGAGTCATTGTTAGAGCACACGAGGCGCATGCGTGCGCTGGCCAGCTGACTTCGGGCTTCATTTTCGGCCATTTTTCACCTTCTGGGGAAGAAAAACGGCCCTTTGGGAAACCCGGAAGTCCATTCCCTAACTTCCGGTTTGCATGTTGGGCCATTTTTCGGCCTCTGGAGCCTTCAGGAGCCTTTGAAGCCTTTGTGGAGGGTGAAAAACAGCTGCATTGTGTGTAAAAAGCGGGAGTCACACATGCATGTGCAGGGAGGTCATATGCATAGAATTATGGGTGTGGGCATGCCCATGTACATCTCCCCTGAACTCCTCCTGCTATTGGCACACAATGGCAAAAAGTTTAGCCACCACTAATCTAGTGTCTGCCAGGGTGGAGACACTGAGTAAATAGGAACATTTCACAAAAAGCAACTTGCAAATAATTTTATGTAAAGGTAATCGCACTATTAATGAAAAATCAAGCTATTTTAAGTGAAAGCTGAGCATACTTAGAATGAGGGCAGTACCTTACATGCATCAACAGAATTCACCAAAATATTTTGAATACTAGGCTGCCCATTCTGTCATTTTAATGTAGTTCTGAGTCTTCTCTGAAAATACCACTGTTTATTTTCATCCCCAATCTTATTGTCTCAATCCAAGCTTGCCTTAAAAAAATTTTTTACATACCTCCAGGGAACAACTCCAGTAGGTAAAGTAAAGCTTTCTCATCACACTGACAAATCGTATTCACTGCCTCTTATGGGCTGTTTTGATCATTTTTCATAGTAAAGTTTTATTTTTTTAACAACATAAATGCAAACAATTGCTGCCCTAATTCAAAGGATACTATCAAGCATTTATCATCCAGCGATAAGACAAGGAAATGTTTGACAACTGTGCAAATTATCTTCAGTCTTCTTACATCTACGTATATAAGAAAGGGGTAGGCTTGTGTGTGGTTGAATGGGGAGTAAGCAATTCTTTCCATCTTTCACATGGAAAAGCATGAGAGGAAGCTGGTTCGGGAAAATACCTTGAAAAACAACACAATAATTTTCTATAGGTATGTAGTTTAAGTCTGGCTCTAAACCACAAACACAAACAACAAATAAAGTGGTTTGCTCACCTGGAGAGGTTGTTATGGGATTCCACACTATACAAGGCAAATAGAAAAAAAAGATGAAGGTCAAAGAACACAGACCCAGAAAAAGGTGCATGGACAACATCAAACACACATACTGCAACACCAATTAACAATGGTTGAAGCTGTTAGAAGAGCAAGAGCTAGAAACCTCTCTCTCCACATCTGAAATGGGAGGAGGAGGAGGAGGAGGAGGAGGAGGAGGAGGAGGAGGAGGAGGAGGAGGAGGAGGAGGAGGAGGAGGAGGAGGAGGAGGAGGAGGAGAGAGAGAAGAGGAGGAGGAGGGGGAGGGAAGGAAGAGGAGGAAGGAAAGAAGCAGAAGAGGAGAAGAAGAAGAAGGAGGAGGAGGAGGAGGAGGAGGAGGAGGAGGAGGAGGAGGAGGAGGAGGAGGAGGAGGAGAAGAAGAAGAAGAAGAAGAAGAAGAAGAAGAAGAAGAAGAAGAAGAAGAAGAAGAAGAAGAAGAAGAAGAAGAGAGAGGAGGAGGAGGAGGAAGAGAGAAGAAGAAGAAGAAGAGGAGGAGGAGGAGGAGAAGGGAGGAGGAGGAAGAAGAAGAAGAAGAGAGAAGAGGAGGAGGAGGGAGAGGGAAGGAAGAGGAGGAAAGAAAGAAGCAGAAGAGAAGAAGAAGAAGAAGAAGAAGAAGAAGAAGAAGAAGAAGAAGAAGAAGAAGAAGAAGAAGAAGAAGAAGAGGAGGAGAAGGGAGGAGGAGGAGGAAGAAGAGAGAAGAAGAAGAAGAAGAAGAAGAAGAAGAAGAAGAAGAAGAAGAAGAAGAAGAAGAAGAGGAGGAGGAGGAGGAGGAGGAGGAGGAGGAGGAGGAGGAGGAGGAGGAGGAGGAGGAGGAGGAGGAGGAGGAGGAGGAGGAGGGGGAGAAGGAGGAAGCAGAAGAAGCAGAAGCAGAGGAAGCAGAAGAGGAAGAGGAAGATAATTATCATCATCACTAAATAATACATTTTTAGGAATCCTCATTAAACCCAGATAACTCGGGTGAGATTTCATCTACTCTTTGTAGGTCATTTTATTGCAGATTGAAGATTTAATGGAAAGACAACTGCAAACGTCTGTGAACATGAGAAGAAAGGAGAGGGAAAAGAAAGGAATTCCAGCAGAATATTCTACCCTGGAAATAGCTTTGAATGCACATCGCTCACATGCCGCCACTGATTGTCAAGAGTAACCAACAAACTACAACTAGCACACTCAGCCTTCTACGGTTTATCCTCTGGCACTCAGTTCTGGAGCTGCTGTTCAAGATGCAAGCCCATCATTTGTTCAAGTCCTTATTTTTTTCACTGAAGGATGACAGAATGGTATCAGCCCCATAGAGTATGCATCACAGGACAGGTCAGATTTCCAGGCATTACAGTGTAATAGCAGATGGAATGAGTTTAGCAGCTTCTCAAGCATAGCCGACAAATTCCTGGCTCTCACCTGAATAAGTCTGTAGTTGCTGTTTACATTATATTCTTGCAGACGGCTAAAGCGGTTACCTTCATAACACAGCCCTTGGAGCAGAGGTGGGATTCAGCAGGTTCTGACCAGTTCTGGAAAACCAGTAACGGAAATTTTGAGTAGTTTGGAGAACCAGTAAATACCACCTCTGACTGGCCCCACCCCATCTATTCTCTGCCTCCCAAGTCTCAAATGATCAGGAGGAAATGGGGATTTTGCAGCAACCTTCCTCTGGAATGGGCAGGGAATTGAGATTTTGCAGTATCCTTCTACTAGAGTGGGGGGAGGAATGGAGATTTTGCAGTATCCTTCCCCTGGAGAGGGAAGAGAATGGAGGTCTTGCAGTATCCTTACCCTGGAGTCAGGAGGGAATGGAGATTTTGCAGTATCCTTCCCTGGAGTGGAGAAGGAAGAGAGATTATACAGTATCCTCCCCCTGCCACACCCAACAAGCTGCATCCACCAAGCCACACCCAGAGAACCAATAGTAAAAAAAAATGAATCCCACCATCACCTTTGAGGATGTTTTTGCAGGACTGTAACTTGGTTGCTTGTAACCTTACGGTTTATATTGATATTGATTGTATTTTGTCTCTTTATGTACACTGAGAGCATCTGCACCAAAGACAAATTCCTTGTGTGTCCAATCACACTTGGCCGATAAAGAATTATATTGTATTCTAAAAGAATGCAGAGAAGAGCTACAAAAATGATTAGGGGACTGGAGGCCAAATCATATGATGAATGATTGAGGGAATTATGTATGTCTAGTCTAATGAAGAGAAGGATTAGCAGTTATATAATAACAGTCCAACCCAGGACTTGAGGAGGAAGGGTTGTCCTATTCTCCAAAGCACCTGAGGGCAGGACAAGAAGTAACTGGTGGAAGAACATTTAAAGAGAGATCCAACCTAGAACTAAGAAGAACTTTCCTGACAGGGAGAACAATTAATCAGTGGAACAGAAGTTGCCTTCAGAAGTTGTGGGTGGTCCATCACTGGAGGCTTTCAAGGAGAGACTGGACGGCCATTTAACCCAAATGGTATAGAGTCTTCTGCTTGAACAAGGGGTTAGACATGAAGACCTCCAAGTTTCCATCCAACTCTTATTTGTCCATGTTCTATGGTTTACCTGGAATGGAGATAAACTTTGCAATGTTATTTCTAATTAAGTTAAATTTAGTTTGAGGAAACCATGTACATAATTTCAAGAGAAGTTGGCAATACTTTTGTCTCAGGTGAGTTTTCTGTTGAGCTTTGCCAAAACTAGAATTCTGAATTGCTTCCGGTTGTGACAGCATAAACAAAACTTCAACAAATTTCATGAAAAGTAACCTCAAAGCAAATATCCCCATTGAAGTAGCACTCTTTCAGGAGGAAAAAAAAACAGGTAATTTGTATAGACCTCCCTGTTTAAGATTCAGGGTCCAGCTTCATGAAGTAACATCTTGCAGACTAATTAGAGTATGGCAATGAGCCAATCTCATTGCTGTTTTTCAGTTTTCCCCTGAATTTCATATTTAAAAAATCAAAACAGATTAATAGATACCTGTCTGCTCACTAAACACTTGGAAGACAATGAATAATAACACAGCAGTCTGAGACCTGACACAACAAGCTTAATAAATTATTTGAGCAGCTGTAGGATGGAAAATAACCCCATCACGCTCATCACATTTTCCCATAGCATTGCAAACAGTGTCATACAAATAAATTGCAAGTTCTAATGCTGAATCAAATCAAAATTATATACAAAATTGATCAGAGCGTCTTCTTAGAGATGAAGCAAAGACCTTTGAAGAGCACGAAGGAAAAAAATATCAAAATATCCATCCTGATTAATAAGTTTAAATATAGGTGCTTAAAACTAATAGTCATCCTCCCTTCATACACTGTGTGGAATACTGACCAAGAAGATGGTATCCTAGAGAGAGACCACAAAAATACTGCCTATCTAGGAATTCCCATCTTTGTTGCTCTCAGGACATCCATAGGATGTGAAAGTGAGTTGGAATAAAATCCCTACATCTTCTAAAATGGCATTATCCTGCATTCTATTAAACATTACTTATTTCCCACTATTATTTGTTTGATTGCATCCAGTCTTTACCATTTTGACAAATAACTCAAGGCAGCAAACATATCCAATACATCCTATGTTCCCCACAACAACCATCCTGAGGTGAGGTGAATTGGGCTGAGAGAATGACTGGCCCAAAGTCACCCAACCAGCTTTCATGGATATGGTGGTATTAGAACTCACAATCTCCCAGCCTTAAGTTCACCCAGGTGGCTTTCCTGACAAAAGCAGGACTACAACTCACAGTCTCCTGGTTTCTAGGCCAAGCATTTTCACCACTACATCAAACTGGCTCTCTTTTATGGGATAAAAGTGAAAAGGGCAGAAAATGGAAAGGGAAGTGAGACCTCTCAGCTTTATTTACGCGCGCACACACACACACACACACACACACACTCTAAAAGTGTGATTGGAGCTGCTGTCTTTCTATAAATCTTGGTGGGGGTGTGTGGAGTTCTGGCTTTGTTTCAGTAAGTGGAATGTTTGGTTGTGTGGTTGTATCATGATTGGTAGATTGGTGCTGATTGGTGTTGGCTGTGTGTCCGTTGTTGTTTCGTGTTGTAATGGCCTGGGTAGTGGGTGGGGCTCATTTGTTGACTAGGGCTGGTTTCCAGATGTCTGGTAGGCGGGAAGTATCGTCATGTTTATTCATGTTGTGGGGGTGTTTCTCTATTTCGATAGCTTTCATAATTATTCTCTTGTTGAACTGTTCAGTTTTGGAGATTAATATGGTTCCTTCAAAATTAATTTTATGTCATGTAGCTTTAAGATACTGGAAAAGGGAGGAAGTTTTTTCTTCTTTTCTGAGTGCGTTCTTGTGTTCTGCGATGCGTGCATTTATTCTCTTGATCATTTGTCCAATGTATGTTGCAGGGCAGATTTTGCATGGTATTTCATAGACTCCTTGGTTTTCTAGCTGGATTTTGTCTTTGGGGTTTCTTAAGATGTTGGCTATTTTTTGGTCAGTGGTGAAGGCTGTCCTGATATTGTGCTTGTGGGGAATTTTGCTGATTTTATCTGTGGTGCCTTTGATGTAAGGGAGGAGGGCGATGCTGTTGTCCTGTTCTGTATCTTGGTTTTTTGGGGGAGTCTCCCTTTGGATTAGGTTGGTGATTGTTTTTCTTTGGAATCCATTGGAGATTAATACATTTGTGAGTTTGTGTAATTCAGTTTTCAGGTGGTCTTAGGCATTTGGTTCTGGAGATGAGGGTCTTGGCTACAGAGTTGATCTGTGCAGGGTGGTGATGGGATCATGCATTTAAGTAGCGGTTGGTGTGTGTTTTTTTCTGGTAGATGGTGTTTCCTAGGGAACCTTTGGGTTTTTTGTAGATTAGGATGTCCAGAAAGGGAAGTTGATTGTTAGCCCGTTGCAGAAGGGTGATAGGGGGCGACAAATAGGGTATAGGGTTTCCTGCCTAGGCAGGGGGTTGGACTAGAAGACCTCCAAGGTCCCTTCCAACTCTACTATTGTATTGTATTGTATTGTATAAATGCATACCTAATACCCAAACTGGACAGAAAGGCTTGGAAAACGGCAGATGTCAATTGTGGCCTGTTATCAGACACTATGGTGTCCGGTAAGCCGTGTGTGGTGAAAAGGTGCCACAATTCTTTTATGGTGGCCTCTGATGTGGTAGTGTGCATGGTAGATATTTCTACCCACTTCAAAAAAGCATCTACCACTATCAGAAAATCGTGGCCGTTTACTGGGCCAGCAAAATCTAAATGCAGCCGGGCCCACAGCCCCTTAGGCAATTCCCATGTCCTAGTGGAGGCTGATGGAAGACTGGGTCTGGAAAACTGACAAGGTTGACATCCTGCCACCCAGATAGCTATTTCTTTATCTAATTTGGGCCACCAGACGTAGCTGCGACCTAAAGCCTTCATCCTGGAGATGTCAGGGTGCCCTTCGTGGAGGTGGCGCAGAATGGGAGTACAAAGAGATGGGGGCACTACAACTCTTTGTCCCCATAATAGACAGCCTTTACGTTCTGACAGTTCCAGCCGCCTGCGATAATATGGTAGGAACTGTTCGGCAACATCGCTAGGCCAGCCTCTTTTCACCCAGCCCAAGACCTGTGAGATAGTGGGGTCTTGTTTTGAATAGGCCTCCACCTCAGTGGATGATAGTGGCAAGTCTAGATGATCGATCAAAAGGACCGTAGAAACAGGGGCTGGGTCTTGAGTTTCTGTTGGCAAGGAACAGCTACTCAAGGCGTCCGCGTGTCCCATGTGTTTTCCAGGGCAGAATTCTAAGCAGTAGCAATAGGCCGCTAAGAATTCTGTCCAACGGGTCATTCTAGGGGATAATATTAATTTGGTTCCTTCAAAATCAATTTCATGTCCTGTAGCTTTAAGGTGCTGGAAAAGGGAGGAAGTTCTTTTCTTTTTTTTTCTTACTGCGTTCTTGTGTTCCGCGATGCATGCATTTATTCTCCTATTATTTTGTCCAATGTATGTTGCAGGGTAGATTTTGCACGGTTTTTTGTAGATTCCTTGGTTTTCTAGCTGGATTTTGTCTTTGGGGTTTCTTAAGTCATTGGCTACTTTTTGGTCAGTGTTGAAGGCTGTCTTCATATGGTGTTTGTGGAGAATTTTGCTGATTTTATCTGTGGTGCCTTTGATGTAAGGGAGGAGGGTGATGCCATTGTCCTGTTCTGTTTCTCGGTTCTTGGGGGGGGGGGGGTTCTCCTTTTGAATTGGGTTGGTAATTGTTTTTCTTTGGAATCCGTTGGAGTTTGTGAGAGTGTGTAATTCAGTTTTCAAGTGGTCTTTGTTGGCTAGGCATTTAGTTCTGGAGATGAGGGTCTTGGCTACAGAGTTGATCTGTGCAGGGTGGTGATGGGATCGTGCATTTAAGTAGCGGTTGGTGTGTGTTTTTTTCTGGTAGATGGTGTTTCCTAGGGAGCCTTTGGTTTTTTTGTAGATTAGGACGTCCAGAAAGGGAAGTTGATTGTTAGCTTCTATTTCCATAGTGAATTGTATTTTGGGGTGTAGGCTGCTGAGATGTGTGAGGAAGTTGTCCAGTTTTTCTTTCCCATGTGGCCAAATTATGAAAGTGTCATCTACATATCTAAGCCAGAGTTTGTGTTTGTGTTCAGATTTATCTAAGGCATTAGTTTCAAAATGTTCCATGTAAAGGTTTGTGATGATGGGTGAGAGGGGTGATCCCATGGGTGCTCCTTCTGTCTGTTTGTTTGTTTGTCCATTATGGATGAAGTATGTGTTGGTTAGGCAGTGGTTGGTCAGGTCCAGGATGTTTTTAGGGGGGTTGTGTTTGTTCTGGATAGCTGTCAAGGCTTCTTTTATAGACACTGACTGGTCCTTCTTTTTATTAAACTAGACATACCCAGTTCCAGCAACCATTCTTCATATGTTTTAGCCTCCAGCCCCCTAATCATCTTTGTTGCTTTTCTCTGAACTCTTTCTAGAGTCTCAACATCTTTTTTTTTAACATTGTTGTGACTAAAACTAAATGCACTATTCCAAGTGTGGCCTTACCAAGGCATTATAAAGTGGTATTATTATTCAATGCCTATATTTAGTCTATGTATTATTCTTCACCCCTTTCAAACAACTCAGGTATGACAGTTCTGAAATAGTTATTTGCTTTATCAGTTGCAGGGATAATAAGTTCTGAACTCATTCTCAAAGTGGAAAGTTCTAGAATAAATATGAGGCTAAGAAAAAAATCAGTTCGCCTGCAATCTCTGCACAAGCTTCATTTCCAATTCTCCAGTCTTCTAAACTGTATTTCCTTCTCTTTACTAAAATTATGTGTAAAACAATGAAAGACTGCATTATAATATTAATAGCTGATACGAATAACAATGGCTCAGAGATAGCAGTCACAAAGCAAAAATAATTATTTTTAATTAATTCAGGACGTTAAAAAGAGTAAAGTCACAACAGGCATTAAAATCTACCCAAAGCCACAAACAAGCAATCAGACAGAGTAGCCTTGTTTATCCTCGTCCTGTTGAATTATTTCATCATGCAAAATCAATAGCAGATTTAACAGATTTGGCAAGAAAATCAACATTTAAAAAGGAAAAAAGTTTGGGAACCGATCTCATAAGTAGAATGAATCTGAAGTATTGGATCAAAAGTCTTTGTCCTTGCCCACTTTCAATAAAAAATATAAATAAATGAACTGAAAATATCCCAATGGTTGACAAAATAGAGGTAATTTATTGATATACAGCCATGATGGTGAACCTATGACATGCCTGTTGGAAGTGGCACCCAGAGCCATCTCTCTGGGCATGCGAGCCGTCGCTCATTGCTCTTCCAGGTTCCAGTGTAATCAGCTGATTTTCATGCGCATGGGAGTGCTGGAAACCTGAAGAGCAGCTGCTCAGTACGCATGTGCACGCCAAGAAGATGCTCTTCTTGTTTTTGGCATGCACATGCACACTGCCCAGCTGGTCTGCATGCCCATATTCCAGAAACCAAAAGATCATCTCGGCATACAGAAATGCACCGGGCAGCTGAAAATGTTCACCGACACTGGTATACCGCAAGGGTATTCAAACTTGGCAACTTTAAAACTTGTGGACTTCATCTCCCAGAATTCCATAGCCAGAACGAGGAATTCTTAAAAATGTGCTAAGTTTGGAGAGCCCCCAGTGTACAGTAAGTGGAGATTTATTTATTTTTTGCTTTGGTATTACTTCATATAATATTTTTTGGCCAAACGTTGACGTTTTAATGTATTTCCTAAACTGAGGCTGTAGCTAAGAAGAACATATTGCAGGCTTCCTTGAAGGGAAGGAGTAATTTTAAGATCAAGACAGAGTAATTTCTGGTTCTTTAAAGCAACCTTTCACTAGTTTGTTGGGACAGGATATTCAAGTCCATAACTTTGGGGGTTATGGAAATAATTAAAACCAGCTTCACCAATTATCTTCAATTTCTTGTAAATATAAGCTACTAGTTTAGGAGCTTCTGTTCATTGTCCCAACGCCTTCACAGCCCAAGGAACTTCAAAACAACCATGATATCAAGGGCAGAATGCCAAATAAGAAGTGTTTGCACTTTCAAGGAGTACTTTGAAATAAAATTAAACTTGTAGTTAAATTCTACAAAAAATAAAATAAATAAATAACAAATTTCAGGGGAATTGAGCCAATCCAAAATACTGTTTTTATTAGAGACTAGATTTTACAATTTGTTTAATGGCTATGAGCTACACAGTGCACTATACAGATTAGTATAAATTAGTAGCCTTTTTTCCCCCCAAGGATTTTCCTGAAATGTGATTCCAGGATTCACAGTTCTACTGATTGGTATCTTTGCTGCAATTTTCTTAAGGAAACTTATTTTCTTCATTAGAACCTTTCCTACTTGGTGTCTTTTTCCTGTTTTCATCCAGATACACACACAAAGCCATACACAAACACACACACACTTTTAGAGCAACCATACTGTCAAAAGTTACATAGTTCCTTGTCTTCCTATGTCCGTGTCAGAAATTGGAGTATTGGAGTATATCATGGGTTGAGAAGAACTAGAGACATATTCAATAGGGTGGGATGGGGCGGATTGGGGTAGGGCACAGAGGTGGTATTCAGCTGGTTCAGGGAAAACACAGGTGGCCCCCCTTACCCGCCTGGGCTCTATGCCATCCCATTTAGACATGTTTTCAAGCCAAAGTGCATATGCGGAAGGCTGAGTGCATGTGTGGATGGGGTATGTGTGAGCGAAGCTGGCGCTCATGCTTGCACGCTCACATTTGCAAACTGGCAGAGAAAGTAAGTGAATACTACCCCTGGTAGGATAGGACAGAGTAGAACAAACAGAACATAATGGGAGAATGGAACCACCGGAAAGAACAGAACAGAACAGAATGTGGTATGTTTGGAGACACCTTCTTTAAAAAGTTGCTTTATGATGGAACAAACATGAGATGAGAACTTCTGGGCACAAACTGTGTCATTTTTGAAATTCTAATAATATTAGCTTTACCAAATCTGATCTCCAACTTCTGGATGCCCACGAGATCAGTCAAAAGACATGCAAAAAGCAACTCTTTGCTGGCATGTAGTGGCCATCCCTTCCTCCCCTTGATAAAATATATGTACAGCATGACAGGATCATAGTAACAATAAGGTTAATTTATACAGAACCTGGGATTGCCTGGGCATTTATTTATAGGGGGAAAATGTCCAAACCAAACATAATTTCTAATGTTGCATTATCCCCCTTACCAGAGGGAGCCCCCTTGTGGAAAACTGTGAAGCCGTTACCACTGCAACTCCACTGCACTGTACAGTAGAAGCCATTTTAAGGAAATGCAGTAGAAGGCATTTAAAGGCACAACATGCTGTATCTTAACAGAGCACAGATCCGAATGGGACATATTTCCTGAACCACTTTCCAAATTTTTCAGAATAATGATGCACTTGGGTGGCCGTGTTCACTAATTAGCAACCTTGTTGTTGCAGGACATCCATTCTCCTCAAGGGGAGTCTCTCTTGACTTCCTGTTTCCCCACTTTCCATCCTAAGAGCTACTGTAAAGTTATGGTAATATTTTCAAATATTTTTATCGTGCCCTTTTTTGGGGGGTGGGGTAATTAATTCTTCTTTGCATGACTTGGTTGATAACATGTCATAATGGAACTTGCCAAGTGCCAAATGACTCTGAAACTCATTCAGGCATTAAAGGCTGGGGGGAGGGCATTCATCTAGATAAAATCTTCTCTGACATCTCAAGTAGAAGAAATCTTGGTATAATTATATAGTGTTAATGAAGGCCATGTGTATAGGCAATTCTCACTATTAACCTCAGTGTTTCCCCATCAAAAGTAATGTAGATCAGTCATTTTAAATTAAAGCAAAGATACGCTGTCGATTTTGTATAAAATATTTCCAGCTAAAGGTAATTATCTTATTATTTCCTTCATTAATATACCGTTGTTCCATATTACATTGCTAAAGATTTCTAGGAGCATTATGTTAAATTACATGTTCACAACTCAAATATTGAATGCATGGTCCAAGATATACACAGCACATACTGTAGGCTTGCAAAGAAAATGGCTTCATGTATGCTACCTGTGGTAGAATTGAAGGAATGGGATTTTTAAACAGCTAGCAGATTAGGTGGTTAATGGAAAAGCACCATGTTTCCCTGAAAATAAGACAGGGAAATTTTATTTTATTTTGACCCCCCAAAATAAGCACTTGGACTTATTTTCGGGGAGGTCTTATTATTTTTGAGGTGCAGGAGGTGGCGAGCGTGGTTATCTCATGGCTGCTGCTGTGTTGCAATTTTTTTGTGAGGGCTTTTTTTGGTGGGGGATATTTTAGTGCATGCACTCAAAAGCCCAATAGGGCTTATTATCCGGAGAGGTCTTATTTTCAGGGAAACTGAGTATGGATAGGTGGGAAGCCAAGCAAATCAATGCTTACTTAGTTTTTAGTATTGAAATGTGTTTTAACTAACATCAATTCCACTGGCTTTATCAAATCAAATCAAATCAAATTTTATTTGATTAGCCGCAACCCTCTCCCGAAGGACTCGGGGCGGCGTACAGTCAAAAAGATAAAATACACATAGGACACACATACATACGAAAAAACAAGGACAATTACATTTGTGCATGGAGGAGAGTAGACCTGCAAGTGAAAGACAATAAACACAGCTAAAAACACAGTTAAAACACAGTTTAAAATCCCCTAAATAAAATTGCTGAATTAAAAACCCCTCAGGAGCGTAACGAAGTTATGGTTGGGCCAGGCCAGATATTTGAAAAAGGTGGGTCTTGAGCTTAACACGGAAGGAGCGGAGGTCTGTAGTGGTCCTAATATCCGGGGGGAGGTCATTCCACAGGGCTGGGCCCGCCACAGAGAAGGCTCTGCTCCTAGGCGCCGCCCCATGACATTGTCTAGTGGACGGCACCTGGAGAAGTCCCTCTCTGTGCGAGCGAATAGGTCGTAGGGATGTATGGGGCAGAATACGGTCCCGGAGGTAACTAGGTCCTGAGCCATGGAGCGATTTAAAGATCGTAATCAAAACCTTGAAACGCACTCGATAGACCACAGGAAGCCAGTGCAGCTCGCGCAGGTGTGGTGTCACGTGGGAGTACCTGGTGCTCCCCATAATCACCCGCGCGGCCGCATTCTGGACCAACTGTAGTCTCCGAGTGCATTTCAAGGGAAGCCCCATGTAGAGAGCGTTACAGTAGTCCAGGCGAGACGTCACCAGCGCATGGGTGACTGTGCGTAGAGCGTCCCGGTCCAATAGGGGGCGCAATTGGCGCACCAGGCGAACCTGATGGAACGCCCCCCTGGCCACAGCTGTCACATGTTCATCCATGGACAGCTTGGCATCCAGGAGGACGCCCAAATTGCGCGCCCGCTCCACGGGGGCAAGTTGAATGCCCCCAATGGCCAGAGATGGAATTATCTGGTTGAATCGGGGAGCCGGAACCCACAGCCACTCCGTCTTGGAAGGGTTGAGCCTGAGTCGGTTGTCATCCATGTTATTTCCTAATCATAATAAAGGTTAAGAATAAAGACTCCAGATTTCAAAACCCAGATGATAGATAGATAGATAGATGATAGATAGATAGATAGATAGATAGATAGATAGATAGATAGATAGATGATAGATAGATAGATGATAGATAGATAGATAGATAGATAGATAGATAGATAGATAGATAGATAGATAGATAGATAGATAGATAGATAGATAGATGATAGATAGATAGACAGACAGGCATGGATAGATGGATGGATGGATGGATGGATGGATGGATGGATGGATGGATGGATGGATGGACAAACGGACAGATGACAAGTAGATAAATAGAATTTCATGCTACGAGTTATTTTTTTAAAAAAAAATCTTATTTATCTCCAGAAGCATCTTGAAAAATTGGCAAGGTTTATTTATTTAATTAAATGCTATAACTGATTATTTATCCAGTTTGTCTCTGGTAATACAAAGAGAGAAAGAAAGAAAAAAGAGAGAGAGAGAGAATTTGCCATTTTATTATTTTGCTTGTGAAATATTGCTCTTAAACTTGGTAAAAGTTGATCTATTTGGTGGGTTACATTTTACTTTAAAGACTTCCTTCTCTTCTTTTGTTGGTCTGTGTAACAGACAGAGGAGGTGTTAGCTAACTAAGACAGAGGGCATCTACCTGGATCCTGAGGAGAACAGCATCTGCAGGTGGGGTCCAGAGAAACAAATAAGAAATGTGTGTCAAACTGCAATTAAAACTTACACATTTGCACCAACCACTGGGATGAAAGTATATACAGAACAAAAAGAGATCATTAAGCCTGTTATCATTGTGGCTTCACACAAAAGCTGTTGTGTAATGGTTTGTGGTTTTTCAGAAAGAGGCCCAGATTAAGAGACTGCACAGTCCTGAGCTTGACGAGAGGAAGATGTCCAGGTAGATACACCTTAGAATCTCTCAGCTTAGAACTATATCTTCTGCTCAGTTAGAACTTTATAGCTTTAGCTTGGCAAGATTCTGTCCATTAAAAATAAAGGTTTCCCTTCCCAGTCATGCCTAACTCCAGAGCGCAGTGCTCATTTTTGTTTCTCCGCCATGGGAGTTACTGTTGTCCAAATACACTTTTGTGGTCATTTGCCCAGCATGACTATATGCCAAAGGTGCATGGGATTCTGTTACCTTCCTACCAAAGTGGTACCTATTAATGTGCTTGCTTTTGCTTGCTTTTGAACTGCTAGGTGGGCAGCAGCTGGGGCAGGAATGGGGGCTTAACATATTGCATGGTGCTAGAGTCTTGAACCCAGCCTATCAGCTCTCCATCCTTTAATGGCTGAGTCATCCCACCGCCTCTGTCCATTGTTGTTAGTTTCAAAGTCTTGTCTGACCCATCACGATCCCATGGACAACATTGATCTAACTATATCGCTCCTGACGGGTTTTTATTTGGGTATTTTAATTGCATTCAATTACTTAGGGGTTTCTAAACATTGTATTTTATTGTTTTTATTCATTAGCTGACCTCCTCCTTGTACATGTCTTGGTATATGTTTTGTAATATGTATGTCTTGTCTATATATTTATTTCATATGTTTTATTGTACGCCGTCCCGAGTCCTTCGGGAGAGGGTGCGGCTAAGAAATAAATATTTATTATTTATTATTATTATTCCTCCAGGCTTTCCTGTCCTCTACCATCCACTGGAGGATGCCTCATTCTTCCTAATGCCTGTAATAATTGTTTGAAGCTGCCACATGCTGTAAAATAGAATATTTGATGGAAGAAAGAGGAGGGAAACCTAAGGATAAAAATTTAGCTTAGAGACACACTAAATCTCTAAAATATCCTTTTTTTTTCCCTTGCAGAAACAAAGGGGAGTGTATTTCGTTCAGTTGTGATTCCATCAATGATATGTTGTTGTTGTTAGTTGCAAAGTCATGTCTGACCCATCAGGACCCTATGGACAGCGTTCCTCCAGGCCTTCATGTCCTCTACCATCCCCTGGAGTCCATTTAAGCTCATGCCTACTGCTTCAGTGACTCCATCCAGCCACCTCATTCTCTGTTGTCCCCTTCTTCTTTTGCCCTCAATCTTTCCCAGCATGAGGCTCTTCTGCAGTGAGTGCTTCCTTCTCATGAGGTGGCCAAAGTATTTAAGTTTCCTCTTCAGGATCTGTCCTTCTAAAGAGCAGTCAGGGTTGATCTCCTCTAGGACTGACCTGTTGGATCGCTTTGCAGTCCAAGGGACTGGAGGAGTCTTCTCCAGCACCAGTGTTCAAAGGCCTCCATTCTTTGGTGCTCAGCCTTCCTTATGGTCTAACTTTCACAGCCATCCATTGCAATCGGGAAAACCATATTGTTGTTAGTTGTGAAGTCGTGTCCGACCCATCGCGACCCCATGGACAAGATTCCTCCAGACCTTCCTATCCTCTACCATCCTCTGGAGTCCATTTAAGCTCACGCTGACTGCTTTGGTGACTCCATCCAGCCACCTCATTCTCTGCCGTCCCCTTCTTCTTTTGCCCTCAATCATTCTCAGAGTTAGGCTCTTCTCCAGTCAGTCTGTCCATCAGGCACTAGCAAATAAAAGAAAAAAAATTCCGTTGGATTTCACTGAGCCATCTCTGAGTTTCAGCCCAACCTGCTGTCTGCATTCAGCCTTCCACTAAAGAACCTCATTGCTCAGTCATTTTCCAGGAGGGATTTCCAAAACATCAATAAAGGACAATTGTGAGATGTTTTCACCAGCAGATGATTGGATTGATTCACAATCTTCAAAAAAAATAAAATAAAGCATTAGAATCGTGACCACAATGGAAGCTATTTCCTTGTTGGATAAAAACATAATTACTAGTAGCATTACTATTATGATTATAAACAGCACCCACTGAGAATAACATCCACAGACTCTACTCAGGCCATTATGAAGTTAGGAAAAAAATTTGAATAATGCATTAGGATCTAAAAAGACTATTATGCTTTCATTTTGTTATCCAAACACGATTTTTTTTTAAAAAAATGAAGAAGTTGCCTGAAGTTGGAAAGTGAGAGGGAAAGAAAAGAAAGTGAAATAGGAAGAAGTTAAATGTTTGTATGTATGCTATCTCAAAAGCCTATTACAGAGATAAGAAGGCAGAAATGGTGGAGCTGAACTCATAATACATAACTAAATGTTATACTTGAACGGACTTTGGCTGAGGATGAGAAGTTGATTCCCCCTGGAAGTAACAGAGCAGACTCTAACACATATAAAAGATTTACATCAGATCACTGTGGCTTATGCTATGGGGATGAAACGAGTTTTACTTTATTCAAAATCTTTCATGCTCATATTTGGAGTCCACTCTCAATAAACTCATAGTTAGTTTGTTGAGTTAAAATCCCATGGGGTGCTTAAATCCAGCCTGTGGGGCCGGCCTAGAAATCTCAAAGGATCAGCCTATGGTGCCTCTGCCAGGTAACCTGTTTTCAACCTGTTTACGGCCATTTTGGGGGGCATTTTTTGCCAGTTTTTGGCCTGTTTTAGCCAGTAAAGTGCTGCAGGAGACCATTCAGTCCAAAAACAGGGTAGAGGGGGATGTCCATACCCCCCTGTGTTCCCCCTACTTTCAGAGTAGGTTGTATTTTTGGGGAAACACGCTATCTAAAATCTATTTATCATCTATCATTTATCCATCCATCTCTCTATCTCTCTACGTATCTATCTATCTCTATCCATCCATCCATCCATTTCTCAATTTTTCTCTCTGTCTCTCTTTCTCTTTATCTCTATCCATCCATTCATCTCTCTCTATATATATTTATCTATCTATCCATCCATCCATTTCTCTCTATCTCTATATCTATCTATCCATCCATCTCTCTCTATCTCTGTCTCCATCCATCCATCTCCCTCTATCTATCTCTTTATCTATCTATCTATCCATCCATCTCTATCTCTCTATCTCTATACATCCATCTCTATATCTCTTTATCACTCTATCTCATCCATCCCTCCATTTCTCTCTATCTCCCTATCTCTATCTCTATCTCTATCCATCCATCCATTCATCCATCCATCTCTCTCTCTATCTCTCTCTGTCTCTCTATCTCTATCCATCTATCCATCTCTCTTTCTATCTCTATCTCTCTATCTCCATCCATCCATCTCTCTCTATCTCTCTAACTATATCCATCCATCTCTCTATCTCTCTATCTATCTCTCTTTCTCTCTATCTCTCTGTCTCTCTTTCTCTCTATCTCTATCCATCCATCCATCTCTCTATCTCTCTATCTCTTTATCTCTCTATCTCTATCCATCCATCCATCCATTTCTCTCTCTCTCTCTCTCTCTCTCTCTCTCTCTCTCTCTCTCATCTATCTACAATTTAGACCTTGTTCAATCAAAGAAATATGAAGTTAAAGATGAAAATAAATATCAGACAAGACCATAAAACTTTCATCACCCCCCCCCAAAGAAAAGAAAACCACAAAAAGAATATTTCCATTCTCTTGTGCTCTGGAACCCTTTCTGGAATCACACTCAGTCACCACCCAACTCTATTTAATGCACCATTTGTTCTGAATTTCAAAGCATCAGCACATACCATATAAGGATGGCATGAATCACTACAGATGTTTGCGAGCTTAACAGATGTCTTCTGGAGCAATGATTAAAATCTGCAGATGCCCACGAAGGAATGAAATAGAAAGTTAAATGCTATTTTAATATGTCTTCCTTGAACTTCCCAAAGAGTATACCATCGATTCAGTAAAAAGGTAATTTTTCTAGCCAATATTTCATTTTTGCAGAGATTCAACATTTCCACCCAAGCAAGTCCAATTTCAAATCTTGCTATCATCTTCATGCATGGCAGAGTGGAAAATGGATACATTCCCTATTATATTTCCTAAAGGAAAAAGGGGGAAAAAAAACAGGCTCAGAACTTGTTTACTAAAAATTTGAACCTTTTCATTGAAATTAATTTCGGTTTGTTTCTGACTTGAACATGAATACATTTTCCCTAGGAGCCAACTTACTCTGCCCATCAAAAGACGGTAACATCCTCTCGTCTCTTCTCTTCTGCTGATTTAACACATCACCAGTATTCTCAGTTTCCAGTTGTTTATGTCTTCCATATATGCAGCACAAATGTATCAGAAAAGCGAAAACCAACTCACTCGGTCATAATCAAGGCACTTTAGTCTTAAAAGGTTTCTCTAACCATAAATACGACAGCGAATCATGCTTCAAACAGACTGCGTCTTTTCTCTTTAATTTTCATAGCACAAGATAAACATTGATGTCACTCCATGTACTTTCACCTTTGAATATTTGGTTGAGACAATTATATGAAAACAAAAAAGAAAGCTTGCAGGGAGGGAATAAAGCAATAAATGAATAAATGGACAGAATAAACAAAGAGCAATAAATGAACAGAAAAGGCTAGCTTCTACAGAGGGCCCCAAAAAGGCAGGTGTTCTGCCAGTGACCAGCAGAGCTGGCAGCAGATTCGGACAGTGAGGAGGTTGGGGAGGAACCTGGGCCAGTCCTGGAGTCTAGGGAAGGCTCGGATGAGGGCTCTGCATTGGAGGCAGGGAGGGGTCCAGGATCATCTGGGAGTGATGCAATGTTGGGTTCCGGAACGGCCACCGAGTCACCCAAATGCATGTGTGCATTTTAGCATCAAATGATGCTTCCGCAAGCCTCCGCGATGCTCCAGCTGATCCACAGAGCATTGCGCAGGCACCGTATGAGCAATCGGCGTGCATGGGAGTGCCAAAAGCTTAAAGCACAGGTAAGGAGCACCGTACCGGAATGGTACCTGGTACTCCGGGCAGGGTACCGGGGCGTACCGCCTGCAACCTACCATTGGAGTGATGTCATCTGGGAGTGATGTCATTTCCATGCGAGGGAGGGCGTGTGCATGCTCCGGCCTCTGCGCATGCACAGCAGAGACCCAAAGGCCAGCTGACCAGCGGGAGGTATGCACGCATTTGTGTTGGAGCCAAACTGGGGCAACAGCTCGCATGCCATCAGAGAGGGCTCGTGCCATAGGTTTGCCACCATTTCAGACAAATGCTTGTCTAATCTCTTCTTGAAACCTCCAGTGATGGAGCATTCACAACTTCTGGAGCCAAGCTGTTCCACGGGTTAATTGTTCTCACCGTTAGGAAATTTCTCCTTCGTTCCAGGTTGCTTCTCTCCTTGATTAGTTTCCATCCATCGTTTGCCTTTGAAGTAATTCCCTGTATAAAGGGGGGGGGGAGAAGGGGGGAAAAAAAGCATAGCCATTCAAGAATTTTCACTATGTGAATTGCAAAGCCAGGGATAAGTGAATGAGTCAGAGAGCTTTAAAAAATAAATTAAATTAAATTAAAAAAAGAATAAATAAGGTGATACGGCATCAGTTGAAAGGCATAGTCGCCTTTCTGTGGAAACGTAGAGACTTCATAACACATTTATATTGCTTTCATAGAATCAGATGAAAGTGTTTCATCTTTGCTTCTTGCTGGATGCTTTGGCAGACTTAAAATTACCTTGTGGTCTCCTATGGAAATAATAATGAACTCTGGCCCTGCTTAGCTTTCAAACTCAATTAAGGTCAACTAAGTGCTCAGATGATACCACAATGGCCAGCAGATCCACCCAGAAAAATATTTATGATAGTTTGCTGGACATGAGACACTTTCTGCAGGTGTCAAGAGAATCTTTTTATTTATTTATTTGATCAAGTATGTATTAGATAACAGAAATAAGTATAAACATGATTATGGATACCTGGAGTGGATATGAATAAAAGGGAACATTAGGACAGGGATGGTAGGCACCTCGGTGAGCTTATGCACACCCCCTTACAGATCTCTTAGGAATGGGGTGAGTTCGGCAGTAAGCAGTCTAAGGTTAAAATTGTGGGGGTTTGGGGAATAAACCACAGAATCAGGTAGAGCATTCCAGGCATTGACTACTCTGTTGCTGAAGTCATATTTTCTGCAATCAAGTTTGGAGCGGTTTACCTTAAGTTTGTATCTGTTGTGTGATCGTGTATGGTTGCGGTTGAAGCTGAAGTAGTCATTGACAGGTAGGACATTGTAGGGGATAATTTTATATACTACGCTTAGGTCAGACCGAAAGTGGCATAGTTCTAAGTTGTCTAAGCCCAAAATTTCAACTCTGGTGGCATAAGGGATTCTGTTGTGAGTAGAGGAGTGGAGGACTCTTTTTGCGAAATATCTCTGGACTCATTCGGTTGTATTAATGTCCAATATTCAGCGTGGGTTCCAGACAGAAGAGCTGTGTTCGAGAATTGGTCTAGCAAATGTTTTGTATGCTCTGATTAGCAGTACAATATTACCCAAGAAGAAGCTACACAAGATTAAGCTAACAACTCTTAATGCCTTTTTGGCAATGTTGTTACAATGGACTCTGGCACTTTGATCATTACAGATGAGTATTATAAGGTCCTGGACAGAGTGAGGGTCATCTAGAAGGTCATGATGGTTACACACCTTTGTTTTGTGTTTTTTTTCTTTCTCTCTTTCAAATTCCTTACCTGTGATACAAATCCAACCAGCAATCTAATGATCCAATTAGTTTGCACAACAATGCAATAATTTATGCAAGGGCTGTATGGAAATCTTTCCAATTATTCTGAGGAAAAATGAAGGAGGCTGTTTTGAATGCGTCCGTTTCAAGTCAACGTTCGGTATCTAACGTGGAATGCCACTGTGACTAACCGTGGTACGAAGCTGAATACAAATTGCATTTATCAATTGGCATTTATTAGGCTAGCAATACTAGAATACTTCTTCTTTTTATCTCTAGGCGCTCTTCGAGCCTGTCCCCAGGGACCCTGGCAGAAAAGATAATACTGACTGCATGTCATCGTGGTAACTTTTCAAAAACTTCCTGGGAGGCTGTGTTGTTCTAACGAGCCAGCAGGAAGCTGCACTCTTTCAAATTGTGCTTTGGAAAAAAGAAGGCAACGTCCAAATTTCGTAGAGAAGACACAATTTGTTTTCTTTTCTTTTCTTTTTTCTTTTCCTCCTGCAGGCATATAGTTCCTGGCAGCTTTCTTCAACTGCTGTTGAAAAATATGAGAAAATACACATAACGATTTACTTGCTTTTTTCTATCGATCTCATTGTGTCCCACAGAAAAAAAAATTAAAACAAACCCTACGGAAAGTAATAAAAAACACAAATGGAAAGTAACTCTGGAGTTGTTCCGACCTAGGCTTCCCAAAATCATGAGGCAGACTCCTTGTCCCGACAAAACCCCTTTTTATTAAGCGAATGTGAATTCCGCTCATTCATATCCAGCAAAGTTCCAGCCAACAGACTTTTAAGGGTGAATGTACAACCACAGACCTTATCAGGCTTGGAGAGCTGCCAGGTTGATATCTTCTAAATGCAAATGATGTATAGGAAAATACTTGACAAGGAGTTTCTGAGAGTCACAAGCAAATCTTCACACTAATTAAGCGAACTTATTGTCTCCTGCAAACTCCACTCCCCTTTCGCTCCTTTTTATTCCCTGTGGGAGGGGCCATTCATCCTCCTCCTGTGGTCTTACTCCCAAGTAGACCCTTGTTCCTTAGCTGTTCCCTTCTCCTGACAGCTCTATGCATGCACACATAAGGAACAGGCTCCAGCTCTTCTTCTGCGTTATTGATGTCTCACTCTGAAGGCAGCTGAAAACTGGCATACGGCTCTGGCCCTCTCTCTGCCTCTGACGCAGAGCCCTCATCAGAGCCTTCCCCAGACTCCAAGACTGTTCCTCCCCCCTTCCTGTCTGAGTCTGCCAGCAGATCTGCTGGCCACTGGCGGGCCACAACAGGCCTGTATTCTAAATTTCTTCTTCTCAAAGACAAACTTACTAAGACTTAAGGGGGGAGCCCATTGAAATCAATCAGCCTTAACTTAGTCATTAGTAAATTAAGTCATATTGATTGCAGTTAGTCTTTTCCTAAGCATGACTAACTCTGGATCCAATCCGTAGGCAGATAATTATTCCTTAATACAGATCTGCACAATTTATGGTTTGCTTTCTGTTTCAACGGCTCTCCTACATTTGCTCTTTCATGTGGACTAAAATAACCAGTTGACAAATATCTGTCAAGATCCGGAGGGGCCACAGTTGGCTTCCTAAATTGCAAGTGTTTCTGACCTATTCAACCCAAGACTCCTCAGCACCGATCTTTCATAAGATTTGTTCATTAGTTATTATGTGTTGGGAGAGTGTCTGAGCAGAATCAGCCACATAGAAAATCTCTACAAATTACTTCTGATGCCTGAGAAAAACAACAATTCAGTCAAGCTTTTAGTACTAAGGGGATGTTGAGATCTCTAGAAACGATGTATAGCTGTTGATTTATATGAGGTTTCTTGAGTGTCCTTGTAGAATAGAATAGAATAGAATAGAATAGAATAGAATAGAATAGAATAGAATAGAATGGAATAGAATAGAATTCTTTATTGGCCAAGTGTGATTGGACACACAAGGAATTTGTCTTTGATGCAGATGCTCTTAGTGTACATAAAAATACAAGATACATTCGTCAAGAATCATAAGGTACAACACTTAATGATAGTCATTGCATACACATAAGCAATCAGGAAACAATAAATTTCAATATGAATTTAAGGATACAAGCAACAAAGTTAGAGTCATACAGTCATAAGTGAGAGGAGATGGGTGATAGGAATGATGAGACGATTAATATTAATAGTAATGCAGACTTAGTGAATGGTTTGACAGTGGTGAGGGAATTATTTGTTTAGTAGAGTGATGACATTCGGGGAAAAAACCTGTTCTTGTGTAGTTGTCTTGGTGTGCAGTGCTCTATAGCGTCATTTTGAGGGTATGAGTTGAAACAATTTATATCCAGGATGGGCCCTCTTTTTGACTCGTGCAGTGTGCAGGTCCTCAATGGAAGGCAGGTAAGGAGCCATTGTTTTTTCTGCAGTTCTAATTATTCTCTGAAGTCGGTGTCTGTCTTGTTGGGTTGCAGAGCCAAACCAGACAGTTATGGAGGTGCAGATGACAGACTCAATCATTCCTCTGTAGAACAGAATCAGCAGCTCCTTGGGCAGTTGGAGCTTCCTGAGCAAATTTTGAGCATTGTAGCATTGGAGTTTTGATTTTTAATCTCTTGTTATGCTAAATCACCAGAATCTCTGGAAAAAGAAGCACATAAATGTATCCACAAGGAACTAAATAAATATAATTACTCACGTAGGATTGCAGTTGACAGTCTATGTTCTATTCCTTTTTTTAAAGGAAGTGGGGAGGGGGTTTCAGAACATCCCAGTCTTAACTACATTTGATAAAAAAAACAAAAGAAAACACAATGGATAGTGGATGATGTTCAACCTGGAGTTAGTAGAATAAAATTAAAAAAAGAACTGGAGAAGATAAAAGAATACAAAGACCTACAAATAGAAAAAAATGACTGTGACAAAAGAAAGTGAAGATAGTATCAGTCATAAAAAGCTCTTTGGGTGCAATCCCAAAACATCTGGAGCACCACTTGAACATCCTTAATAGAGTAGGGTAAGTCTTTGTTTGATGTCATAAGCCACCCAGAATCACCTTGTAGCGAGATGGGTGCAACCAAATTTAATAAACAAATAAGCAGCAGCAGCAACATTGACAAAATCACTGTTGGTCAATTGCAAAAGGCAGCTTGACTTGGAACAGCTTACATCCTGTGACGATGCCTTTAAAATTTTTAGTATTAATATTTTCTTTCCAAGTATCCATAAATTTGGTTTGCAATGATACCAGTAAGGAGCTTGTATGTTGTTGGCAAACAGGTGTTTGGCCTATAATTTCCAGAAGCCTTTCCTTTTTCTTTATCTTTTTGGATCAAAAAATGTCCTTCCAGTTGCCATCCATTCATCATTGCCAGGTGTTTTTAAGATCTGGTTCATTTGGGCTGCCAATCTTTCGTGCAAACTTGTAAGTGCCTTTAGCCAGAAACCATGTAGCTCATCTGGTCCAGGTGCACTCCAATTCTTCACTTTTCTTGACTGCCTTTGCACCATTTCTTTTGTTATTTTCACATCTTCCATTTTATGCACTTTAATAGAATCCTCAACCTGCTTGATCCACGTTGCATTTCTGTTGTGCTTCTTGTTGTTTTCCCACAAATTCTTCCAGAATTTCAGAGCTTTCTCTTTATCAGGCTTTTCATTTGGTGTTACTCCATCTCCACTTTCTAAGCTCTTATAAAACTGGTGCTGATTTGCTCTGAACTGTGAGTTTTCCTTGAACTGAGTTACTCGATTTTCATACTGTTTAATCTTTTCAGCAATGGCAACAACCCTCTGCTTCAGCTCTTCAATTACTACCGCAATCTCCTTATTCTCCAAATCATATCTTGCTTCCAGGCTGCTTTTGACCTGCTTGTTCTTTAGTTGACCTTGCCTTAAGTTCTTCAAGTTTCTGGCTCAAACTGATAGTAAGCTTCCATAATAGAGATGCTTTCTTCCCTGGTCCAGATTTTTCACTTTTTTGCTTTTTCTTCCAGTAGCTTGTCAGCTCCATGCCCTGGTTGCCTAGCAGAGGGAGCCGAGCCCTGTAGCTCAGTTTGCGCAGAATGCCCAGGAGCCATAGCATCCAATGGAACCCTTGTTAATCCAGGTGACAGTTCAGCCAGCATCAATTTCATTTTTCTCGTATTCACCATGTTTGAATGGGTTGTGGAACAAATTTTGTCTGGCCCTTCACCTAAGACCTGTCTGATATGGTTGCACCTGTTCAGCATAGCCCTTAGGATCATAAGAGCACGCAAGCCCCTCCACCATGATAAGGTAAAGCTCCTTGGAGGGGTTGTTGTTGTTGTTGTTGTTGTTGTTGTTGTTGTTGTTGTTGTTGTTATTATTATTATTATTATTATTATTATTATTATTATTATTATTATTATTATTATTATTATGTTAATCTTTGGTGAGATTCACAGCCTTTGGGGCTGGCTGGTAGCTCAACAGCTCGAGTTCTAACCAAGGACCTCGGAACTGTTAAGGCAACATCGGAGTTGTTCCAAGAAGGGTGGTTTTTGTAGAGTCAGAATGTTCAAATCTGATAAATTTAGAATTTCCAAATAGTGAGGCAGCCCTTTAGATATTGCTCCAAGGGCTCCAATTACAATTGGGACAACACATGATTTCTTTTTCCACAGTCGCTCAACCTCAATTTGCAAGTCCCGGTATTTTGTATTATTATTATTATTATTATTATTATTATTATTATTATTATTATTATTATTATTATTATTATTATTATTATTATTATTATTTTGTATCACAGCGGCCAGTTGTTTCGCCGGATTTGGCATTGATTACTAGTCGGGCCCCACCCAGGGGCCTAGGACGTCGTAACGTATTTTCGTAATATACGTGCAGATCCAAGCAGTGCAGCTTTTTGCATTTGACTGATGGTGATTTTGTCAAGTTTTAACTGTTTTAAATGTAATTCCAGTGCTTTTGGAATAGCACCCAGTGTGCCGATTACCACTGGAATTACCACTGCTGGTTTGTGCCATAATCGTTGTATTTCAATTTTTAAGTCCTGGTATTTCGCGATTTTTTCATGATCCTTCTCCTCAACCCTGCTATCACCTGGTATTGCGATGTCTATGATTGTAACCTTCTTTTTCTCAACCAGTGTGATGTCTGGTGTGTTATGCGCTAGTATTTTGTCTGTTTGTATACGAAAATCCCACAGGATCTTGACCATCTGATTTTCGGTGACTTTTTCAGGCTTATGTTCCCACCATTTTTGTTGTTGTTGTTGTTGTTGTTGTTGTTGTTGTTGTTGTTGTTGTTGTTATTATTATTATTATTATTATTATTATTATTATTATTATTATTATTATTATTATTATTATTATTATTATTATTATTAGTATGCTTCATTCTCCGCAGCTTCAGAAAGGCCCACTCTCTTAATTATTTTGAGTTCAAGTTAAACTTATGGAAACATTTTGCTTCGTAAGGCAGAGTCACAGCAAACAGCGGCAGCTGAGCCGAAGGGAACACATGTGAGACACTGAAGAAAGAACTAGACATTTATTAGACATGAAAACTTCTAATTTCTCCCTCGGTTACCAAACAGAAGCAAGAGGGAGACCAGGCAGGGGGAGAAGCAAGAGATGAGAACTCCGTTTTTTTTCTCCTTCTCCATAAAACCTGTCCTATCAGAGTTAAGCATCCCACGCAGCTTGTCTGCTGGAAATTGTGATCCCTGCAAAGCACAGGGAATTTGGAGCTATTTCTAGATGCATTACCTGCTTTTCACAGTCTAATTCCCCCTGCCGTCAAATAAACATTCATGCCGGAATCAGGAGTATTTTGGTACTTGACACCTTCGGAAGACAGGCAATTGTTCGTTCAATTGCATCTTTGATCTGTTGCATATCACCTTCCTAAAGATGGCAATTGTACTTTTTAATGTTGTTAGACACCTTGCAAACTTCAGGGGAATGGCAATGAACTGAATATACTTAAACATGATCAGTCAGTGGTACTTAATTTTCAGAGAGTTGTTTTTCTCTTTTGATTGACTCTGTCTTATCAAATATTCTCTCTTTCTCTCTCTTTGTCTATCTCCCATTCTGTCTCTCTCATTCTCTCTCTCATTCTCACTGTGTCTGTCTCTTATTTTCTCTCTCTCTGTGTGTGTGTGTTGTTGTTGTTCTCTCTCTTTTATTCCCTGTCTCTTATTCTCTCTCTACCTCCCTCTCTCTGTGTCTGCCTCTTATTCTGTGTATGTGTATTGTTTTCTCGCTTTCACTCCATCTCTTATTCTCTCTCTCTGTCCCTCTCTGTCTCTCTCTGTCTCTGTCTCTGTCTCTGTCTCTCTGTCTCTCTGTCTCTCTCTCTGTCTCTCTCTCTCTCTCTCTCTCTCTGTTTCTCCCTCTGTCTCTGTCTTTGTCTCTCACTCTCTCTCTCTGTGTGTGTGTGTCTTTCTCTTTGTGTGTTTTTCTCTCTTTGTCTCTCTCTCATTGTTGAGTTTCCCTTGTATAATTCCGAGTTGTGAAATAAGAAATGAGATAGAAACTCCATTTTCCCACAAAATGTTTTTGTTTTAAATATTAACAAGTTGGTGTGGGGATTTTTTTTTAATGCAAGTTTTTAAATGCAATGCAATTAAAAATTAATTGATATTATTAATTATCAGAAAAAGAGAGGGCCATTGCCTGGGGCTTGACAAGCTGTCATGAAGAATTGCCAAGGCTACTAGGCTTATTGAACTCCTGTGCAGTTGCCACATTAAACAAAGAAAGTTAAATGACATTTCCAGTAACTTGGAGAATCCCATTGGAGCCATCTCTGCATAATTAATTCCTCCTTCTCATTCTTCTCATGGCCATCATTGTCCTCCTCCTCCTCCTCTTTTAAGCATACTGACAATTCTTTAAAATCACTTATAAGGTTCTTTAGGGATCTTTGGCTGTTTTTCTGGGATTTTTAGCATGGCTCAGTGGCTAAGACGCTGAGCTTGTCGATCAGAAAGGTTGACAGTTCGGTGGTTCAAATCCCTAGCGCCACGTAATGGAGTGAGCTCCCATGACTTGCCCCAGCTCCTGCCAACCTAGCAGTTCGAAAGCACATAAAAATGCAAGTAGAAAAATAGGGACCACCTTTGGTGGGAAAGGAACAGCTCTTCTTGCACCTTTGACGTTTAGTCATGCCAGCCACATGACCATGGAGACATCTTCGGACAACGCTGGCTCTTCGGCTTTGAAACGGAGATGAGCACCACCCCCTAGAGTCAGGAACGACTAGCACATATGTGTGAGGGGAATCTTTACCTTTATCTTAAGATGATTAAGGGTCCGTGACAGAAATATATGAGAAACGGTTACAGGAATTGGGTATGGACAGTCTAGAGAAAAGAAGAACTAGGGGTGACATGATAGCAGTATTCCAGTATTTGAGGGGCTGCCACAAAGAGAAGGGGGTCAACTTATTTGCCAAAGCACCCAAAGGCAGGACAAGAAACTATGCATAGAAACTAATCAAGGAGAGAAGCAACCTGGAATTAAGGAGAAACTTCCAAAGAGTGAGGACAATTAACCAATGGAACAGCTGGCCTTCAGAAGATGTGGGTGCTTCATCATGGAGGTTTTTAAGAAGAGATTCAACAACCATTTATATGAAATGGTGTTGGGTCTCCTGCTTGGGCAAGGAGTTGGACTAGAAAATAATTGTTCTGCTGTTTTGGATTGTTTATAGTAAGCCATATCCTCCTTGTTGATGAGTTTTAATTAAAACATCAATGGATGGATTTCAGCTGCTGGTGATAACCTGAAACATAGAATATAACTGCTATTGCTATTTTCTTTATGCAGGTAGCAGGGGGCAATTTCAGATTTCATTAAAGGCAAAGACAAGCGAAATAAGATTAATTAAAGTCTGAAGTCCTGCTCTGGAATATATTCGCTGTTCAGATAACTCATCATTGGCGCTGCTCTAGAATACGAAGTACCAGTCAAAGAAATGGATATTCCAGAGAAATCTAGAAAGATCTGTTCCTTATCCTTCTCATGCTGATTTGTGCATTTCAAGGATGAGTGGTGTTTTGAATTTCTGGAAGTTAATCTTCTAAACTAGAAGGCCCCATTTTTAGGTGATAGATGAAATAGTACATTTTTAGGTCTGAATTATGTCTGGTATCCCATAAAGAACTTCCCATTATGTGGATAAACACCTAATACTTTGCCCAGATGATTAAAACAAGTCTCTTCCTTCAGTCTTTCTTTCTTCTTTCTTTCTCTTCCTTCCTTCCTTCCTTCCTTCCTTCCTCCCTCCCTCCCTCCCTCCCTCCCTCTCTCTCTCTCTCTCTCTCAAAAGGATATTCTGTTCCAGGGTGACTAACCCTACATCCATGTCTCAACCAATCAGGTGGGTATTTATCCTGATCGACAGCTGGATGATGTCACTTTGCATACTAAATCCCACTGTCAATCTCAGTGAGATTCTCAGCATTCTATGGTTGAATGATAAGAAATCTTATCCCAATTCCCGGCCACAAATCTTAAGAACTTTTTGAAACTTAGCAAAACAAAATTTGCAATAGCAATATGCCATTATCCCATTCTTGGGGGAGTTTTATTTTGTTTTGTTTCTTTAAAAAAATGTTACCTAGTACCTGAGATTATTCACAAACCTATGAATAGCTAGACTCCTGTTAAAATTTTGACAGTTGAGCTGCTTGGGTGAGTGCACTAAAAACATTGCCTACACAGACCAGCTCCATATTTTTCATCGTATCTTAAATGATTTGAATCGCATCTGTTATATTTCTTAAATGCAAAGAAGTTCATAAATATAAGCAAATCAGGTGATGTGGCTTGCTTCATTTCCTCTGAATTAGTTGGAATTATTCTGATTAAGCAGAAGGAAGAAGGAAAAGAGGAAAGAAGGAAAGGAAAGAAGGAAGGGTGGGAGGTGAGAGTGAGGGAGGGAGGGAGGGAAGGAAGGAAGAGAATGCCAAAATATATTCCCAGGAACCTACAACGGTGAGAAATTAATGATAACGAGTGAAGCGATCTTCCTGCTTTGCCTGCTTTCCTCCTTGCTTCTCTTTCCAATAATCAGCTGTGCTTTAGATGCTCTTTTTATCCCCAACCGGGAGGGGGGGGGAAGCATGTGTGCATGCTCAAAACCAGCAGACATATGTGCTGAAGCTGACCGGATTAAGAACGCGAGCAAGCCGAAGACCTGGTAAGCAGAATTTTTTGTCCTATTTTGTTCCCCCAAAACTAAGGTGTGCCTTATACTCCGAAAAATATGCTAGCTCATTTCAATTCGATTTTCTAAATCAATTCAGAGGCAGAGTAGGGAAGAACCTCACTGAACATCACAACTTTTCCAACCTGTCAGTTCAATTTGGAGGCCTTCCATTTGATTTGGCTATTCTGATTTGATAATTTCCCCCCCTCAAACTAATAGCATGGTTCTCCATGCATTGTTCTTGGTTTTTCCTGCAACATCAAAAATTATCATTTGTGTCATAATTGTCCCTTTTAGAAGAAATCTAGAACAGAACAATCTTTTGGACCTCAGGGACCACTAAATTCATAATTTTAAATCCCGCCGACCACTAATATGATCTGCCTAAGGACTGGCTAGGTGAGCATGCCGAGGTGGGCATGTGACTGGGTGGACATGGCCAATTTGATGTCACTCACATCAAGGGGTATCTCACTGGCCTCTACTCATCCCTCTCATCTCAGCCATTCCTCGCCTACCTGTCCAGACTCCAGAGGGCCCCAATAGGAAGCAGTTGTTGGAGCTAAGTAGCCAAATTAGACCTGACAGATAAGAAGGCTCAGTAGAAGCACCTCACTGAGGACTATGAGCATAGGCCTTCCAAGCAGAGGGAGGACCTGTGGGAGTGCAAGGACAGGTACTGGCAGTTTGAGGCTCAGTGGGCTGAGATGGTCAGCCAGTTTCAGGCCATGATGCAGTCCTACTGGAATGAGGCCCTCCGGCTCTTCACCACCAGCAGTGCTTCCCTCCAGCCTTTGCCCAAAGCCCCGGACCAGGAGGCTGAAGCAGATCCCAGGTTGGAATTTCTGCCCCATTCTGACCCACACAAAAAGACCCCAAAGGGAGAGTACTCTTTGCAGCAACACAAGAGTTCATTGCACATATCCGGCCCAGGGGCCGTAGAATAGAATAGAATTCTTTATTGGCTAAGTGTGATTGGACACACAAGGAATTTGTCTTTGGTGCAGATGCTCTCAGTGTACATAAAAAGACATGAAAGGATACATTCATCAAGAATTATAAGGCACAACACTTAATGATAGTCATAGAGTAGAAATAAGCAATCAGGAAACAATCAATTTGATCATAGTTTGAGGATCCCTGATTTAGTGCAATATAAAAAATGCAAATAATTTTTTCTGCACACCTCCAACATTTTCTCACGGACCACCAGTTGTTGACCACTGCTCTAGAAGACACATCCAAAGCTTTTGGGCATAGGATAAACTGTTGGGGGCCTCAGGAAGTCTGATCTTTAAATATTCAATAATATCAGCCCAAATCTAGCTGGAGAGAAAAGTTTCTTCCGCAAGAGAATGGCAGTGAGACTTGCCAATTTATTAGGGCTGCCTATCCCTTAAAAACAATTCAGAAACATTGAAAAGAAAAGAAAAAGAACTGTTGCCAGTTTAACCAACTGACCCCTCTGCTCTTTATTAAGGAAGTCCTTTATGCTTCTCCATGGAGCCTCAGACAAGGTTTGCTTGCCTGACTTCACTAAAGTTAATGTCACTCTTAAAGTAATTGGACCTATTGCTTATGCTTGCCTGGAAGCCTGGAAAAGCTGAGCTTGCGTTAATGAAGAGCAGGGAGACATTCAAGGTCCAAAGCTCTTCTTTCAAATTATTTGCAAGCCTACACAACCTTTTTTTCCTTTAGGGCCAAAGGGGAGGTTTGAAACAGAAACCTTTTGGGGCATTCCTAAGTCTTTTGGCCAACTCCATTAATACTTCTTTGAACCTTGGACGGTGAGTTCACTCCTTGTTTGACACTTCCTTTCACAGAATTGACATGAGTGGATTTTCAGAGGCATCTATTGCTTGAGATCTTGCCTTGAGTTCCCCTCCCAATTTTGGCTTCGCTAGCAAACTTTGTCGAATTAATGTGTGGGTTTTTTTTTTTTTTTTTTTTGCATTCTGCAAAATATGTTGAGGGATCCTTGGTGCTCTCTGAGCTTGGTGGCTTCCTTGCAGATGTTTCATTACCCAAATTAGGTAACAGCATCACTAGCACTGATGAAGTTACCTAGTTTGGGTAATGAAACATCTTGAAGAAAACAAGCAAGCTCAGAAAGCATCAAGGATCCCACAGTTATAATTTTCCTCCTCTTCCTTTTAAGATTTCTTTTAAATCTTAAAACTGCAATAAAGTAATGCACAAAGAAAACAGTAGATGGAATCTCACCTGAGTTAAATAGATGTTATCTGGGTTTAATCAGGATTCCTAAAAAGCATTATTCCAAAGTTGTTGATGATGTTCATGATTCTTCTTCTTCTTCTTCTTCTTCTTCTTCTTCTTCTTCTTCTTCTTCTTCTTCTTCTTCTTCTTCTTCTTCTTCTTCTTCTTCTTCTTCTTCTTCTTCTTCTTCTTCTTCTTCTTCTTCTCCTCCTCCTCCTCCTCCTCCTCCTCCTCCTCCTCCTCCTCCTCTCCACAGATCCCTCCTCCTTCTAGCACTGACTATGCCCCCTAGTTGGGTAATGAAATATCTTCAAGAAAACAACCACGTTTAGATTATCAGCTGTGCAACAATCAGCTGTGCTACACGATCATCGGAACTTTTGTAAAACTTTTTTTAAGCATTCCTTTACTACTGGTTCAGGAGAACTGGAAGCATTTGTAACTACCGGTTCAGGCAAAGTGGTCTGAAGCGGTAGAATTTCACCCCTGAATGTCACCCTCATTAACAATTTGATGTGTATATCATCAATGTGAAATGGCACGCAAAACCATCCCGCAAGGAATGCGCGGCCTTGCTGGCCTTCACACATGCGGGAGCACCGAAACCCAGAAGAGAAGTGTTCCACTGTGCATGCATGCAATGGCACCTGAATGTCTAGTTTCCAGCATGTGCGCGCCCCCGACATGTGCACAATGGAAACCGGGAAGTTTGGGTGCTGGCACACACATGTGTGATGGAATGCTGCTCTTCTGGATGCATGCAAAAGTCAGCTGGCTGTCTTCCATGTGTGCACATGTGAAAAAGGGACCAGTGAGGCAGCACATTCCATGTGGGATGACTCTGCATGCTTTTTCCAGGATGCGTGCCATAGTTTTGCCACCACGGATCTAGAAGGATGAATTATTCAAATGTTACTTGAAAATAAAATTATGATTCTCTTTAAAGTCCCTGGTTGTAATGTAATGTGCATGGTGATTTTTTTTTTAATTTATTTTTTATTTCTTAGATTTTTAGACCGCCCCTCTCCCAAAAAGGGACTCGGTGTATGATGTATATATCATACAGTTTATTTTTGATGCATTGGTCTGCCCACTAAATGGAGCACCACATGGCACGTTAAAAATAACATTGGAAAAGATCTTCCCTTTGAGGTTCAAGAAACACCCTACAAAGTAGACGGCAAATAATGCTCATTAACAGGTTTCTTTAAAAGAGCTTGGCTTTTCACATTCCTGCTATCTGTATAATTCAGATTCTTTTTTTAAAAAAAGAAGAAATAAAACTAAAGCAAAATTAAATTCCAGACAAAACAAACAGGCAAAAAAAGAGTCAATATTCCCTTAGCATGTCATGTCCAATATAAATAGTACAAGTAAGGGTATGGTTATAAGAAAGCAAAAGAAACGTGGCCAAAAATGCCAACATCTCTGGATAATTACCCCCCCCCAAAAAAAAAAGGTCAATAGGCTGAAATAAAGAATTTCTGAAATCGTTTCTGTTAGATACTTGTTTTAACGACCGTGGTTTCCACCAAGGTCCTCTGTTCCGGCAGGAACAGAGGTTTAATCCTATTGGCCGAAGGGTCTGACAGCTCCATATAAAAGGGCTGTGGTCAGACTGAACCTTCGCTGGATTGTTCTCACTTGCTGTACTTAATAAAGAGCTGTTGTTACCGTTGAGCCTGTGCGTGCCTTTCCATTACCCAATCTAACACCGTGCGTGCCTTTCCATTACCCAATCTAACACCGCCCCGACTCACCGCCCCGAGTCCCTACGGGGAGAGGGGGCGGTCTATAAATTTAATAAACCTAAACCTAACCTAACAGTTTTGGATGCTTTGTCATGCTGCCACAATTTCATTTTTATTTTGTCTTACTTAAAAAAAGCAAAAACGATAGTAGTAGCAGCCAGATATTAATGATAGCAATAGCAACAACAAAAAAGAACCATTCAAAATTATCTTTCAGTGTGAATTATTTTAATCTTTTCTTTAAAAAAAAGTCCTTTTCATCATTTATCCAGTTAATGCATACTGTTAAGATCTTCCTGGTCTCAATACCACCTTTCATATGTCAGCCCTGGAGGCTAACTGAGGAGGTTGGGGAGGAACATGGGCCAGTCCTGGAGTCTGGGGAAGGCTCTGATGAGAGCTCTGTGTTGGAGGCAGAGAGGGGGACAGAGCCGCCAGACAGTTATCAGCTGCCTTCAGAGTCAGACATCAGTGGGGTAGAAGAACAGCTGGAGCCTGTTCCCAGTGTGCGCATGCGCAGAGTTGCCAGACGAAGGGAACAGCTATGGAACAAGGGTCAACTTCGGAGTAAGGCCACAGGAGGACAGTGAATGGCCCCTCCCATAGGGAATAAAAGAAGAGTGAAAGGGGAGTGGAGTTTGCAGGAGACAATTAGTTCATCCCTGCATTCCTGCCAAGTATTGCAGCGTCTGAAAGATATCAGCCTGGCCACTCTCCAAGCCTGATAAAAGTCGGTGATTGTGAACTATCTTGAAAGACTGTTGTCTGGGACTATGCTGGAGAGTTATTCACTATCAATTAAATAAAAGGGGTTTATCGGGATGAGGACTCAGCTTTGCGCTGCTGGATCAGAACAGGATTGTTAGGGCTGCCACACTTGGAGGACGGCCATGCTGTCGGAAATACGAGTTGGGGTGGATGGAGACAGGGCGAGATGTATAGCTGTAACAACATTCTTTTCCCTGGGAGTCAAGGACGTTCAGCCTGCACTTGGAGAGGCGTGACTGGGAAGTGACTCCCGTTGGGACGGGGGCATGATTGGACCATGTGATGGACTTGTGGGTGCAGGGGAAGGAACTTTGATTTTGATTTGGGTGGGGGAAACCCAGAGGCCTTTCAGAGTCAGGTTTTCCCAGATGTGCCAATGTGACATCTGTAATAAAATGGAACTTTAAGTAAAATGCCTGCCTTGGAATTTTACTTTCGTTGGGGGGGGGGGGTGTTACTTGGTACTCTGACTTCCTACTTCCTTTTTATGAAATCTTTTTCTCTACCAGCATTTGAAATATATTAATAAAATATATTTTCCATGTTTACTTTTTTTAAGCATCTGTACCTCATAAGATGTTTTAATTCTCCAAATTAAAACACTTGATTCTAGTGTCTAAAAGAGAAATTGAGATACCAATTGATTGGAATATTGCTCACTAAATAGAAACCATTGAAGGACAGCAATAGTGCTTAGACTTCTATACTTCTTCACAGTGCGTTGCCAAGTGGTTTACAGATTCAGTGTATTGCCCCCAACAATCTGGGTCCTCAGTTTACTGATCTTGGAAGGATAGAAGGCTGAGTTAACCTTAAGCAGGTCAGAATTGAACTCCTGGCAGTGGACAGTGAGTTAGCCTGCAATACTGCATTCTAACCACTGCCCCATCCTGGCTCTTACATAGCATGCAACCTACTGTAAACCCTAAAATGATGTAGCTTTCAGTTTTCTCTGATTACAGTATGTCATATTACAGTCCTTGGATCTGTGGGTAGGTTTTTCTGACTCAAAATACTCCTTATTATGCTTAGCTTTCCTCCCTCCCTCCCTCCCTCCCTCCCTCCCCTCCCTTCCTCCCTCCCTCCCTTCCCTCCCTCCCTCGCTCTCTCTCTCTCTCTCTTACTTTCTTTTTCTTTCTTTCTTTCTCTTTCTGTTTTGAAATCTTGCTTACATCTAGGAAGGGTTTCCCCTTCAATTAAATTCTTTTTCCCTTGAGAAATTTATGAAAATGCTCCTTCAATCAGCACTTTTGCCCACCCATTAGATTAATATATGACAACATGAACAGAAGTATTGACAGGTATCTATGGTTATAGATTATATTAGTGCAATGACTGTATATTAGAGTTGGCATTTTTAATGCCTGTAAATTGTCATCTATTAATCAAAGCTCAAGGCATGCTTCAACAATACATTTTCATCCATTTAAATCAGATCATAATCACAAATTTGTTTGGTTGTGTTTTTTTTAAAAAAAATCAGGATAGTTTACTTTTGTCTGCTCTCCAATTGATCACTGGATCCTGCAGTGATGATTTGGACCTCTAGATGCAGATATGTTAGGCTTAACAATACCCATTAGACTGTCTTCGTTGTCCAATATTAACAGGAGTGTAGGAAGGTCACAGCTCATTCTGTTTACCCCCAGTTCTAAAGCAAATGGTATGCCATCTGCCCAAAGTCTCACTTGCATTACAATAAACGCAACTCAGAGTGTGCCTCCATGCCTGTTATTTCAAATGCTATTTGTACAGTTGGTGATTGTAGGAAATAATAATAATATTTAAAAAAACAATCTTACATCTATTCGGTCTCAGGTGAAAATGACTTCTCCTTTCTTCCTAATTGGTTGGGCAATCCAGAAATGGATAACTACTGGGAAGATGTGTTTGTTCTACATGTAGGCTACTGTAGAAAATTAGCATTGTGGTCTGCTGGTATCCTGTGGAGCTGGCACAGAGTCGGACAGTGAGGAGGTTGAGGAGGAACATGGGTCAGTCCTGGAGTCTGGGAAAGCTCAGACAAGGACTCTGCATCAGAGGCAGAGAGGGGGCCAGGGCCATTTGGGAGTTATGTGCTGCCTCCTGAGCCTTCAGACTGAGACATCAGTGAGGCAGAGGAACAGGGGGAGCCTGTTCCCAGGGCATGCATGCGCAGAACTGCCAGAAGGCAAGATCAGTTAAGACAAAAGGGACAACTCGGGAGTAAGGCTTGGAAGTGATTGGCCCCTCCAATAAGACATAAAGGAGGAGCAAAGGCACGTGAGCCTTTGCAGAAAGTGACTTTGTTTGTTCTGGTCGGTTTAAATTCTGAAGGTCCTTTTTGACTCCGTGCTCTTTGTGGCCTTGCAAAGCTAATTGGCAATTAGGTCTTTGGCAGTGTTTCAAGGGAGATAAAGGTGGGTGTTTATCAGCCTTATCCCGAAAGACTGTGGCAGACTTCTGTCGGACTCTTTACAAACTATTTGTGACTCATTACGGGCTGTGACTGAACATAATTCACAGCCGTTGAAATAAAAGAGGCTTTTGGGATGAAGCATGTGATTTTTACTATCTCAGGAAGCCTAGGTCAGAACAGTTAGCAGCCACCCCTCTTCTAGAAGAATGAAATACTTTGAGAAGTATTTAAAAGGGCAGAATATTATATTTTCCCTAAAAGAGAAATAGAAATCTTAAAGGAAACAGAAACATGGTTCCCTAATCCTAACCCTACCCCCAACCAGATACTAAACTGCAATCAGATATTAGAAATGCAGATTTGGTAATCCATTCAAGACAGGGTATTTTGAACAAAGGCAGAATTAGGTAGAATGGTAGGATCATTAAGACCCAATCGGAATGACCCAACACCCATTCAGAACACAAGCCTCTTCATTGTATTACCAAGCAGGCTTCACACAAACTGATCCCACGTGGGAGTCTGACTACAACAGCTACTAGAATACATGCCCTTGCCACAGGAACAGGAAGCTCAAGTTCAAAGCCCAAGAGAAATATAAATACCTCTCTCCACTCCATGTGTTCAGCTGCCCAAAACCTAAAACCCATGTGGTTCTGTCCATCAATAAACCATACTTTAGACATAATTTGGAAAATGTTGGCCTGTGCGGAAGCATTTTTTTAAAAAAAATAAACCATCTTTCCAATCAGCCTCTATTTTTCCAGTCTCTTTCTCCCCACTTGGAACTGAACCCAGATGGATATTTCTTCCAACACTACTTAACCCTCTCTGGAAGAAGGAAGGGAAGGAAAAAATATTGTGGTGTTGAGACCAAGAAGTATATTTCTGGAATGAGATCTCCTCCTCTTCATCTCCCTTTCTGTTCTCCTTAAGGGAGGATATGTTTAGTCTGCCAGATCATGAGGTAAAGGTAAAGGTTCCCCTCGCACATATATACTAGTTGTTCCTGACTCCAGGGGGCGGTACTCATCTCCATTTCTAAGCCAAAGAGCCAGCACTGTCCGAAGACATCTCTGTGGTCATGTGGCCGGCATGACTAAATGCCAAAGGCGCATGGAGGCTGTTATCTTCCTATTTTTCTACTTGCATTTTTTTCATGCTTTCAAACTGCTAGGTTGGCAGAAGCTGGGACAAGTAACGGGAGCTCACTCCGTTACATGGCACTAGGGATTTGAACCACCGAACCAATGACCTTTCTGATTGACAAGCTCAGCATCTTAGCCCCTGAGGGACTACAGATGCTTTAATGAAATGGTGCCTTAGAAGCTTTTGCTCTTTTCAAATCGCTTTCAGAACTGAAGAGTTTCTTTTGGACATTGTGCTGGTTCTTTGTTGGTTAGTGAAAGGGCAATCGTTTCACATGAAGAGAATAAACAAAAACACAGCGTCATTTTATTTTGCAACAGGGTTACTGGACAAGTTAAATGCTTTACGTCCTCACAGCATTCCTTCCTTTTTGTTCCCTTTGTAACAAAGCAAGGTGTAATGTTCTCAGATGAACATCTATGGTTTGTAGGGTCTGGGAAAGAGGGGGAAAATACCAACATTGGAGTAAAGGATATTTAATTCTTTTGCAGGCATTCTGAACAACATCGAGTCATCATCCTAGCTGTGCCCTTGAGCAGATTGTAGGTGCTTCTGTTTGCTTTTAACCTTTCCTTCCTGTAGAAGTGCTCTATGCTTCTGCTACCATGGGGGGAAAAAAAACCAGCATTGATCTGTGGCTTGGCTTAAAACACATCACCTGGATACATGATTTAGCTTTTAGTCTTCTTATTCCATTTCAAAAAAGAGTGTCTGCTCCAAGACGGAAAGAAAAAAAAGGAAGGAAGGAAGGAAGGAAGGAAGGAAGAAGAAAGAGAAAAAGAAAGAAAAGGGGAACAGAGAAAGAAGGAAGGGAGGGAGTGTGGGAGAGAGAGAGAGAGAAAGAAAGAAAGAAAGAAAGAAAGAAAGAAAGAAAGAAAGAAAGAAAGAAGGAAGGAAGGAAGGAAGGAAGGAAGGAAAGAAAGAAAGAAAGAAAGAAAGAAAGAAAGAAGGATAGATAGAAAGAAAGAAATGGGGAGGGAGAAAAAGGCAGGAAGGAGGGTGGGAGAGAGAGAGAGAGAGAGGGAGGGAGAGAGAAAGAAAGAAAGAAAGAAAGAAAATAATATCAAGTGAGGTGGTTACTGGCAGCTCTTCATTGTTATTTTCCATGTTTTGTATATTAAGGCTGGTTGGCCTTGAACTGATTAGGAGAAACTCTTGAGTGTGGCTGAGAAGACATCATGGGTGGTTTCAAATGCTTGTTTGTGGATGGGTCTGGTGCCATTTGCATTGAAAGCAACACTGGTTCATCCTCCCCTCAAGAGACCATAGCATTCGACAATCTTCATCCAGTCTCCAACCTTCCCTCGCAAGGCCTTAAAACTTGCCAGGTTCTTATAGACAGGTTTGACAAACTTGTCCCACTTATTGATTTCGTGTCCACAACAAACGAGGCCATTTTTCTGGCTTTATCTTTAGATGGAAAGAAATCACTTTCAGTGCATTTATACTGGTAATAACCAGAGGTGGGTTGCTCCCATTTCGGCCTGCTCTGGCTGAACTGGTAATAGAATTCAGGCCTGGGTCACAGAACCGGCAGTGACTCAGGCCTGCCATGCCCCCAAACTGGTTCCCTCACCACCGCTGGGCTGCTGCCATTTTGGTTCTGCGCATGCACGAACAACAATTTGCATTGAACAGTGCACATGTGTGCAACATGCATCTGGTGCATGCAAGGGTGGCGAACCGGTAGCAAAACCAGCAGCAACTCACCCCTTGTAATAACCAACAGATCAACCAATGGGCCAGGTTCTGGATTTCTCCACATTCACACAGCATGCTATTATCAGTTAGAAACTCCCATCCGAGCTTATTGGTCTTACACTTTGACACGCTGACTGTCAACCTGTTCAAGTGATGTAGGGGAGATCAGGTCCCTCAACCATGTTCTCTTCTGAAATCATTCCTTGTTCTGTTAATTCTCTCTTCCGTCTTCTAATTCAGTTCTGTTCCTGAAGGCCTTTCCACAAAACTCTTTCTAGATCTAAATCAACGGGTTGGGGGCACGTATCCATTCTGAGGAATGTTGGGGATCTGCTTTGATCCAGTTCTCCAAACATGACAAACTCTCTGAAGTGAACTCAAAGATTCCTTTATTAGTGCCAGCGAAAAGTTTCTCTCTCACCGCAGGCTAACAAGTCCAGCAGGAAGATGAATAGTTGTCTGCCATATCTATTGAGCTCCACCCCTTGCCTTTTATCCCCAGAGCTAGGGTGGGGTTTCACTAGCAGCAGTGGCTCTTCCTTCCCAAGGATCAGCCCATAGATTTCCATTGCTCTCCTCTCCTCTGCCTTCTGCGCATCTATGCATCAGGCACTGGACCCAGCTGTTCCTCCTCTCCCTCAACAACTACCTCCAGACCTAGGGGCTGTTGACTCTCCATCTGAGGGCTGATGGACACCCCAGACTCCACCTCTGTCTCTCTCTCTCTTCCAACTCCATTCCCTCTTCACTCCAGGGAAGTTAGCGCCATGGTTCTGCAGAAACAAACAGAGCCTGCATTTCAAGATTAGCTGCAGGGTTGTGTCCAGGATACAGATTGGCCTCTTTTGATATTCTTTCAGAGTGGACTCTCGGCCCAAAAAGTACACAAATGTGTTGTTGTCCACCAGTGGAGCTGGCAGCAGATTCGGACAGTGAGGTTGGGAAGGAAGATGGGCCAGTCCTGGAGTCTGGGGAAGGCTCTGACGAGGGCTCTGTGTCAGAGGCAGAGGTGGGACCAGGGCCATCTAACAGTTATCAGCTGCCTTCGGAGTCAGACAACAGTGGGGCAGAAGAACAGCTGGAGCCTGTTCCCAGTGTGCGCATGCGCAGAGTTGCCAGATGAAGGGAACAGCTAAAGAACAGGGGTCGACTTGGGAGTAAGCCCACAGGTCGATGATGAATGACCCCTCCCAGAGGAAATAAAAGAGGAGCAAAAGGGGAGTAGAGTTTGAAGAAGACAATTAGTTCAGTTAATTGGTTTGTGACTCTCTGAGACTCCTTGCCATGTTCTGCAGATCTCGACCTGGAGCTCTCCAAGCCAGATAAGTTCTGTAACTGTAAATCCTCCCTTGAAAAGATTTTGCTGGATGTGAATGAGCAGAATTAATAAATTATTAATTATTAATTAATTATTATTATTAATTATTAATAAAGGGTTTTTTTGTCGGGACAAGGAGTTTGCTTCCTGGTCTTGGGAAGGCTAGGTCAGAACATGTGTCAATAAAAGAGTGACAGAGGAGAAAGAGAAAGTTCCTTTGTTAGACCACACTTGGAATACTGCATCCAGTTTTGGTCACCATACTATAAAAATTATGTGGAGACTCTAGAAAGTGCAGAGAAGAGCAACGAAGATGATTAGGGGACTGGAGGCTAAAACATATGAAGAACGGTTGCAGGAATGGGATATGTCTACTCTAGTGAAAAGAAGAACTTGGTGTGACATGATAGCGCTGTTCCAATATCTCATGGGCTTCCACAAAGAGGAGGGAGTCAAGCTATTCTCCAAAGCACCAGAGGGCAGGACAAGAAGCAATAGGTGGAAACTAATCAAGGAGAGAAGGAACTTCTTCTTCTTCTTCTTCTTCTTCTTCTTCTTCTTCTTCTTCTTCTTCTTCTTCTTCTTCTTCTTCTTCTTCTTCTTCTTCTTCTCCTTCTCCTTCTCCTCCTCCTTCCCCATCCTCCTCCTTCCCCCTCCATTTCCTTCCTCTTTCCCTTCCCCCTTCTTCTTCTTTCTCTTCTTCTTCTTCCTCTTCCTCCTCCTCCCACTAGCCCTTGCCCTTGCCTTTCTCTACCTCCTCCTCCTCCTCCTCCTCCTCCTCCTCCTCCTCCTCCTCCTCCTCCTCCTCCTCCTTTTTTTTCCTGGAGGAGACATGAATGCCTTCCCATTAGCCATGGGTAATCGTTCAAACCCAGATGCTGTTTCACCTTCTGGGACTTCATTTTTTAAAAAGGGAAAAATCACATTCATACTTCTAGTCTCAATAAATTATTGCTAGAGGCTGTTCACAACTTTGTGCTAAACTGGGTTAAATTAGCTTGGAGAAAGCACTAAACGGAGCTTTATAATTTTACATATTTGATGCTGTGCAGTTTATATATTATTTAGATTTCTTTTGCCACAAAGTTATTTCTGAAAGAGTCGTTAGGGGATAATTTTGCAGGATAGAAATTCTTATTTCTATTATGCCAAGGGAGACACACTACTCAGCTGAGATGTTGCATTTTCCAGATCTGATCATTCCTCTAAATAAAACCCAAATATATATAGATATATATTGTCCACCCTTGTGTGCTAGTCCTGCTCCCAAGCCACAACAATAACCACTGATCCACAATGAATATTAAGAAAACAAAGAAAAATACTTGGGTTGTTAAACCTCCAAGATGCCAGGAACAGAAATCAAAATATGAGAACAAAGAATAAAACCAGTGAAGGTGTATCAGTTCGGGCGTTGGACCATGGAGATCAGAGTCAAAACTGATACAACAGTCCTGGAATCATTGGTACTAATTCATCCAGTTCAGAGCGGTTCGAGTGAACTGGTAGCGGGGACCCGTGGGTCAGTGGGCTTTCCCACTAACCCTGGTGCTATGCCGTCCTATTTAGCCATGTTTTCTAAGCCATGCACATGCATGCAAGTTGTGTGCACAAGCAAATCACATGCGCCGAAGGAAAATGTCACTCTCTCTTAGCCTAACATGCACCATAAATTGTCAGCATGGTGCAAAATTGAACTGAAATTTAGATCCTGAGGTTCTCAAAACAACAACAACCTGCAATACGATAAAAACAATGGAAAGGATATTGTCTGAATGTCACAAAGGCTCACTTATTAGAGTCAAGCTGAGAACATGTGACTTAGCACTGGAAGAAAATTCACCCGAGACATGTTTCCTTGCTTCATTTGATTTCTATTTATCTGATAGTTCAGTTCAGGTACCCTCCCTTTAGCACTGAAATCTCAAGGAAAGTCCTACAAGGTTTCAAGGGGTAGTACGCAGAGAGTTAAGAATATATTCTGTGTCTTCTCTGTCTATTACTCTAATTACTAAAGCTTCTACACTTACAGGATCCCCCTAGCACAAAAGAACCATTGATGGCTCGGGAGACTTCCTAGCAAAAGCAAATAGCATTTAGACTTATATACCACTTCATAGTACTTTTACAGCCCCCTCTAAGTGGTTTACAAAGTCAGCATCTTGCCCCCAACAATCTGGGTCCTCATTTTACCTCTCTGGGAAGGATAGAAGGCTGAGTCAACCTTGAGCCTGGTGAGATTTGAACTGCCAAATTGCAGGCAGCTGGCAGGCAGCAGAAGTAGCCAGCAGTACTGCACTCTAACCACTGCACCACCACGGCTCTCTCTTAACCCCAAATCTGGAGCAAAGACATGTTTTCAAACTCTCCTGAAACATCTGGAGGACAGAGCCATACCAACCTCAAGCAGATGTTAGATAAGTGCCAGTTTAAAGGCCAAATGACATATGTTTGAGGTTGGTATGGCTCTGCCCTCCAGATGTTTCAGAAGATTTTGAAAACATGTCTTTGCTCCAGATGTGAGGTTAGAAGGTTCCTGAACCATCAATAATTCTTTTTGTGGTAACTATTTTTAATGTGTTTTTTTTAAATTTTATTATTCTGGACAAATATGGCTCTCTTCTCTATTTGATTGTTTCTTCTTCAGCTGTCACACCCAAGGCTAATTTGGGAGTGAAATGAGAGAAAGAAGGAAGGAAGGAAGGAAGGAAGGAAGGAAGGAAGGAAGGAAAGAAAGAAAGAAAGAAAGAAAGAAAGAAAGAGAGAGAGAGAGGGAAGGTCAGAGGGACTGAGAGAGGGAGGGAGGGAAGTGAGGGCATCCAAGCACAAAAGAGTAATTCAATTCAGTCTCCTCACAATCTGAGGAACAAAGAAGGAACAATGATTTGTGAAGACAACACTGGAACACTATGACAATTTTTTTTTTTTGAGGAGAACAAGAATTAATTGATATCTTTTGAAAGCTAAGGTAGCTGTGAGAGCAGAATTTTTCTCTCAATATCGTTCTTACCCTGTTTCCCCGAAAATAAGACTTCCCCAGACAATAAGCCCAATCTGGCTTTTGAGCGCACGGACTAAAATAAGACCTCCCCTGAAAATAAGCCCTTATAATAAGTGCTTATTCCGGGGGTAAAAAAAAAGACCCTGTCTTATTTTTGGGAAAACATGGTACTTTTAAACCTCTAAACACTAAAAAAAATTGCAGCATCAAACTTAAAAATATATATATCAAAACTACCCATTTTGCTGTACAATTTTGATGCTAAATTGGTTATTTTCTTTTGAACCCACGAAATAAGCACTTGGACTTATTTTCAGGGAGGTCTTATTATTTTTGAGGTGTAGGAGGTGGCGAGCGTGGTCTCCTCATGGCTGCTGCTGTGTTGCAATATTTTCAGGGGAGGGCTTATTTTAGCGCATGCGCTCAAAAGCCCAATTGGGTTTATTATGCTGGGAGGTGTTATTTTCAGGGAAACAGGGTAGAAATCAAGTATCAAGAATCGTATGAGAATATGGGCTGCCCTCTCTAGCCATTCGGAATAAAACCCCTCAACTTTATTCCTCAGCACTAATTTCTGAGCCCACATTACGTCCCAATTTTTTTTTCATAAAACCCCTAATACAGTTGTTCAAGCTAATCAGATAAAATTTGCATTCTTCTGTGAAAATGATGGTTCGGTTATTACCATTTCTTGTCTTTTGGGGGATTGCCTAAGACTGAGTGATAATGAATCTGTAATTGTCAGCCTTCTATGTAGACCTGACAGAAAACACGAGAAGCTCAGTTAATTCTATGTTCTTGAGGGCTACAGCCACAGAATCTGGCAATCTTCGTTTGTATAAATCTCCCACTTTTTTTTTTTTTTTTTTTAGTATTTGATAAATCAGAGGGGATCCTTTGTAAGTTTCTTTCTCGGCCTTGCTGATCAGGATTTTGATAATTCTGATAATTGGCCAAAAAGTTTTTATGTTGAAATGACAGAAGTAAAAGTTCAGCCTTAGCAACTTTTGGCGTTCTGGAAAGTTCCATCAGAAACCACAAGTGAGTTGACCATGTGATCCAAAATCACGGGAACTATGCTTGACTATTTCTGTAACTTTTGTGGATGGTTTATTATGTACTGAAGTTCCTCTTATGTAGCCAAGTAAAAGTAAGAGACAGACAGACAGACAGACAGACAGACAGACAGACAGACAGACAGACAGACATACGCTTCAAACTGCATCCAATCTTATGGAAGGAACCACCTTTGTTCAGCTGAATAAATGTGACATTTAAAGATAGAAACTGGACTCCATTTCTTTGTTCACACCAAGCCCACCTGATCTCTGTTTACAGCCTGTTTTTCAGTCGTAGACTCCCACACCTTTATCTGATTTAAGGGAATTTATAGAATAGAATAGAATAGAATAGAATAGAATAGAATAGAATAGAATGGAATGGAATGGAATGGAATGGAATGGAATGGAATGGAATGGAATGGAATGGAACGGAACGGAACGGTATGGTATGGAATGGAATGGAATGGAATGGAGTGTCAGGGGAAAAATTTCACCCTGAACTAGTGAGACTTTAGACCACGGCTTTTCCAAACAGCATTTTCTTTAAGAAGCGAAAAATAAAATAAAATCCCGGAAACATATTCTAATTAAAAACAAACTTTAATACAAAAATAAGAAATAAAGAAATAAACAAATCTATCTAATTGTTACATTTTGGCAAGATCAGTTTGTCTACCAGCTTCCTGGCAGACGGACAAAGATCAAAAGGAAAAGAAGTCTCTGGAATGTGTGATGTAATAAACATGTTAAGCATGCACAATAAATCATTGTCAGATAAGGCTTATGACCTGCGCAGTAACTCTTTCAGTAACTATTCAGTTCAGTTCTACTAGGAAACATTTAACGCAGTGACATGGAGTGGGATGGAGTGAGGTGGAGTGGAATGGAGTGGAGTGGAACGGAATGGAACAGAACAGAACAGAATAGAACAGAATAGAGTAACAGAGTTGGAAGGGACCTTGGATCTAGTCCAACCCCCTGCCTAGGCAGGAAACCCAATACAACTTCAGACAAATGGTTATCCAACATCTTCTTAAAAACTTTGCCAACTGGAGGGGTGAGTAGAAGCTGTCAAGGCGCCTCTCGACATGAGTGACATCAAGTTGGCCACAACCACCCAGTTACATGACACCCACCCAAACGGTCATTAGGCAGATCATATTAGTGGTCTGCGGGATTTAAAATTATGAATTTAGTGGTCCCTGAGATGCGAAAGGTTGGTGACCCCTGTTCTAGACAGCATCTTTTCCATTCATCTCCCCAGGTCATTTTGTCATATAATTATATTAAATGCCCTTAGACTTCTTGCTCTATTTTTGCAAGGCAAGAAGTGGCCTTGGGCTTAAAAAAGTTTTCATAAGTCAGTTTTCAAATTTGGAAGTGAAGGTTAGCATTTTACACTGACTCTCCAGAGTAGGGATTTACCTGTTGGCTGTTTTGTGAAATATTAGCCTTAGCAATCTTATCCAGGATAGCCATTAGTGTGGTATGCAGGAAATTTTTTCCAGTAAAATCTGATGGACCAGAGATAGCTCACACCTGCTTCAGAATAATCATTTATTGGAAATGTCTTCCTCCTAGAATAATCTTGCTCAATATAGTTTCAATATGTCACTTTCGTTCAAATATAGGAATCATGAGTGATATTCTCTGGTTCCAAAACAAATAGATTTCAGAATAAGGTATCTCTCATTTGTTGTAACCAACACTGAAATACCACACACACACACACACACACACACACACACACACACACACTTTTTCTAATAACTGTAGTTGGATTTATAACATGCTGATAAGTCATCCAAACCCGTTGTTATAGGAATTGCTCTCTATGAACAGGAAAAAAATATATATATTTGTATGATAAAATGCACATGTACAGTATTTGTGGCACCTTGCTCAACAGTAGTAACTGTGAGAGGGATTTTGGACTCCTAGTGGACAACCATTTAAATATGAGCCAGCAGTGGGCAGCAGTTGCCCAAAAAGGCAGTGCAATCCTAAATTGCATTAACAGAGGGATAGAATGAAGATCACATGAAGTGTTAATACCACTTTATAATGACAGTTTTGGTTGGCACAATGTAAAAAAAAGATGTTGAGACTCCAGAAAGAGTGCAGACAAGATCAACAAAGATGAATAGGGGATTGGAGGCTAAAATATATGAAGAACAGTTGCAGGAACTGGGTAGGTCTAGTTTAATGAAAAGAAGGACTAGGGGAGGCAGGATAGCAGTGTTCCGATATCTCAGGGGTTGCCACAAAGAAGAGGGAGTCAAGCTATTCTCCAAGGCATCTGAGGGCAGGACAAGAAGCAATGGGTGGAAACTAATCAAGGAGTGAAGCAACCTAGAAGTAAGGAAACATTTCCTGACAGTGAGAACAATTAATCAGTAGAACAATTTTCCTCCAAAAGTTGTGAATGCTCCAACACTGGAAGTTTTGAAGAAGATGTTGGATAACCATTTGTCTGAAATGGTATAGGGTTTCCTGCTTAAGGGGGTTGGACTGGAAGACCTCCAAGGTCCCTTCCAACTCTTCTATTCTATTCTATTCTATACTATACTATTCTATTCTAAACAAAATAGAAATATGAAACAGAACCATTTTAAAAAGTAAATTAAAATAAGTGAGTTGTTGGGACTTCAGCTCAATCAACTTGTTTTATTCATCAACATTTATCAATGTTATGGCAAGAGTAACAGTCTGTTCCCCCACTTTCAAATCCAACCAACGAGTAGCTCTGATATCTTGGTTTATGCTCAGTCTTGATTCATTATCAAACAAGTTAACATCTAGTTGTCCTACAACTCTTGGCTGGAATCCCAGTCCCATAGTTTCTATTCCTATCTATAGGCTCAGAGAGGCTTTCTGCTGTTCTTTGAATACAATTTCTTCTTCATTTGTTGTTTCCCTTTTGTATGAGGATTAGAGATGGCTAAAGGTCAATCAAAATCCAATCTGTATTATAATCAAAAGAAACCAGCATAGAAACTACATTACAAAAAGTAATAATAGTTCCATAAAGTTAAAATATATACAACAAAAGTATGTGTAACAAACAAAGGTTTTAAAGGACTCTAAAAGGAGAGGTTGAAGCATTAAATGGGTGTATGAAACATAAATATTAGTATAAAAGTAAAGGTTCCCCTTGCACATATGTGCTAGTTGTTCCTGACTTTAGGGGGCGGTGCCCATCTCCGTTTCAAAGCTGAAGAGCTAGCACTGTCCAAAAATGTCTCCATGGTCATGTGGCCGGCATGACTAAATGCCAACGGGACACAGAACACTGTTCCCTTCCCACCAAAGGTGGCTCCTATTTTTCTACTTGCATTTTTATGTGCTTTCGAACTGCTAGGTTGGCAGAAGCTGGGGCAAGTAACGGGAGCTCACTGTGTTATGTGGCCCTAGGGATTCAAACTGCCAACCTTTCTGATCGACAAACTCAGTGTCTTAGCCACTGAACCACTGCATCCTTCAAATATTAGTGTATGGCAAACTAAATTTATCACAGTAAAGAATAATAATAATAAATAATAATAAATTTAATTTCTTAGCCGCTCCCTCTCCACAAGGGACTCGGGGCGGCGTACAATAAGAGCACATACATATATACATATAAACATACACATACACGCATACACATACATGGAGGAGGTAACAGCCATTAAATACATACAATAATAGTAATAAAATGACATGACTTCGTAACTAACAACAACAACATATCATTGAAGGAACCAGAATTGAACGGAATACACTCCCCTTTGTTTCTGCAAGGAAAAAAAACGATATTTTAGAGATTTAGTGTGTCTCTAAGCTAATGTTTTGTGATTAGCTTTCCCTCCCCTTTCTTCCATCAAATATTTTACTTTATAGCATGTGGCAGCTTCAAATAATTACTACAGGCATTAGGAAGAATGAAGTATCCTATTTTGTCTTGCATTCAATATTCTTGAAGTCCTTTGTAACCAGACTGGGAAACAGATATTGAACATATGCTACAAATCTATGAATTTTTCAGAAATCCCAAGAACCAAAGTGGTAAGAACTTCATTAGTGATGTAACAACTGCAAACAGCAGAATTGTGGGTTGCCTTGTGATGTTGATTGTCAAGAACTGTTGACAATCATTTGAAACCAGTCCAATAGCCACAGGATTTCTTGCAAAATATATAATTGCTTTTAGTGATTTAAAAAAAAAAAACCCTACAAATTAATAATTAAACATATGATTAGAATAAAGGAGAACTCATATATTCCTGTTTGTCCTTGAACTTTGAATTTTTCAAATGCTGTTTGATTATAATAGCAGGAATTGCTATCTTATCAGGAACCATTTTTGAAGCTGCTTTGTTGTTTTGTTTTTAATTATCCTGCCTCTCTTTTGAAGAATTTGTTTTCGAGAGGAAACTGAGCAGTCTGCAACCATCACAATAGCTGTTTGCTATTTATAACAGCTAGTCTATCCTTGGCAATTAAGTGTCATGAGGCCACTTGGAGTGAAGCTGGAATGAGTTTTAGTCTCAGTGGAACTTGCAGTCAGTATTTGAGAAACAGCTAGCTGATTTCCAGATATGTTTACTACCGTGTTTCCCCGAAAATACGACCTGTCCCAAAACTAACGGCTTGCCACATTTTTGTGTGGGCAAAAATTTAAGCCCACCCCCAAAAATAAACCCCTGGACAACCCCCCCTCCAGCCAGGCAGAGCACCACTCATGGACCTAGCGGTATCCCAAAGGCGCCAAGCTGCAGGAGCCAGGAGGGGGGAAGGCGCTCACATTGCTTGCCATCTTCAGTATACCACTAGGTTGGGGAGTGGCGTTCTGCCTGGACGGAAGTTGCTGGGCAGCTGCTCCCTTGCGAGGGGGCTCCCGAAGAGCCGGGCACAGCCTCAGGGGCAAAGCAGCCATGAGGTGACCATGCTCACGAGCAGCTGCCCTGCAAATCCCCTCTCCAGCCGGGCAGAGCGCCACTCACTGACCTATGGGGTATCACTAAGGCGCCAAGCCACATGGCGCTCTGCCCGCCCCCCAGCTCCCGCGGCTTATCATATTTGGGATACCCCCTAGATCAGTGCATGGAGCTCTGCCTGGCTGGACAGGGGGGTTACGCGAGCGCCTGTTCCACCCCCAGCCTCACCAAGCCCTTGCGCAGCTCTCCCAGGTCACCGCCGCCACCCGCCGCTGCCGTCTGGCAGCCGGACCACCAATATACATAGGACAAACAAACAGGAGGATAAATGCACGCATCACAGAACACAAGAACGCAGTAAGAAAAAAAGAAAAAACTTCTTCCATTTTCCAGCACCTTAAAGCTACAGGACATGAAATCAACTTTGAAGGAGCCAGGTTAATCTCCAAAACAGAACACCTCCACAAGAGAATAATCATGGAAGCCATCGAAATAGAGAAACACCCCCACAACATGAACAAACGTGATGATACCTCCCGCCTACCAAACATCTGGAAACCAGCCCTAGCCAACAAACGAACACCACCCACCACCCAAGCCGTTACAATACAAAACAACAATGCACACACAGCCTGCACCAATCAGCACCGATCTACCAATCATGATACAACCACACAACCAATCATTCCACTTACTGAAACAAAGCCAGCACCCCATCCCCTCCCACCAAGACTTACAGAAAGACGGCAGCTCCGTTCCCATTTTAAGCCCACAGCTTGAAGATGGCAGGTGAGATCCTGCCGAAACGTTGCAAAGACAATCTCAACCTTACACGGGAAAAGACCCGAATACAACAAAACCAGCATACCTACACCCGTGAAAACCCGAGGTTTTTGCGGGTGTTTGTATGTATGTCTTTGGTTGTTTGGGTTTTCTCCCACGTAGAATTGGAAGTATCTTCACGACATTTCGATGAAGTCTCATTCCTCATAAAAAGAGGAACCGGCTGAGATCTCACATTGCTCCTGGAAGCACCAAGCCGGAAGCACCAGCCTGAAGATGAGGAATGAGACTTCATCGAAACATGATGAAGATACTTCCAATTCTACGCGGGAGAAAACCCGAACAACCAAAGACGTACATGTATATGTATATGTATATGTATATGTATTTGTGTTACAACCCCTGGTATGCCCAATTACATCGGCCTAATATGCAATACAGCCCTGGTTCGAATCCCAGTAAGGGTATGGCTAGATGATGAGAGCTAAATAGCTTGAAATGGATCCATATTAGTCTCCCTTTATTTATTTATCAGCACAAATACAACACAAATACAACAGACACACACACACACACACTTGCGTGCGTGTGTGTGTGTGTGTGTGTGTGTGTGTGTGTTGTATTTAATTATAGAGCCATTCCATTAAAAGAAAGATATGTTTATTAGAAATGTTACCACTCCAGGTAAGTCAGTTTACTCTGAGTTGCAACAGGAAAATAAATGTCGTTTAAGTTAGAGAATCAATACATATTTTGTGTAGGTAGTTTTTCCAAACATTCCTTGCTAAAATATAAATTCTAAGACTGCCCTTGACAGTAAGATATCTTATATGATGTGTGACCTTTGGTTCAGCAGGATCAGAGATACAACAAATAATCCAGAAGGGATAAAGAAGCTCTACACAAAGAGAGAAAAAAGCACTCAGAAGTAAACACATACACATTTTTTAAAGAAGTGTTGTTGGTCAGCTCATTCTATAGCCTACTAAGAAACAGAGACAATTGCATTCTCAGTAGACAATTCCATTTTGCATAAAGAATATGCATGATTCTTAAGAAGTTGCAACGGTCATGGTTGTTACTGAGATAATAATAATAAAAAAGGGAGAAGCTATTCATTTTGATAATAGACTCAAAGAAAATATGACAGAGCCTCTTGAAAATAAAAAGTGTTTTCAAGTTTAGATACATAAATCTGTCTGAACATCATTCATAAAGCCCCACCGCTCAAAAAAAAATTAATAATATCAAACTGAATCACTTGAAACCAAAACAGAGAAATTATCGGCAGTCATTTATAAAAGCAAACAAGACAGACAGTGCAATAAATAAAGAGCATTTTCACGCATTGCCTCCAAATACACCATATCCTTGATTTCTGATCTTCTTCCTATTAATTTGACACATAACATTTCCTTGAAAGGTTTACTGTAAATCTTTCCAGCTTCTTGTTGAAGGAATTTAAGAACTTATGCCAACAGAGCTGTTGAAGCAGACAAATATCCGACTGAGGCTGTTTCCAGAGTCACCTGCTTCACGTTGATAGCTTTGTTTTTCTCCTCACCTAAAGGTAAAGGTAAAGGTAATGGTTCCCCTCACACATATGTGCTAGTCATTCCTAACTCTAGGGGGCAGTGCTCATCTCCGTTTATAAGCTGAAGAGTGAGAGCTGTCCGAAGACGTCTCTGTGGTCATGTGGCCGGCATGATTAAATGCCAAAGCTAACACTGTTACCTTCCCACCATAGGCGGTCCCTATTCTTCTACTTGCATTTTTTCATGCTTTTGAACTGCTAGGTTGGCAGAAGCTGGGATAAGTAACGGGAGCTCACTCTGTTATGTGGCACTAGGGATTCGAACTGCCAAACTTCCAACCTTTCTGAATGACAAGCTCAGCGTCTTAGCCACTGAGCCACCATGTCCCTTCTCCTCACCTACAAGTGTCAAATCTCTTTTATATGAATGATCACGGTTCCAAATTTTTATTAACCATTTTAGCAAAGCATAAAATACAATATATATTTTTTTTTAAAAAGAGAGATAAATGGAAAATTGGGGGGAAATGGGAAGAGAAAAAAGTGTATGGTAGAGGGGGGAAAAGATTCCCTTTGGTGCAGTAGAATAAGATAATAACAAATGCAATGCCCCAGCATATAACTTTTATATACTGTTGTTGCTCTCTAGCCCCATCTAGTGGCTGGAGGGACAAATATGCCCCAACATACAAACTTTATATACTGTTGTTGCTCTCTAGTTCCACCTAGTGGCCAGAGAGACAAATACCAAGTATATTGTTTGAAGCTGACCCCACCCCTTTTTATCCATTAGCCGGCATTCTCAAACCAAGTGCATGCTAGGAAGCCAGACTCCATTTCTTTTAGCATTTGGAAAAGGCAGAAGCACAAAGAAGAATCCCTCTTAAGCTGTATCACATGGTCATCCAAGGACAAACCCACATCCCATACATGGAGCATGGCTGGTGAGATTTAGATTGCTTGTATTTATTCATTGTTATGTTCAGCCATAACTCAATTCTGTCTACCTTGTATTTGGTTCTCATTGTAAGTATCCCTACTTTCTCCAGTTTCTCCACATCCTGTTCTTTCAATAAAGCATCCAGGTCTATTCACATAGTCTGTTTTATTGGAGGAAAGGTAGGTTTAGCAGCATGTCAGACTGCACACAGACAAATGTGTAGTGAGAACAGAACAACATAAAACCTCAACTTTTTACTTTTATTTAATAATTGTAGACTAGCACCAAACCTACAGTATCTAACCGGCAAAGCCTAAAATCAAAGTTTTATTTTTTCCCACCTCAAGTCCAAAAGTGGTTTCCAAGTAGAAACAAAATAGAGATTTCTTGAATCTCTTTTATATGAATCATCAACAACCCATAAAATTGTCTCCTTCCTGATCTTCCTACCGCTCCCCTACTCTCCCGGTAAAAACACATCTAACGAAAGGAAGATGCAGACATTAAAATCTTACAGACGATCCCCCTTTACATAACTGAACAGGGTTTAACTTTAAACACTATTCTTCAGGGGGAAAATAATCTCTTAAGAGTTCTCATGATCTCTTCATGTGTGTGCAGGTAGGTCAGGGGTCTTTAACCTTGAACACTCAAAGAGTCATTTGGACCCATTTCCCACAGGAAAAAACAAAAACAAAACAGGAGCCACAAAACCTGGGCATGGCCAACTCAATATCACTTCAACCCAATCAGATGACACCCCCCCCCCCAGACATGCCTACCCAGTCCTTGTGGTTCTCAATGTTTTCTGTAGGAAATGGGGCTCTCTCTCTCACTCTCTCTCTCTCTCTCCTCCCTCCCTCTCAATTCTGTTTTTCTCTCTTTTTCCTCTCCCTCTCCCTTCTTTATTTTTCTTTTTTTTCTTTCCTTCTTTCTGTCTTTCTTTTTCTTCCTTTCTCTCCCCCTTCTCTCTCTTTTGTTTCCCTCTCTTTTCCCTCCCTCTCATCCTCTCCCTCCAGCTCTCTCTCAATTCTCTCTCCTTCTGTCTCCCCCATTCTCTCTCTTATTTGTTTCTCTTTTTCCTCTCTCATTCTCTCCCTCCATCATTTTCTCATTTCTCTTTTTCTCTCTTTCTCCCCCTCTCATTTGTTTTTCTCTCTTTTTCCTCCCCCTCTCCCGCATGGCTCTGTGGAGAGGCTCGCACCTTCTCAGGGTGGAGAGCAGGTCAGGTCATTAGGTCAGAGCATGTTGCATGACCGGGTCGGAAGGGAGCTGCAGGAGAGGGGTCAAAGAGCTACATGCAGCTCTGGAGCCTTGGGTTGCTAGCCCTCAAGGTAAGTGAATTAAACATGTACCCCAAATATAATGGTTTCATAAAGGTTTAACAATCTAGTTCTGGTCAGCTTTGTTGGAAGCCACATATCATTAAAAACCTTTTTAAAGAACCTTTCAAAATCTGTTGGAAAATAGTCAAGGGCTTTATGTTCTCCATGGACTGCATTATTTCAGCAATTTGTCCAATTTCCTCTTGAGTTCTTCTGCAATGCGTTTCTCCCTTTGTTGGTTTTGGCCGACTCTCCTTAGTTCACTTAAGTCTTTTGTGTTAGCAACAAAGGACCATCCACCTGGAAGGGCAAAGAACTCATGCTGGCCTCTATATTTTCCATCAAATTAAAGACCCTTCTACCAATACTATTATAGGCACAGCTACTCAAAAAGTAAGACCCTTCAAACTCAAAAAGCTTATTGTGTGTGTGTGTCAAATTATACGAGAATTGCTCTGTAAAGGGCTCACATTTCCCTATTTAATGCGTAAATATAGTGAATGGAATAGAAGTTTTATTATGGTCACTGACCAGAATTGAAAACAGAAGGAGTGGATTTGTCAGGGGTAATTAAAACCAGGGGATGTGGTGGCTCAGTGGCTAAGCTTGTCGATCAGAAAGGTCGGCAGTTGGAATCCCTAGCGCTGTGTAATGGAGTGAGCTCCTGTTACTTGTCCCAGCTTCTAGCAGTTTGAAAGAACGTAAAAAAATGCAAGTTGAAAAATAGGGACCACCTTTGGTGGGAAGGGAGCATCACTCCATGCACCTTCAGCATTGAGTTATGCTGGCCACATGACCATGGAGATGTCTTCGGACAGCGCTGGCTCTTCAGCTTTGAAACGGAGATTAGTACCATCCCCTAGAGTCAGGAATGACTAGTACATATGTGAGAGGGGAATCTTTACCTTTAATCAAAGCCTGCCTGATTTTTACAGGCAGCTAATTAAAAAATAGCTGTGTGCAAAGGGCTTGAATCATACAGATCTGATAACAACACCTATGCATATAAAGATCGGCATTTCCCAGATGTTTTATTAAGAAAGGAATTATAAGTTACAAGCTTTGACTGGTGCAAAGTGCAACAGCAAAACCACTTTTGGGGGTTGGATGGAACAACTCACCACAGCCAATTCAGAGGTGAAATGCTACTGGTTCGACTGATTCGTCCAAACTGGTAGTAAAAAAAATGCTAATGGTTCGCGCAAACTGGTAGTCAGCTGTGTGACAATCAGGAATCACGTGGCACAGCTGACTGTTGCGCAGCTGATTGTCAGAATTTTAAAAAAAAACTTTTTAAAGCATGTTTTTTGACTACCAGTTTGGTAGAACCAGTAGTAAAATCAATGCTAAAAATGTTTTTTTTAAAAGTTCTGATGATCAGCTGCGCAACAGTCAGCTGTGCCACGTGATTCCTAGTGAATATAAATTGCACGGCACAGCTGACTGTTGCACAGCTGATCATCGGAACTTTTTAAAAAACCTTTTTAAAAGCTTTTCGTTTTACTACCAGTTCAGGAAATCCTGCTTTCTAGCAAATCTAAATCGTGCGGCACAGCTGCTTCCAACCCCCCTCGCTGTACTACTTACCTTTCCAGACTCAGAAAAGGCCTCTTAGTTCCTGTGGTGTGCGGAGGAAACCAGTAGCAGACTTCAAAGCATTTCACCCCGAGCCAACTCACTGCAACAACTTGCCATAACTAACTTGCTACAGCCAACATGTTGCAGCCAATTTGCCATAGTACGCAACATAGTATACAAAGCTGTGAAAGTCCCTGGCTACAGGTCTGCTTTTGAGTGCAGTTCAAGGTGTTGGCTATGACCTTTAAGGACTTAATTGCATAGGTCCAGGCTACCTGATAAACCTCTTTGTCCACTAGGATGAGCCCATCCTACTGATGCCAGCAAGGGACGTACTTCATATCCTATCAGTCAAAGAACTCTAGCTACTGGGATCCAGAAGAAGAGACTTCTCTGCTGCAATGCCCAATCTGTGGAACATCTTACCCTCCGAGGCAGGGGTGTCAAACTCAAGGCCCGCAGGCTGGATCCAGCCTGTGGGGTGCTTAGATCTGGCCCAGAAACATTTGCATTGGAAACATCAAAGGACCTACCCGTGGTGCCTCTGCCAGTGAAAATGGAGCTCGGGGAGGTCATGCACAGCCCCCCCACCCCCCGAGGTCCGTTTTTGCTGGCAGAGGGTTGCAGGTGGATATCCCAGCCAAAAATGAAGATCGGGAGCCTGTTTTCACTGGCAGAGCACTTGGGCCATCAGAGGCACCCCTGACACGAGCGACATCAAGCTGACCACACCAACCCCGGCCCCCAGAGGTTAAACACAACCCTGATGTGGCCCTCAATGAAATTGAGTTCTATACCCCTGCTCTAAGGTAAGAACTCTAAGGTAAGATTGACACATGACACCCTGCTTCACTCTTAAACCTACATTTGGAATTCAAAGGGCTACCTGGAATTGAAACCTCTGAAATTTAGACTGGAGAAGAAGGATAAAATATTGACTCTGTCAACTGCACCTCTATAACTGTCTGGTTTGGTTCTGCAACCCAAGAAGACAGACACAGATTATTCTGTTCTGTTCTGTTCTGTTCTGTTCTGCTCTGCTCTGCTCTGCTTTGATCTATAGTAGCTTCCCCTCCCCTATGCTATCCTATCCTATCCTATATTTCTATTCTGTTCTGTGCTGTTATGTGCTGTTCTGTGCTGTTCTGTTCTATTCTATTCTATTCTATTCTATTCTATTCTATTCTATTCTATTCTACTCTACTCTACTCTACTCTACCCTACCCTACCCTACCTTATTCCATATTTCTATTCTATTCTATTCCGTTCTGTTCCGTTCCGTTCCATTCCATTCCATTCCATTCCATTCCATTCTATTCTATTCTATTCTATTCTATTCTATTCTATTCTGTTCTATTCTAAAGGAAGCGTAAAGTTATAGTTAGACATCAAAAAGGGAGTCGTATGCAAGCTGTAACTGAACATAGCCCCAGTGCTGCTGGAATGAAATCTAATGATTAATTGATAAACAGAGCATTTGACTAAATGCATTTTTAGCTCATCCATTTTCTCAGGAAATTCATTAATTCCTCATCTTCCCCCTCACCCTCCTAGGCCAAGTGATTAGACTAACATTTCCCTTCATCTTCGCTGGAGGATTAAGACTGTGTGATGTTTTGATTTTGAAAGCAAAAGGCTTCTTGAGAGCACGCAGAGCCAACACTGCAATTTCTTCATCCAAATATATATATTTTTTTCCCTTGGATGACACTGCCGCTCAGGAGGGAATCTCTGTGATCCTGAAAAAATATGCTACTGCTTTAAGGAGCTGCCAACAGATGCTACATGAGACAATGTCTACTCAGCCCCACCTTTTTTTTTTTTTTTTTGCTTCTGGAGTTATCCAGTCTTATTTTAAAAGGGCAAAAAAAAAATCATTAAAAACTGGCTGGAAGTATCTTGATGTGGGCGAAGAAGGAGAGCAAAAAAAAAAAAGGCTTGAAACTCAACATTAAGAAAACTAAGATCATGCCATCTGGCCCTTTCAATTCCTGGCAAATAGATGGGGAAGAAATGGAGGTAGTGACAGATTTTATTTTCCTGGGCTCCAGGAATCTCTATCTCTATATCTATATCTATCAATCTATCAATCAATCAATCTATCTATCTATCTGTCTGTCTATCTATCTCTATCTATCTATTGATTGATTGATCAATCGATAGAGATAATGATAGAGATAGATAGAGATGGATAGAGATAGAGATAGAGAGAGATAGAGAGAGATGACAGAGATATAGAGATATAGATAGTGTGTCTGTCTGTGTGTCTACCTATCTCTAGATAGATAGATAGATAGATAGATGATAGATAGATAGATAGATAGATAGATAGATAGATAGAGATAGATAGATATAAATAGATATAGATAGATATAGATAGATATAGATAGATATAGATAGATATAGATAGATATAGATAGATATAGATAAATAGGTAGGTAGGTAGGTAGGTAGGTAAGGAGAGAGAGAGAGAGAGAGAGAGAGAGAGAGAGAGAGAGATTTCAGACTGTTCATAATGCTGCTTTCCACATATCCTGCTATGTGGAAAGAAATCAGCTGTTTTCATCTAATCCGTCAAACTCTACATTAATTCACTCTCCTTTGTTTTAAATTTTTAAAAATTGCTTTATCAATAAGCAATTGATTTTTGGTTTCCTGTGAATTTTTGTAGTTAACTTATTGCTTAACTGTAGGAAGATTTTTTTCCCCTTGAGATAAACTTGCTATTACGAATTTGCTATTATTTCAATGTACATTTTGAACTTGGGAAGCCAGCAAATTATCAGTCTATAGTTTTGAGACTCTGTCTTCTTTTCTTTGTCTTTCATTGCAAAATAATCTTACAGTTCTCAGCCTGCCTTCATTGTTCTATTCTTTAGTAAAGCATTAAACTGATCAAGGGATATGGTGGCTCAGTGACTAAGATGCTGAGGTTGTCAATCAGAAAAGTCGGCAGTTTGGCAATTTGAATCCCTAGTGCCGCATAATGGAGTGAGCACCTGTTACTTGTCCCAGCTTCTGCCAACCTAGCAGTTCAAAAGCATGTAAAAAATGCAAATAGAAAAATGGGAACCACCTTTGGTGGGAAAGGAACAGCATTCTGTGCACCTTTGGCATTCAGTCATGCCAGCCACATGACCACGGAGACGTTTTCGGACAGTGCTGGCTCTTTGGCTTTGAAACGTATATGAGCAGCGCCCCCTAGAGTCAGGAACAACTAGCACATATGTGTGAGGGGAACTTTTACCTTTACCTTTACCTAAACTGATCAGATATCAGGATATGTAACTTGGTCAGCCTAAATCCATGTAGGCCATAAATCCTAGATATACTACAATTCTTGATTTTCTTTATTTCTGAACCTATTTCTTCCACTACATTCTCCATTGTGTTCCCCCTGCCCCATTAATTCGTTTAGGTAAAGGTAAAGAGTCATGTCCAACTCTAGGGGGAAATGCTCATCTCTCTTTCCTAGCCAAGGAAGGCAACATTGTTCAAAGAACTTAGAACTTAGAATAACTTTGTTGTCACTTTGAATGCACCCTAATCGGCATACATTAAAATGAAATTTCATTGCAAAACCTGCAATATACACTACATAAACAAGACAAAATAAATGAATAAATAAATTATGTGTATACCCACATACATTATATGACACAGAGAAGCAACACAGTCAAGTTTGGATCTACACATGTCCATGACGAGGAAAATGAATCTTGCGAGTTTATTGGATGGATGGCATAGGGAGCAAAGCTGTTGCAGAATCTGGTAATCCTGCTAGAAATATTTCAAAACCACCTTCCAGAGGGGAGCAACAGAGAAAACAGACCAGGTGTGTGGGGTCTCTAACAATGCTTTGAGCTCTAAGCATATAGTGCTGATAAGCAGTATCCTGAATAACAGGAAGTGAGCTTCCTATAATCTTCTCAGTTGTCCTCACGACTCTGCGTAGGGACTTTCTAAACCAAACATGGATGCAGTTTGTTAAAACGCTCTCAATCGTGCCTCTGTAATAAGTGGCCAGGACAGAAGGAGAAAGATGTGTTCTCCTCATCCAACACAGGAAATGCAGAAGTTGGTTTGCACACTTCACTTAGGATGATATGTGGAAAGACCAAAGATATCATGAGGCCAGCATAACTATACACCGAGATGGATGGAACGCTGTTACCTTCCCACCAAAGTGATACCTCTACTTGCATTTGCATGTTTTCAAACTGTTAGGTGGACAGGAGTTGAGGTAAGTAACAAGAGCTGACCTCATTGTGTGGAGCTCGAACCTGGGCTGTCAGCTTTTCAGCTTACAAAATCAGCATCTTTAACCACTGAGCCACTGCGCCCTTCATTTATGCTGGTGTAAATCCATAAATGTCTCTTTATGTTCTGTTCTTTGTGATTCCCACGGTCTTCCCTAGAAATGGAAATTGTATTCATTGTCAGTTTTTTTTCCTTTATTTCTTTTCACTTTGATGTGGTTTGGAGCAAGTATTCCTATAGAATTTATGCTGATTTATTCTAAAGGTAAATTTTGTTTGTGTTGGCATCAAACCTGCTTATTTTTCTTGATAATGCCAAGTCCTGTTTGGGCTTTTTCTGAACTGTGTTTTGGATTATATGCTATATAACATTTCTGTGTCCAGTTTCACCTCTTAATAATTCAGTTTCCTTAGTCTCCCGTCTCCCCCTGCCCGCCCCCCCCCCCCAATAGCTCAGACCTGCCTACAAGCTATTTTTTCCATTTTAAGTTTTCAAACTGGCTTTACAAAATGTTGATACTGAAATGGTTTCCAGTGCTTCATTTATGTCCCGGAGAAACTTAGAGAAACCTTGCTATTTATTTGTTTTAAGACAGGTGATTTTGTTCTTGCTGTCCGTTCCGATAACTTTTTCATGTTCTTTTCAGCCAATTGTTTTTGTCTTTCTGTTATCCATGGTTGCTTGCTCTTCAAATTGCTATATTTTCCTGCCTAAGAAGACTCATGTGGTCAGGACGCTAGACTGGTGATTGGCAGACTTGAGTTTTAGACTTGGTTGCTGCTTTAAGATGGGGTGAGCTACTGTTATTTGCTCCAGCTCCTGCTGACCCAGCAGTTTGAAAGTGTGCAACTGTGAGTAGATAGATGGGTACCACTTTGGTGAAGAAATTAACACAAAATTTTCCCCAACTGAGTGTCCCTCAAACAACACTGATATCCCTGGGTAGTCCTTTCAAACTGGGAGCACTTTGGTGCTTCCAACAGGACTGTAGTAATCTATTTTTTTTAGGTTTTATAATAAAATATTAATACTTTATAATAAAATACCAATTTATCATTTGACTCTCTTCATTAATTGTGTCCAGTTCTTGAAATAATTTTAAAATTTAATCGGGTACACATTTGCATTGGAAACCAACTCTCTTCATTACTTCTAACAGTATAGCCTAGAACCAGGATGGCGAATCAGGTGGCACTCAGAGCCATTTGTCAGGGCACAGTTCAGCCTTTTTAAAGCCATTTTTCACCCTCCCAGGCTCCAGAGGCTTTATAGGAGCCTGGGGAGGGCGAAAAGAGCCTCCCCTGCCCCCTCCGAAGGCTTCAGGGAATCTCCTGAAGCCTCCGGAGTGCAAAAAACCCAATCCTATGGACAAATTGGAAGTTCGGGAACTGACTTCCGGTTTGCTTGTAGGGTCATTTTTAGTCCTCCAGAGGCTTCAAGGAAACCTCCTGAAGGTCCCTGAAGCCTCCGGAGGGCCTTCAGGGGGGCGGGGAGGCTCTTTTTGCCCTTCCCAGCCTCTGGAGCCTGGGGAGGGCGAAAAAAGCATGCAAAAATGGGAGGAGCACCTCATGCGTGCATGCACACTGGGGGGTTGCACATTGCATTATGGGTGGGGCACGGCCGTGCATGACCCCCCTGCACTTCCCCCCTTATGGCACGCGAGCCAAAAAGGTTCGCCATCGCTGCCCTAGAACAATGCCGAATTGAAGCAGTCAAAATTCTTTATTCGACATCTAGTAAGTGTTTTGAACATTTTGGAATGAAACAGGGAAGACAATGATGGCATGTGTGCATGTGAGGAGATGGTTGTATGTTGCTGTGACTTAAGTGTTCTGACCCAGCCTTAGCAGAAACAAGAAACAGACTCCTTGTCATGAAAAAAAAAACCATCTTTATTTATCTCCTGTGAATTAATGGCATTCACACACCCAAAAGTCCAGGCAAGAGTCCTTCGAAGAGTTCACTGCAGTAATATATATATATATATAATTCCTTGAGATAATTGCCAGTCTGTGAGCTCCCAGCCAAAAGGCTGCCAATTAAGTTCTGGCAAGCAGTCTCTGTGGCACAAAACACAATGAGCAAATCTTCAGAAATCCGAACTGTTGTCTCCTATGACAGCCACTCCACTTTCCTTCTATTTATTCCCCAGGAAGGGAAGGGGCCATTTCGCATCCACATGTGCCTTGCTTCCTGAGTCGACTCCTTGCCTTCAGTTGTTCTCCTCTCCTAACAGCTCTGCACATAGACGCATCTGGAACGGGCCCCAGCTCTTCTTCCTCCCCACTTATCTTCGCCTCCATAGGTAGCTGCCTCTTTGGTTGCTGGGAAATGTCGGACAGTCCTGGCTCTATCTCAGTGTCCGATGCTGAGCATCCTTCAGAGCCTTCCTCAGGCTCCAGAACTGGTCCAAGTTCTTCCCCAACCTCCTCATCCTCCGAGCTCCGCTGGCAGTTGGCGGACCACAACATTAAGTACACAGATATTGAAATTTCGAAAGACTGGTATGTCATGTAAGCATTTGTATAATGATATTTATCCTGCATGTGGGAACATTCTGGTTTCTTTGCATTTTGCTACAGATGGTGCTGGAAGGAATATTCTCAGAATGTTACTATGAAGGTCAACCAGATCATTGATATTCATTGTGAGAAATGTCTTCAGTTGATACAAACTGATCACAAATTGTACATGAGAAATAATAATACATGCAGATACCCACTGTCTCTCACACTGAATAATTTAAGTGCCTGACTGGAGAGTACCTCAGCCTTTATTGTTGTGCTAAAATTAAAGGAAAAACCCACTTGCTTATGAATGCTAGAATCCAAGTTCTGAGAATTCCACTTTGGTCTGGGCAATGCAAATTATTCTGTCTCCTTCGATTTATTTGAATTCAACTCATAGACTCCCCAGCTGTCTCATCTCCTTCAGAGCTGGAAGATGGGTAGATCTAAGAAAACCAATCAATTTAAGACGGGACCTTCTGGTTTTTCTTTGAAGAAGTCTCACCTCTCATCTACGAAACTTCTTCAGGTCTGAAGGAGCTTCTGAAGAGCTGAAGAAGATTCTTGGATGGGAAGTGAAACGTCTTCAAAGAAAAACAAGGAAGTCCATTTACCTCTTGAAAAAGCACCTTAGGGACAACCGTGACCTGGATGACTGTGGATCTCCACAGACAATCTATTTAAGAGTTAATTGGCCTCAGAGGGAATGAGTGTCTGAATCTAGAAATCTAGTGTCCAAGAAGAGAAGTACGGAAGTTTAAGGGAAGATATTCTAGGGATTTTCTTCAGTGCCCAAGAAGAAATCTAATTTACTGAGTAACTCTATATTAAAAAAAATAGACAGCAATAGATGAATGTTCATGGGTTTTGTTGTTCAATTTATAACAAAATCTGCTTTTATTTCCCTTTAATAGAGAGTGTTCTCCCCTCCTCCCTTAAATAACTTCATAAATAAGGCAAAAATCTGCATTATTAATCTGAAAGTGAATTTGTGTTTGTTCTTATTGTGGTCTGACAGGAGGGATTTTTATTCAGAAATGATTTTGGCAGCTGGAAAGGTGTGTATGTTTGTGCGCGTGTCTAAGCTTTCATCTCTGGGGAGCTTGTTTTTCAGATGAGAAAAATGGGTTGTTTATTGTATGAAAGATGAAGGTAGCATTAGAAATCTCAATTATTTCTACTTTCTTCAGTTTCTAAGTGGTGATAAAATTACTTTTAATGTCTTTGATGTCTCTGTAGTAGTTTCAGTTGCTTTGGCTCTTTGGGGAAAAGCTTCTTAACAGCATGCAAAAATATTTTGTCATCTATAGTGAAGAGGTTGCTTTTGTTGTGTGCAAAGAACATGTTTATGTGTGTGTGTGTGGATATATACATATGTAGTATGAATACACACACACACACACACACACACACACACACACACACACATATATATATATGTATCAGGTCTTTTCCCGTGTAAGATTGAGATTGTCTTTGCAACGTTTCGGCAAGATCTCACCTGCCATCTTCAAGCATGGGCTTAAAATGGGAACAGAGTTGCCATCTTTCTGTAAATCTTGGTGGGAGGGGATGGGGTGCTGGCTTTGTTTCAGTAAGTGGAATGATTGGTTGTGTGGTTGTATCATGATTGGTAGATTGGTGCTGATTTGTGCTGGCTGTGTGTGCATTGTTGTTTTGTATTGTAACGGCTTGGGTGGTGGGTGGTGTTTGTTTGTTGGCTAGGGCTGGTTTCCAGATGTTTGGTAGGCGGGAGGTATCATCATGTTTATTCATGTTGTGGGCGTGTTTCTCTATTTCGATGGCTTCCATAATTATTCTCTTGTTGAGGTATTCTGTTTTGGAGATTAACCTGGCTCCTTCAAAGTTGATTTCATGTCCTGTGGCTTTAAGGTGCTGGAAAAGGGAGGAAGTTTTTTTCTTTTTTTCAGAATGCAGTAAGAATTAATTAATTTTGAAGAAACCAGGTTAATCTCCAAAACAGAACACTTAATCAAGAAAATAATTATGGAAGCTATCAAAATAGAGAAACACCCCCATAACATGAATAAATATAATGATACCTCCCACCTACCAGACATCTGGAAACCAGCCCTGATAAATAAACGAGCCCCTCCCACCACCAAGGCTGTTACAACACGAAACCACAATGGACACATAGCCAGCACCAATCAGCACCAATCTACCAATCATGATACAACCACACGACCAATCATTCAACTTACTGAAACAAAGACATCACTCCAAACACCCCCACCAAGATTTATAGAAAGACGGCAGCTCCGACCATGCTTTAAACCCAAAACCCAGCCTGAAGAGGGCGAGTGAGACCATGCCGAAACGTTGCCAAGACAATCTCAATCTTATATGGGAAAAGACCCAAATACAATAAGACCAGCATATCTTCTAGTTTAATAGAAAGAAGGACCAGGGGAGACATGATAGCAGTCTTCCAATATCTCAGGGGTTGCCACAAAGAAGAGGGAGTCAAGCTATTCTCCAAAGCACCTGAGGGTAGAACAAGAAGCAATGGGTGGAAACTAATCAAGGAGAGAAGCAACTTAGAACTGAGGAGAAATTTCCTGACAGTTAGAACAATTAATCAGTGGAACAGAAGTTGCCTCCAGAAGTTGTAAATGCCCCAACACTGGAAGTCTTTGAGAAGATGTTGGATAGCCATTTGTCTGGAACGGTATAGGGTTTCCTGCCTAAGCAAGGGGTTGGACTAGAAGATCTTCAAGGTCCCTTCCAACTCTGCTATTGTATTGGGGTGTGTGTGTGTGTGTGTGTGTGTGTGTGCGTGTGTACGAGTTAAATATAAACACACATATTCATTTTAAGTAGATCTTACGTACATTTGGGCAAAAGGATTTTTGACAGCTACACAAAAATGTTTTATTTTAAGTGGAAACATTATAGTTACTGGAATGAAGTGAAACCGAGACAAGTCTAATAAAGGAGAAAGGGTCTTTATTATATTTTTTTATACTTTTATAGCTGGTAACTGAATCTCTGAGTGGGTTGTCATAAAATATGAAAGTTTAAAACTAAGTTAAATCTAAGTCTTAAGGGATGGTAAGGTCATTCCAATCATGTTACCCTGTTGAGCTGATGATCCAATCTAATTTAAATCCTGACAATTGTAAGAATGAATACAAATGTGAAATACTAGAATGGAATATCTACAAGTTGCGTAAACCTTTGAATTGATTTGAAGACAACTGACATGTCAAATGGATTTAGCGATTCGGTGTGAAAATTTGCTCTGAAGGAAAGATTTCAGTAAATTCCCTTTGAGTCAGAGTCCTGAATATTATAATAATGATAATGATAATGATAATGATAATGATAATAATAATAATAATAATAATAATAATAATAATAATAATAATAATAATAATAATAATAATAATAATAATAATAATAGAATAATAGAGTTGGAAAAGACTTTGGAGGTCTTCTAGTCCAACCCCCTGCTTGAGCAGAAGATCTTATATAATTTGAGACAAATACTTGTCTAGTGTCTTCTTAAAAGCTTCTAGTGATAAGGCACCCACAACTTCTGAAAGCAAGTTGTTCCATCACTATTAGTAAATTTCTCCTTACTTCCAGGTTGATTCTCTTCTTGATTAGTTTCCATTCATTGCTTCTTTCTTCTGCCTTCAGCTGCTTTGGAGAATAGGTTGACTCCAGTGGTGGGATTCAAATTTATTACTATTGGTTCTTGACCGTGGCATGGCTTGGTGGGCACAGTGTGGCTTGGTGGGCATGGCAGGGGAAGGATACTGCAAAATCTCCATTTCCTCCCCACTCCAGGGAAGGTTACTGTAAAATTTCCATTCCCTCCCCACTCCAGGGAAGGTTACTGCAAAATCTCCATTCCCTCCCCACTCCAGGGGAAGGATACTGCAAAATCCCCATTCCCTGCCCACTCCAGGGGAAGGATATTGCAAAATCCCCATTCCCTGCCCACTCCAGGGGAAGGTTACTGCAAAATCTCCATTCCTTCCCCACTCCAGGGGAAGGATACTGCAAAATCTCCATTCCTTCCCCACTCCAGGGGAAGGATACTGCAAAATCTCCATTCCCTCCACACTCCAGGGGAAGATTACTGCAAAATCTCCATTCCCACCCCACTCCAGGGAAGGTTATTGCAAAATCTCCATTCCCTCCCCACTCCAGGGGAAGTTTACTGCAAAATCTCCATTCCTTCCCCACTCCAGGGGAAGTTTACTGCAAAATCTCCATTCCCTCCCCACTCCAGGGGAAGGATACTGCAAAATCTCCATTCCCTCCACACTCCAGGGGAAGTTTACTGCAAAATCTCCATTCCTTCCCCACTCCAGGGGAAGTTTACTGCAAAATCTCCATTCCCACCCCACTCCAGGGGCAGGATACTGCAAAATCTCCATTCCCTCCACACTCCAGGGGAAGTTTACTGCAAAATCTCCATTCCTTCCCCACTCCAGGGGAAGTTTACTGCAAAATCTCCATTCCCTCCCCACTCCAGGGGAAGGTTACTGCAAAATCTCCATTCCTTCCCCACTCCAGGGGAAGGATACTGCAAAATCTCCATTCCCTCCCCACTCCAGGGGAAGATTACTGCAAATTCTCCATTCCCTCCCCACTCCAGGGAAGGTTACTGCAAAATCTCCATTCCCTCCCCACTCCAGGGGAAGGTTACTGCAAAATCTCCATTCCTTCCCCACTCCAGGGGAAGTTTACTGCAAAATCTCCATTCCCTCCCCACTCCAGGAAAGGTTACTGTAAAATCCCCATTTCCTCCCAATCAGCTGGGACTCAGGAGGCAGAGAATTGATGGGGGCTGGGCCAGTCAGAGGTGGTATTTACTGGTTCCCCAAACTACTCAAAATTTCCGCTACTGTTTCTCCATAACTGCTGAATACCACCTCTGGTTGACTCGTTCTTTTTGGTAAATAAATCTAAAATGAATTCCAATTGGGAATGCACAGAAAATAACGATATCCAGTAAGTGAACTTTTAATAATGAATATTTAATAAACAAACTTTTAATAAAGTTTAAATTAATTTTTAAAAAAACAAATAAAGCATAAGAGGAATTCATTTTTTTTAAAAAAAGGGCTTTAATACTATTATAGTCCAACCTTTTCAGATGACTTTAAGATTAGAATAGGAGGAGCCATACAGAACAAATGATTCTTTTATTTGAAACCATATAACACTAACCAGTGTTACAAAAACCCACTGCACACAAAACAAGGTTAAAAATGTACCAGTGTATCTGGGTGTATACATTTCCATTCTTATGAATCATTGAAACCCTGAATAATGTATTCCAAATGCATATTCAAAAGTCAAATTACTTTTTTTTTTTCTGGACAGAAAGTGGGAAAATAATAAAATGGAAGGAATCTACAATTAATGGAATTGGTAACTATATTGCAAACGTCTTAGTAGATTGTTTTAAATATTCAGAGCAGATGTTGCTTAATAAATGCCTTCACAGCCAGTAATTTATAGCCGGTATTTTCCCTCTCGGATAGCAGAATTGCAAAACTGCATTTCCAGATTAATAAAGTACAAATGGCATTCACAGTAACCACAATCATTGTAGCAAGAACAGTAGCGAAAACAAATTCCTCTCTCCACATTAAAACTTGGAATCTCACAAACTTTGGAAGAACAGAAGCGACCAGCCACACCTGATATTTTTTGTGCAACTCAGTTTTTCCCCCCCTAGTTCAACTCTTTTTATTAGTTTGTTATAATATAAAGTACAGAAGTACAAATCAAAATGGAAACAATTGGAAAATAAGGGAGGATAATAACGTAAAAGCCGACACTGCAACGGTCATACGTGTGAATCTGAATCTAAATCACATCACCATGGGGTAAGTGTGTGAAAAAATGGTCATAAGTCCCTTTTTTTCAGTGCTGTTGTAATATTGAACAGTCACAAAATGAACTGTTGTAAGTCGAGCACTGCCTGTATTTCTGTGACTTCTCCTTCTTCCTCTTCTTCTCCTCCTCCTCCTTCCTCATATTCCTCTTCCCCGTCCCCCTTCTTCTTCTTCTCCTCCCCCTTCTCCTTCATCTCCTTCCTCTTCTCCTATTCCTCCTCCTCCCCTCCCCATCCTCCTCCTCCTCCTCCTCCTCCTCCTCCTCCTCCTCCTCCTCCTCCTCCTCCTCCTCCTTTCTCTTCTCTTTCCTCTCCTTCCTCTTCTCCTTCTTCCTCTCCTCCTCCTCCTTCCTCCTCATCCTTTTATTCCTCTTCTTCTTCTCCTTCTCCTTCTCTTTTTCCATATCCATCATCGGACGTTAGTGATCATTGTTGGCAAACCTATTTTTATTTTACCTGCCCCGAGTCCCTTTGGGGAGAGGGGGCGGTCTAGAAATCAAATAAATTGAATTGAATTGAATCAACAGCTGCATGAAAAAGTGCTGCTGAATTGTGTCCAAACCAGTGCCTTTGATTTGGAAGCTATGATGTTCTTCTTTTGCCTTAACCTCATTTGCCTTCAATCTTTCTTTGGAGAATTAAGTGAAGGATGTCTCGTATTTTTCCAGGTGTCTCATCACATGTCCACAATATTCTAACTTTTGCCTTTTAGTGGTTTGATTATTTCCCTTGGCTTTCCCAGGAGGCTTTTCACCTCTTCATTTCTGATTTTGCCAACCGAACTTATACGTAACAGCCACCTGTCAATCCACTTTCCAAATGCTTTTGGTCTCTTCAAGTGACTTCTCTGTCAGAGACCAACTCTCCACTCTGAAGTGCAGGATGGAAAAGATGTAACATCTGACAAGCCTGATTTTCAATCTTAGGCTTATTTCATGACTGCAGAAGACCTTTTTCATTTCTGTGAATAGTTGAAAAAAAATAACATGATACAACCACATACACAACCATGACATACACAATAGCTACTCATTTAGCCTAAAGGTTAACTTTCTGAAGACGTCTCCATGGTCATGTGGCCGGCATGACTAAACACCAAAGGTGCACGAAATGCTGTTCCCTTCCCACCAAAGGTGGTCCCTATTTTTCTACTTGCATTTTTTACGTGCTTTCGAACTGCTAAGTTGGCAGAAGCTGGGACAAGTAACAGGAGCTCACTCCTTTATGCAGCGCTAGGGATTCGAACTGCCGAACTGCCAACCTTTCTGATCCACAAGCTCAGCATCTTAGCCCCTGAGCCACCACGTCCCTTCATCAGTTTAATGCTTTACTAAAGAATAGAACAATGAAGACAGGATGAGAACGGAAAGATTCTTTTGCAATGAAAGGCAAATAAAAGAAGATACTGATTGAACAAGTGGCGATGATGAAGATGATAGTTAACTCAGAAGAGGGGGAAAAATAGTTGTTGCCTATTGTGCTTAGCTTCATAACAGATATACTGGTAAGATCCTCCGATTCCCCTTTGTCATCTGAGGACTAGACTTATTTAGACATAGAAAAAAAAAAAAGTAAAAAATCTTTCTGGGCAGCTTTTTTCAAAGGAGCCAGCTCAATTTGTCCTTGCAACAAAGAAATCTGTATCCAGCCAGCAGCAAGCAAACTAGCCAAAGTCTCAGTTAGATCTATGAAATATTTACTTGAAGTTGGAATAATGGATTTTGCAGCCTGAGACACAGAGGAGGTGACATTTAAATGTGTACTTTAAATGCAGACCAAGCACAGAAGGAAAAAGGTGGGAGGATAGAGGCATGTTTAAAAGGGGAAAAAAAGGTAAGACTGCAAATGAAGAACCTTCCCACATATAGCAAACGCAAAATAAGTGTCTTTTCTGTAACCAGACTCCGTATCAATTCTAGAATGGAAAGGAACACCAATTTCAGAATCCCCACACTGTTGCCTTGATGCAACCACACCTTGACAAAATACCGTATTTCTCAGAATAGGGTAGCAAATCACAGAAAAGCACTTGAGGTGGCAACTGTTGCTAGCATAAAGTCACATAAGTACTCAATCTATCCTAGACAGCACAGATTCTGTTGTGGCCCACCAACAGCCAGAGGAGATGGCAGCAAATTTGGACAGTGAGGAGGTTGGGGAGGAAGATGGGCCAGTCCTGGAGTCTGGGGAAGGCTCTGAGGAGGGCTCTGTGTCAAAGGCAGAGAGGGGGGCAGGGCCGTATGCCAGTTATCAGCTGCCTTCAGAATCAGACATCAGTGAGTCAGGCTAACAGCTGGAGCCTGATCCCAGTGTGCGCATGTGCAGAGTTGCCAGACGAAGGGAACAGCTAAGGAAGAAGAGTCAACTTGGTAGTAAGGCCCCAAGTGGATGGCCCCTCCCATAGGGAATAAAAGAGGAGCGAAAGGGGAGCGGAGTTTGCAGGAGACAATTAGTTCATCCCTGCATTCTTGCCAAGTGTGGCTGTGTCTGAAAGATTATCGGCCTGGCTACTCTCCAAGCCTGACAAAGGTTGGTAATTTTGAACTACCTTGAAAGACTGTGGGCCGGGACTTTGCTGCAGAGGAATTCACTGTCAATTAAATAAAAGGGGTTTATCGGGACGAGGACTTGGCTTCGGGAAGCTGAGGTCAGAACACATTCCAAAGAGGGGCGTGCCCCTTCTAACCAACCAGCCCACCCAGTGTGTATTACAGTCTAACCCTCTGGAGATGACCAATTTCAGATTCTAACACAGCATCCCAATGAAAAATCTGCTTTGCCATTGGTTAGCAACTCAATAGGTGGGTTAGATTTTCTACAAGTTGCGTGTGTAAAGATGTCACAGCACAGCAGAGCTTCATAGTGATTCCAAAGTGGGGCAGAGATCAAACGAGTTAATCCAAATTACCCGATTGTGCCTCAGACTCTGCTTTCCTCTGAATCTTAAGGATGCTCATAGTTCAAAAGATTTGTGGCACCACATTCACCTGATCCAGACTGATGTGAGTTAAATCCAATTGAGAGAGGTGGGGAGTTTCTAAATCATGACCTTGAGCCAGATAGAATCAACAGGCTTTTGATGTCATTAATCATTTGTGTAAAGGTAAAGGTTTCCCTACCTAGTCATGTCTGACTCTAGGGTACGTTACTCATCTCCATTTCTTGGCCAAGGGAGCCAATGTTGCCCAAAGACATTTTCCATGGTCATATAGTCAACATGACATTATATTCTAAGATGCATGGGATGCTGTTACCTTCTCATCAAAGTGGTACCTAGTTAACTACTTGCTTTTGCATGCTTTTGGACTTATGGGTTGGTAAGAGCTGGGCAAGGAGCAGGAGCTCATCCCATTATGCAGAGCTCAAGTCTCGAACCTGGGTTGTCAGCTTTCCAGTTAAACCATTACACCCATCATTTCTGTACCAGACAATCAGTCATTTTTTTCCTTCCTTCCCTCCTTCCTTCCTTCCTTCCTTCCTTCCTTCCTTCCTTCCTTCCACTTCCTTCCTTCCTTCCAATTCCTTCCTTCCCTCCTGCTTCCTTCCTGCTTCTTTCCTTCCTGCTTCTTCCCTTCCCTTCCCTCCCTCCCTCTCTTCCTCCTTCTTTCCTTCCTTTCTTTTATTTGCTGCCCATCTCACCACAAGGCAACTCTTGCTATGCTACCGCTGTGGCTGTAAAATGCATCTATTACATGTACTGGCATTTTGAAGAGCCCTTTAAGCATGATGAAGAGTGCTGGGAATCACGAGAAAACATAAAGTAGGAACTGGAGGACATAACAAAAGATTCACCTCCTTATATCCTTCTAGCTGTTCTTCATCCAATTTCAGGTCTGTTCTCAGTCTCAAATTCATCGACATTTCTTTACCCAGTTATGAACTAGCAATGTAACAGGATTCCAGGCAGGATCCCTTTGGGACTGACTTTATTTGGAGACTACTGAACAATCTGAGAAGTGCTTGTACTTCTGTTCAGAAATCCACAGAGGGATGGGAGAATTGAATTTATTTTTGTTTAATGAATGAGGTGGCAGAGGGAGCTCTTCCACCTTGATTTAAATTTTAACAAGCCAAGAGTATTTATCAGCAAGTGCTGGAGTGTTGTAAAAAAAAAAAACTTCCCTTCTTTTTCTAGTACTTTCTGGAGTGACCTGGTGACATTGAACGATATGGCTTTTCCAGAAAGCTCTATGGACAAAGGAAAAAAGGATCACTGTTGTGATTGATAATGTGGTTTGAAACGTTCGTTCATTAAAATTAAAACTTTGTACATTACAGATGTGAAGAAAGAAGGAAGGAGGGAGAGAGAGAAGGAGAAGGAAAGGAGGAGAGAGAGAATAGGGAGGAAGGGTGGAAGGAAGAAAGGGAGAGAGGGAAGGAAGGAAGGAAGGAAGGAAGGAAGGAAGGAAGGAAGGAAAAAGGAGAGAGAGAGAGAGAGAGAGAGAGAAGTGGGAGGAAGGGTGGAAGGAAGGAAGGAAGGAAAAAAAGGAAGGAAGGAAGGAAGGAAGGAAGGAAGGAAGGAAGGAAGGAAGGAAGGAAGGAAGGAAGCAAGCCCTGGAGGAACATTGTCCATAGGTTCGCGATGGGTAGGACATGGTTTTGCAACTAACAACAACAACAAAATTTCTCTATTATTGGACAAAACAGAGTAGTTGTTTTGTACTTGTCCGGCAGTATCTGGCAGAGTACTTGTCTTTTAAAAAAGGAACAGGAACAATAGCTGTGCTTTACTCATGAATATCTCGGTTTTCAGTGAATTTTCCAACAAATTCTTGATCCAATAAACAAAGCTTTCCATTCTCTGCTACCTTGGATGAAAAAGTTATATAAACCTTGTTCCTAACAATGTTCCTGCATGTTAATTAATGCCAAGTTACTGTTGAAATCCCTTTGACATTTTTACTCATTGAAAACAAGCTTAGGGTAATGAATATTATTATAAAACATATGACCAAAAAAAAATCACACTCTGTAATAACCCAGCTATTATATGAAAATGCTGTCATGCTCTTATGAATGGTTTATATTTATATATGTAGTATCTTTGGTGACGAAAATATAATAAGTAATATAAATCAATATTTTTTTGGTGTGGGATGTATTAGCATTAAGCCTGAAGACATTTAGTGTTTTTAAGCAAGGCAAGGGCAGCCTAAATGCAACAGAATTCTAATGGAATTTAATGGTTGATACAGAGAACAGCAGCTGACATTCTCAACTTCCTTTTGAAGTTGTCACACTTGTTTTCTCTCTTTTCTTTTCTTCTCCTCCTTTGTATCTCGTGGCATTGTGAGATGAAAGGCAAATTAAGCTGCTGAAGAAATAGTAGCATGCACACACAGAGAGAGAAAGAACTGAAGTTCTTGAAATGACTATTATAATTATCTCCGAGATAAAATTATCTTGTGGCTTCAATAGTTAAAACAAACTCTATGATAGTTTCCTGGTTGTTGTTTTTTTTGCATAACTTCTTATCAAGTAAGAAGTTATATTCTTCTTACCTTCTTCCTTCCCTCCTTCCTTCTCTCCTTCTCTCCTTCCTTTCTTCTCTCCCTTCCAGATTAGATTAGATTAGATTTATTAGATTAGATTTATTAGATTTATAGACCGCCCCCTCTCCCCAAAGGGACTCGGGGCGGTGTACAGACATCTCAATAAAAAACCGTATACAAAAATAAATACCCTTAAATTCCCATAAAATTGAATTAAACAATAGGCTGTACAAAGTGATAAAAATTAAAAAACAACCTAAAAACCCACCCCTAAAAATTTAAAATACAGACTTGAGGGACTAAACTGCGATTAAACTGCGATTAGGCCAGGCCAGCTAAATTGAACAGGTGGGTTTTGAGCTTCTTACGGAAGGAGCGGAGATCGGTGGTTATTCTGATATCGGGGGAGAGGTCATTCCAGAGGGTCGGGCCCATCACAGAGAAGGCCCTGCTCCTGGGCGTTGCCCGCTGGCACTGCCTAGTGGACGGCACCCGGAGGAGTCCCTCCCTGTGAGAGCGGACATGACTTTCTTTTTCTTTTTGCACTTTTCTTCCTTCCCTCCCTCTTTCCTTCCCTCCCTTCTTCCCTCCTTCCTTTCCTCTCTCCCTTCTGCTTACTTCCTTTTTTTCTGCTCCTTCCTTCCCTCTTTTTCTTCCTCTCCTTCTTCCCTTCCTTTTTCTTTCTGATCCTTCTTTCCTTTCTCCCTCTCTCCCACCTTCTCTCCCTTCTCCAAACATTAATGCACTCCCCCCCCCCCGAAAATCTGCAAATTAACATAAACGCTCATTTAAACTTCCTTTGCACGCCAGCTATATAAGTCTCTCTTGAAGTAGCTTGATAAAGATTCTTCAATCTTGATAATTATACATTAATTCTTTAAATCAAATGTTGGTTTATAGATTTAAGATCCTCTGTAACATCACTTACTTCCCTTTCTATCTGAATAAGGATAGAAAAGTAAAACTGGGGCATATCACACAAACTATAGCAGTCTTCTGACCCAGCTCCCCAAACTCAACAAACCTTCTGTATTTAAAGCAATGATTCCTTTATTGGTAGCACCAGAAGAACCAGCAAAAAGTTTCTCTCTTAAGGTAGACTAACAAGTCTGTCCGGCAGCGAGATGAATAGTTGTTTGCCATATGTATTCATCTCTGTCCCCTGCCTTTTATCCCCAGAGCTAGGGTGGGGTTGAACTAGCAGAGGTGGCTTTTCCATCCCAAGGGCTGGCCCATAGATTTCCACTGCTCTCCTCTCCTCTGCCTTCTGCATATCCGCACATCAGACACTGGATCCAGATGTTCCTCTTCTTCCTCATCAGCCACCTCCAGACCTGGAGGCTATTGACTGCATATGAGGACTGGCGGATAGACCAAGCTTCACCTCCCTCCCTCTCCCTCTCCCTCTCCCCCCCTCCCTCCCTCCCTCCCCCCCTCTCTCTGCCAGCTTAATTCCCTCTTCCCCCTCAGGTTGCTTTTATGCTGACCCTGATTCCCAGGCCTCCTCCTCAACTGATTCAGCTGATGGAAGGGCCAGTGGCCAACAAGCCACAACAAGCAGATTCATAAAACAGAGTGAATTTCCTCCAATCAAAAGAGTTGCTTTTGTGTTTGGACTTGTTTTGGCATATGTAAAATGTTTGGTCTTTACCAGTTCTCAGTATAGAAGCATTTCAAAGGATGGAGAATCCCTGAGGCCAAGGCAACAATTAAAGGAACCTCATTAGCTCTTTTGCACATCTTCAATAACTCAATGTTTATTACATAAAGGTAAAGGTTCCCCTAGCAAATATGTGCTAATTTCTGGCTCTAGGGGGCAGTGCTGATTTCCATTTTAAAGCCAAAAAGCCAGTGTTGGATGTCCGAAGACGTGTCTGTGATCATGTGGCCAGCATGACTCAACGGTGAAGGCACACAGAATGTTGTTATCTTCCCACCAAAGGTGGCTCCTATTTTTCTACTTGCATTTTTTACTTTTGCTTTCGAACTGCTAGGTTGGCAGAAGCTGAGACAAGTAATGGGAGCTCACTCCATTACATGGCGCTAGGGATTCAAACTGCTGAACTTCCGACCTCTCTGATCGACAAGCTCAGCATCTTCGCCACTGAGCCACCGTGTCCATTTAAAATATATATACTTATTACATTTTTTTTAAAAAAAGTTGCATTCTATGTTTTTTTTTCTCTCAAAAGCTCTTATGGTAGTCCCTGTTGAAACAGTCCATAACAGTGATACTCACATCAACAGGCAGAAACTAAATGCAGCTGCCAGTAATGCAATGAATAAAAGCATCCGGTAAACCATATTCTGCAGAAAAACGATTCACACTTCATAAAGAGATGATGATTAGATGGACATGGGTTCCAGAAGGGAAATGTATGTATGTATGTATGTGTGTGTGTGTGTGCGTGCGTGCGTGCGTGCTTACATGCATGCATGCATGCATGCATACATACATACATACATACATACATACATACATACGTGTGTGTGTGTGTGTGTGTGTGTGTGTGTTGTATTTGTACTGATAAATAAATAAAGGGAGACTAGTATAGATCTATTTTGAGCTAATTAGCTCTCATCAGCTAGCCATACCCTTACTGGGATTTGAACCTGGGCTGTGTTATATATTAGGCAGGAGTCTTAGCCACTAAGCCACAGGCTCTCCTCCTTATCAGTTGAGCCAGGGAAATAGGTATGTATTTGTGTTACAACCCCTGGTATGCCTAAATATGGGAGGAAGGTCACTACTCCCTCTTTCTGTCCTTCGGCTTATCACAGAAGACCATGCAGGCAGAAAACCATATTTTTATTTTTATTGTTGCCTTTTTATATTTGTGTTGTATTTGTACTGATAAATAAATAAAGGGAGACTAGTATAGATCTATTTCGAGCTAATTAGCTCTCATCAGCTAGCCATACCCTTACTGGGATTTGAACCTGGGCTGTATATTATATCTTAGGCAGGTGTCTTAGCCACTAAACTAAGTATATAAATATAAATAAAGATGTGACTAAATACAACAACCCTAATCTAATTCAACTTAGGTCAGTCGCCTTCCTTTGAAAGTACATTCCATTACAAAATGACAGTTTGAACTGTGAGGTAACTGAAAATCTATGGATTTCAGATCAAGTGAAGCTTTCCATATTAGTTGAGATTTGATTGACATGGCTTGAATGCTTCTGGGACACTGCTTTCTATTCATGCATGAATCAGTGCAGACGGAAAAGACTTGGTTTCATTTTGTGTTCTTTAAAAAGTGACTTTAGGTAAACAAAATTCCTTAGCCGTGCCCCTAAATTATCCGAAAATTAATGAGAAAACTAAAATGCACAAAGGACTTTTACAAAATGCATGGATTATGTTGCTCAGTTGTTACAGCTCATAATTTAAATGAATAACAGAATAACAGAGTTGGAAGGGAACTTGGAGGTCTTCTAGTCCAACTCCCTGCTTAAGCACGAGAGCCTACACCATTTCAGACAAGTGGCAGTTTCTTCTTAGAAGCCTCCCGTGATGAAACACCGACAACGTCTGAAGGCAAGCTATTCCACTGGTTAATTTTTCTCACTTGTTAGGAAGTTTCTTCTAGGATCTGTCTAGAATCTCCTTAGATCTTCTGTCCTTGACTAGTTTCCATCCATTGCTTCTTGTCCTACCCTCAGGTGCTTTGGAGAATAGCTTGACTCCCTCTTCTTTGTGGCAACCCCTGAGATATTGGAAGACTGCTATCATGTCTCCCCTGGTCCTTCTTTTCATTAAACTAGACCTACTCAGTTCCTGCAACCGTTCTTCATATGTTGACTCCCTCTTCTCTGTGGCAGTCTCTCAAATCTCCAGAAGTTGTGGATGTTCCAACACTGTTCCAAGTTTTCAAGAAGATGTTGGATAACCCTTTGTCTGAAGTGGTGTAGAGTTTCCTGCTTAAGCAGGGGGTTGGAACTTCGTTATTCTAAATATTGGAACACTGCTATCATATCACACACGATATCTATCATGGGCATAAAATAAGCATTTTTGTGGCTCAAATATTACTATTCAGGCATGTGCACACTCTTTCTCGCACATACCCAATTTGTAAGGACATAGTCTAGAGAGAAATAATGTTCATTTGAATTGTTGATCAAGCATCTTCCAACATTTTTTTAAAAAAATGATGCATTTGTTTCATATTGAAATATCAACTTTAGAATGTTCGTTTCAGATTCTATTTCAAAAACAACTTTCCAAGTATGTGGTGGAAAGGGGGGGGGGAAGAGTAGCCAATATAGATACTATGAGAAACTTGATTTTGTACTTCTGAAATATTAGAAGAAAAAGAAAACCCTTAGTAAAAGAAAAAGAAAAGGAATACAGCTACAAATCATCTTAAAGGTAGATGGAAGGACAACATCCAATAATTCTTTTTTATTGGAATTCAGAGAAAGATAATGAAAAAACATCCATTTTGGGGCTAACCGACAACCTCGTGAAACTAGTGTAAATAAAAGAGAATTGTCAGTGTTGCAATAAATCCATTGTCACCAATATAGCAATGATAATTAAGCCCAGAGTGAGTTATGACCCACACTTGCCTTAGGCTTCATAAGCCAACAAGGGAAGTCTGTAAAACCTACTTCAAACAAATCTCAGAGGCTTGTGAGATTAACTAGATTTGCTTAGAAAACAAACCAATTAAACAAACCCTAAAGCTTGAAAGCTTTCCATTTGTTTTTCCTTTTTTTTGTCTTTTTTGGAAAAGTGACAGTTGCAATAAGGGAAGTCTCATCTCCTTCTGTCTTGTGCGTTCCTCCATCGAGCCATGATGGGCCTCCTCTAGAGAATCACAATTTTCCACAATTTAGAGAACGGGGGCTGCTTCAAACGTCTTGGCTTATTTTTCCACCTGTGTCAAATGAGAGAAACCAGGGAGCAGATGTGGCCAGGCAGCAAACATGTCAGTTTGGATCAATCCCAAGTTTGCAAGAAAGATGCCACCAACTCTGACTTGAGTGTAATTTTAGTATCAGGGAAGGCCCGGCTTATGCTGAGAGTTACGCATTTAGCAGAGGCAGCAGGAGGGGGAAATGGATCTCCTTGAAAATCTGCAGCAATTGCGTCTGTGCAGGCAGACAAAACAATCCTTATTTTCAGAAGAAAGAAGAGCAACAACACAAAGAGGGCTAGGATTCAGCCAGTTGCTACCGGTTTGGCCTGGCTCAGTTGAACCGGTAGTGGTGGTAGCGGAAAACTCTGTCCACCTACCCGATGATTCTGTGCATACGCAGAAGCGTTGCATGCATGCGTGAACACGAGCAAGCCAGTAGTAAACTGGTTAGCACTGGCCGGTTTGTACCAGTTCAGGTGAACTGGTACCGCTGACGATCAGCTGAGAGAGAACCGGTTTGCTCCGATGATCAGGTTGGTCACACATGCCCGCACATGACCTTGACTTCCCTATATCCTCTCAGCTGATTAGCACAGCAAAGCGGATTACTGTGCCTCAGCTGTGTTACTCCCCAAGAAGTACCATGGAAGGTAAGTTTTGGTACAAGTGTGCATGCATGCACGGCGCAAAACACACGATCCCCAAAGTGGTTATTACACAGGCAGGATCGCACCACTGAATGCAAGGGCACAATTCATTAGGAACTGATTCTAGAAGGTCCCTTTGCAGCGAACGAGAGCAATCAGGTCCTTTTAGCACATCTTCCAATAGGTGAACTTCAAGATGGACCGAGTACAAGGGAACAATAGAAAATGAGTCATTGAACCATCCATCTTTTTTTTTAAAAAAAAGCTTTTGTGCATTTCTTGGAACCCAAGAGGACCAGAGGGAGCACTCATTCTGACAATGAACACAAACATTTACAGGATACAGAATAACAGGGTTGGAAGGGACCCTGTTGGTCATCTAGTCCAACCCCCACCCAAGTAGGAGACCCTACATCATTTCTGACAAATGGCAGTCCAGTCTCTTCTTGAAAGCTTCCAGTGATGAAGCTCTCACAACTTCTGAAGGCAACTTTTGTTCTATTGGTTGATTGTTCTTACTGTCAGAACATTTCTCCTTCTTTCTAGGTTGAATCTCTCCTTGTTCAGTTTCCATCCATTGTTCCTTCTCTGGCCTTCAGATGCTTTGCAAAATAGCTTGACCCCACTCCTCTCTGTAGCAGCCCCTCAAATATTGGAAGACTGCTCTCACATCTCACCTGGTCCTTCTCTTCACTAGACTAGCCTTGCCCGATTCCCGCAACTGTTCATATTTTTTAGTCTCCAGTCCCCTCATAATCTTGGTTGCACTCTTTCTAGAGCAGGGGTGTCACTCAATTTCATTGAGGGCTGCATCAGGACTGTGGTTGACCTCAGGGGGCTGAGTGGGCATGGCCGATTGTCTGGGTGTGGCCAATTTTATGCTTCTCCCCAAACTGCTGGCATGTTTCCTCTTCGCACTGGGTAGGCCAGGGCAGTTCTGTGGGCCAGATCCTACCACATTGTGGGCCGTATCTGGTCTGCGGGCCTTGAGTTTGCCACTCCTGTTCTAGAGTCTCAATATTATCATTCTAGAGTAGTGATGGTGAACCTTTTCGGCACTGAGTGCTCAAAGTAGAATGCACATACATGTGAGTATGCACACTGGAGCACCAGAAAACTGAAGATCAGCTGGCCAGCCTACACATGCCTATTTTGGGGAAAGTTTTGGCTGTTTTGGGGAGTGTTTTCAGGCCATTTTGCGGCTGTTTTTTGTGTTGTTTTTCAGGCCATCTTTGACCACAAAAAAATCCTGAAAATGTTGCAAAAGTGGCCTGAAAAACAGCCTGAAGGCAGCCTGAAAACAGCCTACAAAATGGTCCAGAAAATGGCCAGAAAATGGCCCCCAAACACCCTGAAAATTGTCTGGAATATAGCCCAGAAAATGGCCTGAAAACTGTCCCCAAAATGGCCTGTTTTTTGGCTGTTTGTGGCCATTTTTCAAGCTGTTTTAAGGCCATTTTCTGGCCTCTGTGAAGACAACCATTTAAATAGGAGCCAGCAGTGTGCAGCAGCTGCCAAAAACGGCAACACAGTTCTAGGCTGAATAAACAGAGGGATAGAATCAAGATCACGTGAAATGTTAATACCACTTTATAAGGCCTTGATAAGGCCACACTTGGAATACGGCATTCAGTTTTGGTCACTGTGATGTAGAAAAGATGTGGAGACTCTAGAAAGAGTGCAGAGAAGAGCAACAAAGAGGATTAGGGGACCAGAGGCTAAAACATATGAAGAACGGTTGCAGGAACTGGGTATGTCTAGTTTAATAGAAAGAAGGACTAGGGGAGACATGATAGCAGTGTTCCAATATCTCAGGGGTTGCCACAAAGAAGAGGGAGTCAAACTATTCTCCAAAGCACCTGAAGGTAGAACAAGAAGCAATGGGTGGAAACTAATTAAGGAGAGAAGCAACCTAGAACTGAGGAGAAATTTCCTGACAGTTAAAACAATCTATCAGTGGAACAACTTACCTCCAGAAGTTGTGAATCCCCCAACACTGAAAGTCTTTAAGAAGATGTTGTCTGAAACGGTATAGGGTTTCCTGCCTAGGCAGGGGGTTGGACTAGAAGACCTCCAAGGTCCCTTCCAACTCTGCTGTTGCATTGTATTGTAAGACCAGCTGGCTGGTGCACCGGTAACCAGAACAGCTGCTGGGGATGGTGCATGTGTCCACAGAGAGGACTCTGCATGGCACCTCTGGCATGTGTGCCATAGATTTGTCATTACAGTTCTAGAGTCTCAACAATTTCATCATAATCAGAAAGAAAGAATATGGGCCGATATTGACTGCTGACATCAAGAAGCACCGCCCCCCCTTTGCAGAACGGATGCTTTTCAGATCTGATACCCCATCTGGAATGATAGGGCAAATTGCCTAAAATCTCCCACGGCAAATTGTCTCTTTAACAAGCTACTTTCAAAGTGCCCCGTCCGCCTACTGCTGATCTCAGCTCAGGTAAAGCGAAAATAAATACATAAACACATACAATTCAGACAATAAATTCTTGACGCACAGGGTGGGCCTTTAATGATCCAGCCAACAAAAGATGACAAGAACTTCCACGGGGACGCAGAATTCCAATGCGAGGTGGCTTTCATTCAGGTGCTGCTTCTTTAACCCAATGAAATAAACTTCAAGAGGTAACTAATCCCATTAATTCCCATGCTGCAGCACACTGATAGGTAATGCACACAGACCAAAGTCAGAAAAGGCAAGCTTTTGAAACACTGGGATTTCTAAATAGCTATTTTCAAAAGAAGTCCAGACCAAAGTGCAGTGTAAAACAGCTTAAGCAGTGTCCAGGTGTACATTTTTTTTCTGGAGGTGATTACAAGCATCTACATGAAACACACACACACACACACACACACAACCCCAGGGGGGGGGGGGTTGTTTGGCTTTTCAAGCATCACAGCTTCTCCTCCCATTGCATTATTTTCTATCCCTCCCTCCCCTGAGCTATAGAAACCTCACACCTAACTTTGAGCAGATATAAGTCTTTGCAGAGATTAAGTAGCAACAAAGGAAGCAGGATTTATTCAAGAAACAAGTAAGGGAAGCAGTATTTACTTAAGAAGCAAGAGCGTTGCAAGTAAGGAAGGAGATCCTATATGTAGAACTATTTTGTTGAATATCAAGTATGGGGTTGATAAATTGACAGTTAAAGCTTGAACATTAATGAGTAATTACAATCAGCCTTTCCTCTCCCCTTCTCTCCCTCAGGCGTGCCCCACAGAAGCCTCTTCTCTCCTATCCCCCTTCTCTCCCTCAGGCCCGCCCTATTGATTCTCTAATATCCCCTTCTCTCCCTCAGACCTGCCCCACACAGGCCTCTTCTATCTTATCTCTTTCTCTCCCTCAGGCTGGCCCCATTGATCCTCTTCAAACTCTCAGCCCATAGGCTGGATAAGTCATATGCTGGCCATGCCCATGCCCAACTGGCAGTTGGAACAGACTTCTTTTTAGGTGGGGAGGGGGAGTAGAATGTCTAACTCCTTAATATCTGAGTGCATTAATAATAACATTAGAAATACTAATGCTCTGATGTTCATTTCGAAAAATCCTTTCTAAGTGAGCACCTAGAAGCCAAGAGGAACATACGTGCCAAATTTCAACTTTGTAGGGTTTATGGTTCTAGAGATTTCGTGATGGTGCGTGAGTGGTATTTCACTTTTATATATATATAGTTGACCCTTTGCAGTAGAATTTGCAAGTCTATTTATAAATCATTACTTGCAAGAGGATGAATAATATCTGGGCTACAAATTTCCTTATGACCAGTAGCAGACAATAGAGAATCCTAGTCATTCAAGTCCAATTGTAAGTGCTGAAAGGCACTTATTGAAACAGAAATAGCTATGTGTGCTACACAATCCATTTTTCATCGCAATATAAACCTGATCCATATTCATATACTCCTGCTACCCAGATACCAGGAACATATTCATGCTTTGACTTGATTGATCATCTACTCTTGGTTAGGAACATGGACACTGCTGGGAATGGAGAACATGTCACATCCCCATTCAACTTAAAAAAAAAAATTCTTGAATCTTGGTTGCTTAGATGTCATTAGGACTATGCAAAGCATTGGAAATAATTTTTATTCCCTTAAGATACCTTACAGTCTGTCTACCCATCAATTTATCCACCCATCCATCCATTTATCCATGAGCCAAGGTGGCACAGTGGTTAGAGTGCAGTACTGCAGGCTACTTCTGCTGACTGCCGGCTGCCTGCAATTTGGCAGTTCGAATCTCACCAGGCTCAAGGTTGACTCAGCCTTCCGTCCTTCCAAGGTGAGTAAAATGAGGACCCAAATTGTTGGGGGCAAGAGGCTGACTCTGTAAACCGCTTAGAGAGGGCTATAAAAGCACTATGAAGCGGCATATAAGTCTAGGTGCTATTGCTATTGCCATCCATCCATCTATCCTATTAACCATCTATCTTTTTATTGTTATCTGACATGGGTTTTAGGCTTAAAAAACATTCCATTATCTTACTGAGAAAAAAGTCACAAGAATTCTGGTAGCACATTTTCTTGCAGAAGTTATTTAAAAACCACCAATGCATTTGTTCAGAAAGATGACAGCCATCTCTTGAGGTTTTGCTACTATAGACTAACACAGCTCTCTATTCCTACATTATCTTACTACTCTGTAGGCACTGTACTTAATGGAGGAGACGTGAGGAAGTGAGACTCATTGGATGCTAGGCTACTGTACGAGAATAATTCAGGGGGTTGAGGTAGGTCTCTGGCTGATTGGCAATTTATATGCAAATGAAATATTTCATACATATTTTTATAAGCTCATTGATGGGGTCTATATCTATATACAGTAGACTTTGCTTTGCCTTGAACAACAAAAAAGGCAGGCTGTAAATCTAATAATAAATGAAAAGAAGGAAAGAAATATGACATAATACATCATACAAAGATATATGCAAGCCATAGTAAACAAGGAATATAACTTCACAATAGATGTTGCTTAGGAAGGGAATGAGCAGAGTTTATAAAGTAAATACCCATTTCTGAGGATGCTGAAAGCAACTCTAAACTACCCAGATTTCTTTCCACAATTTCCCAGTGTGTATTTAGCATTTTGTTTTCTCCTTTACATTTTTAATGATAAAAGATAACTGAGAGTAAAGGGAGTGGTTCAAACACTTAAAACCCTATCACTCATCTCCTCCCACTTATGACTGCAGGACTGTAACTTTGTTGCTTGTATCCTTATGATTTATATTGATATTGATTGTTTCCTGATTTCTTATTTGTACCCTATGACTATCATTAAGTGTTGCACCTTAAGATTCTTGATGAAATGTATCTTATCTTTTTATGTACACTGAGAGCATCTGCACCAAAGACAAATTCCTTGTGTGTCCAATCACACTTGGCCAATAAATGAGCAAGATTTTGAGATAGGAAAATAGTTTTTTTTTTTTTTTTTGGAAGGAACAGTGATGAAATAAAGAGCTTCAAGTTGTATTCCCCAGCTCGATTTATAAAAGGTTCTCATATTAAGTTGGGCCATTGGTTCAATTTGTTCTTGGATTCATCTTTTTTTAGCTGTTATCTTTCAATACAAGGTCCCAGACAACAGCAATGTAACATAATGCTTTCACTGCACATACTTTATCATCGAATGACAGATTTAGATGCACAGATCTTGAATTTAAGGCAAATGGAAGCTTTATGCATATAAGGGCAGCCCAGTTCCTTTAGTGATCACAAAAATCCAAAATTCTGATAATATATTTACATTTTATGCATCCACGCTCTTACCAGTGGGAGAATTTGTGAAGCGCCCATTGCTTAGGATGGATAAGAAATGTGTTGGGATCACATTGTTACATTTATTTTGTTTTACTTATTTAGTCTATGGCAGGTGTGTCAAAGGTAAAGTGACACGGTGGTTCAGGGGCTAAGATGTTGAGCTTGTCAATCAGAAAGGTTGGCAGCTCGGTGGTTCAAATCTCTAGCGCTGCCTAACGGAGTGAGCTCCTAGCTTCTGCCCAGCTTCTGCCAACCTAGCAGTTCGAAAGTATGTAGAAAAAGCAGAAAAAAAGGAACCACCTTTAGTGGGAAGGTAACAGCGTTTTGTGCGCCTTTGGTGTTTAGTCATGCCGACCACATGACCACAGAGACTTCTTTGGATAGTGCTGGCTCTTCGGCTTTGAAATGGAGATGAGCATCGCCCCATAGAGTCAGGAATGACTAGCACATATGTGCAGGGGACTGTTTACCTTTACTCAAACTCTATTTCATTGAGGGCCACATCAGGGTTGTGTTTGACCTCATGGGGAAGGGGCGGCATGACCAGCTCGTCCTCACCCCTCCCCTTCCCCACTAGAGGGGCCATTCAGCATTCACATGTGCCTTGCTTCCCGAGTTAACTCCTTGTCCTCAGCTGTTCTCCTCTCCTCTGCACATACGTGCATCTGGAAGAGGCCTCAGCTGTTCTTCCTCCCCACTTATCTCAGCCTCCAAAGGTAGCTGCCTCTCTAGTGGCTGGGAAATGTCAGAAGACCATGGCTCTATCCCTTGATTACATATTGGAGGGCGTGAAGAATATCTTGTTGGGAGCATACTGCTACTTGGTGAAGTTGGATTTATTGGAATTACCATATTGTTTGGAGTATAAGACACACCTTTTCCCCCCTAAAAGAGCATGGAAATGTTGGTGCACCTTACACACTGAATACAGCTATTTTTGGCCACCGAAGCCCCATCCCCGCATCCCATTTTTGCAAAAAATGGGCCATTTTTCCCAAAAAAACAGAGGTGTTTCCCCTTCCCCCCAGCCCCCAGGAGCACTCTGCAGGCTTCAGCAGGGCTGAGGGAAGGCAAAAATGTGCCAATTTTTGCAAAAGAATGGGGGCGTTTTTGCCTTCCCCCAGCCCTGCTGAAGCCTGCAGGGTGTTCCTGGGGGCCGGGGAGGACAAACACTCTTTTTTCTTACTTACCTCTTTGAAATCTTGGTGTGTCTTATACACCACTGCATCTTATAGTCTGAAAAATATGGTAAACTTCCTAGATCCTAATATCTCGATCCTCTTACGTTCATTTTCTTTCCGTTCCTTGTTCCAGAACCTTTACCAAGGTCCCACTTAGCACTCAGGTTTATCCACTGCCTGCATGCTTAAGGTATATCAGTGATGTTTCTCTCCAGCTTTGGAATCACATACTGCAATTTTAAGGAACAATCATCTTTTCTTTTAGCAGATAACATCACAATCTGTTTTACTAATGAAGTTCAGCTGATTACACACATTGTTCTCCTGTGCTAAATCAGTTGGGAGACTCCATTGAGATCTATCTGATGAAAAGGCAAGGTGTAATTGTTTTGAATGGATAAATTTAATTTATTGTTACCTTTAAGATATTTTATTTTAATTGCTTTAGTGCTGACGATAAATCTTAATGTCATTAAATCCATTTTTATTACAGCTTAATACAAAGCTGCGATCAACAGTCTTGAGATAATAACAGCATTTAGAAACAGAGCAACTTAACAATGAAGGAGAAAAGGATTCATTATGTGTTGTACTAGTTTCCTTTTTAAAGGACTAGAAAAGTATAAAAATCAGTGCAAGCCAACTCATTGTTTCTGTCACAATCCCACCCACTGAGCTGAATCGTATTCTGTTTATGCATCACTGTGCAGAAAATCTTTGATAAGGTAAATATTATCCTTTTATACAGATTACCTAAGCATAAATATAAACATGATTGTTCATGTTAAAATAATCTGGCAAAATTTATCTATCCTCTGTCTAGATATTATCAAATATAGAACATTAAACACATGAGCCTTATTGATAGCTTCTGCCTCTTTCAACTTTATTTTAGAATTTAGAATAGAATAGAGCTAGAAGGGACCTTGGAGGTCTCCTAGTCCAGCCCCTTGTTCAAGCAGGATAATTTTAGCAATGTTGGTAGAGGGTGCAAACCCATATATGAAGCATAGTGAATTACCTAATACCTAAGCAAGTTTTCAATCAAACTTCTAGAATTCTAAAATGTAAACTCTAGAATTCTGAACAACCATTCATTGCTATGAACTAAATTATCACAGAATGCAAATACAGTCAAATAGGACTTTTGACTCTTCTTAACTCAAATCCAACACCTATCTTATAGTCTTCATGTTTTATGTTTCTCTTTACTTGGTTGGTAATGTTGATTACATTAAGTTTACGTTCTCAACTTTCTCCTTTGCCAACCATCATGTCAAAGGATTCCAGACTTTAGCTATCTCATTCTACATTATAAGCACTATGTGCTTAAACCTCAAATCATTGTTAGACACCCCACACACCCATTTTAGGGTCTGTTTCTGTTGCCCCCCCCCCTCTGGGAGGAGGTGTTAAAGTATTTCCAGCAGGACTACCAGATTCTGTAACAGCTTTGTTCCCTAGGCCATCCATCTGGTAAACTTGCAAGATTGGTTTCTCTCGTCATGGACATGTATACATCTGAACTAGACTGTGTTGTTTCTCTGTGTCCCTTAATATATGTGGGTATAAGCATAATTTTGCACTTATTTATTTATTTAGACATGTTCATGTAGTGTATATTGGAGGTGGTGACCCTTTAATTTTAATGCATGCTAATTAATGTACATTCAAAGTAACATTAAGTTATTATTCTATTCTATTCTATTCTATTCTATTCTATTCTATTCTATTCTATTCTATTCTATTCTATTCTATTCTATATATTCTACTGTATTAGTTGCATTGGGTTGCACTCTACTCTACTCTACTCTACTCTACTCTACTCTACTCTATTCTGGTATATATTGTATTGTATTGTATTGTATTGTATTGTATTTTATTGTATTGTATTGTATTGTATTGTATTGCATTGCATTGCATTGCATTGCATTGCATTGCATTGCATTGCATTGCATTGCATTGCATTGCATTGCATTGCATTGCATTGCATTGCATTGCATTGCATTGCATTGCATTGCATTGCATTGCATTGTAGTCTAGTCTAGTCCAGTCCAGTCCAGTCCAGTCTAGTCATTAGCCAGACTGTAGGTTTTCTTGTCCCAAATGAGTATTTCTAGGGGGCCTCATCAATGATGCAATGTCCTAAGATTCAGGTGCAACAGGATATGATGTTGCTAGATTTGTATGGTATTTCAAAGTCTCAGATGTGAAGATAGTTTCTCCTGAAACATGGGTGGCTCCTGCCCAGATGATTTCCAGGGGGCCTTAAAGGCGGAATTAGTTTGCCTTCAAAACTCTGCAACATTCACCCCAAGGCAGTTCTTACATGCTCCAAATGGATTCAAGATGGAATTCCAAAATGTTGGTTAAAATCCTCTAATTTTGGGATGATTCCTATTAGAGCCACCTTAAGATATGTGATCGGAGCTGCCGTCTTTCTATAAATCTTGCTCTGTGTGTGTGGAGTGCTGGTTTGTTTCAGTAAGTGGAATGATTGGCCGTGTGGTTGTATCATGATTGGTAGATCATTGCTGATTGGTGCTGGCTGTGTGTGTATTGTTGTTTTGTGTTGTAACGGCCTGGGTGGTGGGTGGGGCTCATTTGTTGACTAGGGCTGGTTTCCAGATGTCTGGTAGGCAGGGGGTATCGCCATGTTTATTCATGTTGTGGGGGTGTTTCTTTATTTCAATAGTTTCCTAATCTACAAAAAACCCAATGGCTCCCTAGGACATACCATCTACTGAAAAAAAACACACACCAACCGCTACTTAAACACAATTCCATCACCACCCTGCACAGATCAACTCTGTAGCCAAGACCCTCATCTCCAGAACCAAAAGCCTAGCTGACAAAGCCCACCTGAAAACTGAATTGCACACTCTCACAAACGTATTAATCTGCAACGGATTCCAAAGAAAAACAATAACCAACCTAATCCAAAGGGAGACTCCCCCCAAAAACCAAGACAAAGAAAAGGACAACGGCATTGCCCTCCTCCCTTACATCAAAGGCACCACAGATAAAATCAGCAAAATTCTCCACAAACACAATATCAAGACAGCCTTCAACACTGACCAAAAAATTGCCAACATCTTAAGAAACCCCAAAGACAAAATCCAGCTAGAAAACCAAGGAGTCTACGAAATACCACGCAAAATCTGCCCTGCAACATACATAGGACAAATGAACAGGAGAATAAATGCACGCATCACAGAACACAAGAACACAGTAAGAAAAAGAGAAAAAAACTTCCTCCCTTTTCCGGCACCTTAAAACTACAGGACATGAAATTGATTTTGAAGGAACCAAATTAATCTCCAAAACTGAACACTTCAACAAGAGAATAATTATGGAAGCTATCAAAATAGAGAAACACCCCCACAACATGAATAAACGTGACGATACTTCCCGCCTACCAGACATCTGGAAACCAGCCCTCGTAAACAAACGAGGGTATGTATATAAGTACATACATACATACATACATACATACATACATACATACATACATATATATATACATACATACATACACAGACACATATACATACATACACCGATATATATTTCAAGCTACATATTTTGAAACAGCTGGTAAATTAGCTTGCGTATATATCTCACTACCCACACTTTTCCAAATTCTGCACCATGGTTACAGTTCAGGTATATAACCAGCAAAATTTGTGTGTGTGTGTGTGTGTGTGTGTGTGTGTGTGTGTGTAAAATGTATCAGAATAAGTTACATTAAGAAAGTTGTTTCTACATTTGTAAAATGTGCATTAAGTATAGAGCCATTTCTGAGTCCTTTTTTGTTGGATGGGGAGGTCAAATTGATAAAAGTATGCAGGAAGGAATACTCTTTAAAAATATTACATGAGAATATGTATGTGCGCTCTAAGACATCTAAGAGGGATTAGAATCAATCCTACAGAAAAAAAATTGCAAATTACTGAGCAGTACTAGGCTGTAGACAGAGAGATAGAGTCAGATTGATCTGGATAATAATAGCATTTTAAAATCAAACAAATCAGAATGACCAGGGCATTTAATAAAATTAAATTACAGCATGATATTTGCCTTTCAAACTTTTCCTTTCTTTGCCAGCCTAAAGTTCTCTTTTTCCTCCTCTAACAGATCTCTGAAGGTCCCCCCCACCCCGGTATCCCAAATATCTACATTGTTTTGTTTCAAACTGGTGACAAAAACAATAAATTTTCATGACTGGCATCAATTGATGAGATTTCAGGATGAAAAATCAGCTGAAAAGACCAGAGGGATTCATCCTCAGAACCTGTCTCTGCTTCATGACACAAATTTCTATCCACAAAAGTTTGTTTTCATTCATCCTACAGGTAAATATTTCACCTTTCCCAGACTGGGAAACTTTGCACGCAGTTGTTCATGCTTTGGGTAACCTCCTGCTTGGACTACTGCACTGTTCTTTAGATCGGACTGTCCTTGAAGACTATCCAAAAAGTTCAATTGATCCACAATGCATCAGCTTTCAAAAACCAGGTGTGACCTGTAATTTACCTTTACCATTCAGGACTGGAAAATCTGCAGGATTACTTTCTTCTAAAGATTCTCTGCTTGTCCTTTGAGTTCTGGAAGACAAAGCTTTCTTGAAGTCCCTGTTCTTAGGAAATGCCATTTACAATGATTGTAAGACCCAAAACTTCTCAGATGTGGTCTCCCTTGGCAGGAACAACAATCTCCTTCTTAACATATACAAAACCTTTGCCAGACCAATTCCTGAATACAGCTCGTCTACCTGGAATCCATATTAACACAATTGAGCAGGTTCAGAGGTATTTCACGAGAAGAGTACTCTGCTGCTGTGCTCACAATAGTATCCTTTATGCCACCAGGCCTGAAATTTTGGGCTTGGTCAATCTGGATCTGCACCACCTGTAATTCGATCTAAGCATAGTATGCAAAATTGTCTACTACAACATCTTGCCTGTTGAGAACTTCTTCAGCTTCAATCACAATAATACATGGGCAAACAATTGTTAGAAACTTAAGGTAAACCACTTCAAACATGATTGCAGAAAATACGACTTCAGCAACAGTGTGGTCAACACCTGGAATGCTCTACCTGACTCCATTGTTACATTCTCTAACCCACACAGCTTCAATCTCACACTGTCTACGGTGGACCTCACCCCATTCCTAAGAAGTCCGTAAAGGGGACATGCACCAGCGTGCCTACCACCCCTGTCTTACTGTCCTCATTTATCTGTATTTACTTCCTTTGTTCATGTTTATGTTCATACCTATACTTGTTTGACAAACAAACAAACAAATAAATCCCAATTATTTTAGCTTTTTATAAAGCCATTAAGATTTTCCTTTTTAATAAGTGTTAGGGGTCTGAAGCATCATTTATAGGTCTCCCAGCGATAACTGGGGTTGAATGGGCTGCAATTTTTCCTCTGTTAATACTTTTAAATTGTTGTGTTTTAGTTTTTAATTTTATTACTCTTCTGAAGGTCTGCAAGCCACACATAGTCAGGCACGATGGGAACAGCATATAAACCTAGTTAAGGGAATAAATTGATCTTGGATTTTACATTTTGATAGCTTGGAACAAATTGATAGACGAGCCGGCTCTACTCTGAAAATATTTGTACATAATGTACTTTGCTGTTAATTCCTTTTTTTTTTGTTCCCTGCTGCTAAAATAAGATTCAGTTCCTCACTTCCTTTCCTCTCACTTTAAAGAAAGGACAAACTCTGAACAAGGCTTAAACAGAAATTGTGTTACTACCGTAATTTATTTGATGAGCCCTCATCAGCCCTAGAAATCATGGTCAGGAAAAGTTTAGAAAGGGTGGTTTAGAAAGTGTTGGCAAGCAAATAATTGGAAAATAAGTGGCAGTCCAGCAATGTTGTTCTAGTCATCCCTTAGGAACATTATTTTTAAAAGAGGAGTTTGTAATTAGATATTGTATTTGAAATATTTTAGATCCTGGTTGTTCTGATGAAAAGAAAAGCAATTTTATTCGTTTTTCTGTTAAGCCTAATAAAAGTTACAAGTCGAAAACAGAGATTGCTGAAGATTAGAAGAAAGCCATTGGGGAATAACAAATAATCAAGGGGTTATTTGTATAGATGTATGTATAAGTAAAGGTTCCCCTCGCACATATGTGCTAGTTGTTCCCGACTCTAGAGGGCAGTGCTCATCTCCATTTCAAAGCAAAAGAGCCAGCGCTGTCTGAAGATGCCTCCATGGTCATGTTGCTGGCATGACTCAATGCCGAAGGTGCATGGAATGCTGTTACTTTCCTTATTTTTCTACTTGCATTTTTTACGTGCTTTCGAACTGCTAGGTTGGCAGAAGCTGGGACAAGTAACGGGAGCTCACTCTGCTACACGGCACTACGAATTAAAACTGCCGAACTGCCAACCTTTCTGATCGCCAAGATCAGTGTCTTAACCACTGAGCCACCGTAACTTTTTTTTTACATAACTGTAAAAAAATGATGATACAAGAAAAAAGCCAAAATACTTTCAAATTTGTTCCATTTTTATTAAGGCAAATTTAAATTCTTTGCATGTCTCTGCAGTGAACTGAACCATCTAAACAGTTGAATATGTTTAACATAGCATGTAGCCAATATGTTGCATTTGTTCTAAGTGAGCACATTCTGTGTAAATTCATATAGCAACATTGTGCAATGCTTTTTTAAGCACCCTGTTACCAGTTCACCACAGATGTTGCAAAGCTTATTTATCATTCCTATGGCATGAAAACTATGCAGTACAGTGATGCTGTATAAAGGTGTCATCAGTATGTACACCTGCTGATTAGCTTGGAAAAAGATAGGAGCGAAGCGCAATGAATAGGAATAATTGCATAATAAATTATGAATTTACTATGAATCATTGCATGATAAAGCACAAGGATCAAATAATGATAAACAAGTTTCTTCAAGTCGAAAGCAAAGAGGAACAATGCCATTGAGACAGTCGAGTGCAAAAAATAAAAATAAAAAATCCCTGCAGAATTCAGTCAACAGACACAATTGAGACCTTCAGAGATGGCATTTCGACCAATTCGGGAGAAACGGTAGCGCCAACAGTTGATCCCACACCTGTCCTATCCTGTCCTTTATTTCCTGCTTTCTAGCTCATCTCAATTGTGTGGCGCAGCTGATTTCCCCCCTTGCTGTTCTTCTTTAAGTTGCTGATTTGGAAGATAAATAGCTGAGCTTCTAAGTGCTCCATTTTCAGTGCTGTGCACGCACTCCCTAAACCGATTGTTAAACTGGCAGCATCTCACCACTGGAGACCATGCATTTGTGATGGAACAGCTAGTTTGGTATGGTGGTTAAGGCGCCAGACTAGAAATCAAGGGATTGTGAATTCTAGTTCTGCCCTAAACACAAAGCCCACTGAGTGACCTCGAGCCCGTCACTTTTTCAGCCTTAAGAATGAGACAAGAGGAGTCAAGACTGAATCAAAGGCACTGAGAAAAAGAAAAGAATGTGGTGGACAAAGGACATTGTTTCTAACAGAATTTGGAAATTGCACTGCCCTGTAAATCTTTTACTATTTCTACTTATCAAAGTAGCATGTATAACACAGCTGCTTGAAGGAATTGATGCAGAATGAGATTCTTTTTTTTTTTAATTGCAAAATTTTTATTGGTTTTAAAATATATAGGGAAGGGTAAAAGGGTGTACAGATTTTTTTTTTTTTTGCAGCTTCCACACTGGTGACGAGAATCCCCCCAAGAAACTCACAGATTTAACAATCTTAAAAATGAAATATAAAAGAAAGCATCAGAACAAATTTAACCAATATTATCAAACATGTACTCTACTATTTTTTCTCTGTTACTTTTTGTAGTATCAACAATTACAATTATTCCAGATACATTCATTTTTGTGATCTAAGCCTTTTCGATATTGCTTCTTCTTCCCTGCCCCCCCAGAGGGGCCTCAACGCCCCCCCCTCTCCTTATCTTGCGTCTTGCTGTCCTTTTCCCTACTCCCACTAAATTCCTCCTCTGGGGGGGGGGATTCTTTTTAATAAAGGCTTCCACCTCTTGAATTGTATTAATTCTGATCCTATTTCCCTCCCAGAAGACAGAATGAGATTCTTAAAGCAACTGTGTCTTTCATGTTTCAGACTTGCATGGGAAGCACATTGTTTCTAGCAATGTGCTTCAAGCACATTGTTTCTAACAGAATTTGGAAATTGCACTGCCCTGTACATCTTTTACTATTTCTACTTATCAAAGTAGCATGTATAACACAGCTGCTTGAAGGAATTGATGCAGAATGAGATTCTTAAAGCAACTGTGTCCTTCATGTTTCAGACTTGCATGGGAAGCCTGACAAGGAGGAGAACCAGACGGCACCATGTGAAGTCTTTCCAACGTCTGCAGGGGGTGTGGCAAGTATTTGAGCTAATACAATTCATCACCCATCAGGAGTAGCCCCAAGGACAAGTAAAGGTCCCTTTTCCTTACTGTCTATCTGGGTTTTTTTCCAACAGAGCGAGGCTATTGATCATGTGGCATCTCACATTGTGTGGGTGGCTGAGTTCAGCAAAGACAAAAAGAGATCCATTCATCTTAAGATTTCAAGAGATGGTGCCCACCCAGAATTCTCGAGAAGAATTTAAAGAAGAGATGGGAAAGAGGCAGAAGATGAAAACCAAGGCAGACTTTTGATGCCTTCCTTGTTCCGGTGTGCAACTGCCTCAGAGTGTTTTGAGCAAGGCTTCCTTAGAAAGCAAAAGCAAAGTCTTAGTCCCAACAAAACCACTTTTATTTACATGACTGTGAATTCCTTTCATTCATAGTCAGCATGGCTTAGCAAACAGTCTATCAGAGGAATATTTATCCACACGCACCTTATCTTGTTAGGAGCGCTGCCAGATAACTAGTGTCCAAACAAAGAGCAAAGAAAAACTTGGCACAAAGTTTCTCACAAACATAACTTTTCAGACCAATGAACAAATTGTTTCCTGCAAAAGCCCACTTGCTGTTCGTTACTCTTTTCTTTCCTATGGGAGGGGCCAATCACCTCCAAGGTGTGGCTTTACTACTAAGTCGACCCTGCTTTCTTAGTTGTTCTTGTCTTCTGGAAGCTCTGCGCATGAGCATACTGGGAACAGGCTCCAGCTGTTCCTCTGCCTCGCTGCTGTCTCCTCACTGCCTCCAACGCAGAGCCCTCATCGGAGCTTTCCTCAACCCCCAGGACTGGTCCCTGTACCTCCTCAACCTCCTCACTGTCTGACGCTGCTGCCAGCTTGGCAGGCCGGTGGTGGACCACAACACAAAGTTAGAGAAGCCAGATGATAGTAGTTAGTCATCAACTTATGATCACAATTTGTTCTGGTCTCTGGTCTTTGACAATGAAATGGCTTGTGTACTGAAAGGATGTTGGGCCATTCCTATTCTGGCTAACCCTACCAATACAATACAATAGCAGAGTTGGAAGGGACCTTGGAGGTCTTCTAGTCCAACCCCCTGCCTAGGCAGGAAACCCTATATGGTTTCAGACAGATGGCTATCCAACATCTTCTTAAAGACTTCCAGTGTTGGGGCTTTCACAACTTCTGGAGGCAAGTTGTTCCACTCATTGATTGTTCTCACTGTCAGGAAGTTTCTCCTCAATTCTAAGTTGCTTCTCTGCTTGATTAGTTTCCACCCATTGCTTCTTGTCCTGCCCTCGGGTGCTTTGGAGAAAAGCTTGACTCCCTCTTCTTTGTGGCAGCCCCTGAGATATCAGAACACTGCTGTCATGTCACCCCTGGTCCTTCTTTTCATCAATGCAACCGTTCTTCATATGTTTTAGCCTCCAGTCCCCTAATCCTCTTTGTTGCTCTTCTCTGCACTCTTTCTAGAGTCTCCACATCTTTTCTACATCGTGGCGACCAAAACTGACTGCCATATTCCAAGTGTGGCCTTACCATTCTGCCTTTGTTTCAAAATATCCTGTCATGAATGGATTACCAAATCTGCATTTCTGCTCCTTCTCCTCCATTTGGTTTCTGAATAGGCTGGCCCAATATTTTTTTAATGGGCACAAGAAATATGTGCTGTGGCTATTAAGAAAGACTTTGGGGAGGTGGCTGCTTTCTGTCTGAAAGAACATGTTTCTTCATTTCTCCTTTAGGGAAATATAATATTCTTTTTTTAATATTTTCCAAAATATTTCCTTCTTCCCAGGGTGCTGCTGCTGCTGTCTTCCTACACAAGAATTCTTAAAAGAAATTAAGGGTCTTTCGCCTTCCTTCATCTGGAAGCTGTCCTTCCACTGTCCTTCTTGCCCCAAGTGGTTTACAAGATAGATATAAAGGTTCCCCTTGCATATATGTGCTAATCGTTCCTGGCTCTAGGGGGCGGTGCTCATCTGTTTCAAAGCTGAAGAGCCAGTGCTGTCCGAAGACGTCTCCGTGGTCATGTGGCCAGCAAGACTAAACACCGAAGGCGCACAGAGCACTGTTCCCAGCAAAAGTGATTCCTATTTTTCTACTTGCATTTTTACATGCTTTTGAACTGCTAGATGGGCAGAAGTTGGGACAAGTAACGGGAGCTCACTCGGTTATGCGGCGCTAGGGATTCCAACTGTCAACCTTTCTGATCGACATGCTCAGCATCTTAGTCACTGAGCCACTATTCCCAAGTGGTTTACCCAAGTGGTTTACACAACAACAAGAGAAGTTTTGACAATTCAGGAACTGAGTTGGTTAGCTGGAAGATTTTAATGGATGTGCAAAGCACTCACAGGTCTTCTGTAGTCTGAATTTAAATTAAAGATGTACAACAGTCCATAGTCCGTTTTCTTTAAGGTGAGCATGACTAACCATCAAAAGTCATATCCAGGTCTATGCTAGACAAGATCTTGGTGTCATTTCCCCCCTCCCCGACTATCTTCCCATATTTTCACCAAACTGGAGGAAAATTAAAGTGTATTTAGAAAGCAACAGGTGGCAGATTATAGATAGAGAAGTTTCATACAGTTTAATCTGGACCACTTCATCAAGGACATTTATTTATAAAAAACCCACCCCACCCCCACACATACTCTTATTATAAAGAGAAAAAAACCCCAAGAAGTAATAGAACACAACATGAATTTTATTTATTGTTCAGCTGGGGCCTCAATAATTGGTTTAGATTTCACGTTATCACTGAAAACAAGCTGACTACGTACTCTTTTTAGCCTTGTATAAATGAGGATTTAATGCTAAATGATGAAATTATATATCTTACACTTCATTCTCTCAGAAATGCTGCTTTTCTGCAGACCTGCTTCATTTTTAGGTGTGTGTGGGGGGGTTAGATTTGAAGAGGAATCCCCCCCCCAAATCTTCATGTGAGGCCCAGATGGTGAAAACCGTTATACCTGATTTAATAACACTTTTGTTCCCACACAACAATTCTCTTACATGTCACCATTGTCATGATGGTACCATTCCTACATTAGAAAGGAGACATTAGTATAGGTATAACAAATGTTTTTGTGTTAAATGTCGAAGGATTATACTGAGATTATGGGAGAAATGGAAAGCCTATGGTAAGATTTATGGAGAGATTTATACCTTAGGTGAGGCATCTGTGGTGCTCTTATTTTGTTTCCAAAAAATGTTATCCACTAATTCATAAGTGAGATAGAAAATGATAGATAGATGATAGATGATAGATGGAAAGATGGATGGATGGATGGATGGATAGATAGATAGATAATAGAAGATAATGATAGATGTTAGACAAACAGATAGATGATAGATAGATAGATAGATAGATAGATAGATAGATAGATAGATAGAGTTAGAGAGAGATACATTATTATCTATCTATCTATCATCTATCAGTAGATAGACAGATAGTTAGAGATATAGAGATAGATAGATAGATAGATAGATAGATAGATAGATAGATATAGATACATTATTATCTATCTCTATCTATCTATCTACCATCTATTATTATAGATAGATAGATAGATAGATAGATAGATAGATAGATAGATAGATAGATAGATAGATAGATAGATATTTATTCTTCGCATTTCTAGACCGCCCCCTCTCCTAAAAAAGGACTCGGGGCGGTGTACAGTCCACACAACAAATAACAAATAATAAATACAGATATAAATATAGATATAAATATACATATGGAGGAGGGTAAAAAATTAAAAGAACTGTACAGAAGAATATAAACATGGTTCTGAAAGCCCTAAAATCAATTAGATTTAAAACCATACCCATTAAAATACCAGTTGAGAATATATTTCCAGGAGGTAACAGTTGTAACAATTATAATTATGCCAGGCCAGCTAATCGAAATAGATAGATAGATAGATAGATAGATAGATAGATAGATAGATAGATAGATAGATGATAGATGATAGATAGATAGATAGATAGATAGATAGATAGATAGATAGATAGATAGATGATAGATAGACAGACAATCATCTATTTCTATCTATCTATAACATCTATCTTCTATCTATCATTATTGATAGATGATAGATAGATAGATAGATAGATAGATAGATAGATAGATGGATGGATGGATGGATGGATGGATGGATGGATGGATGGATGGATGGACGGACGGACAGACAGACAGACAGAGACAGACAGACAGACAGACAGACAGTTAAAGATAGAGAGACAGATGCTACCTTTCTTAAGAGCCCTCCCATGCCACATCCCAGTCAGATGGCAAACTGTTCCCATTTCTTCCTTCCAGCCTCACTTAACCGCAAATCTCAAACATTTCAGGAGCTGACTATTACCATCTCACTAAGCATGAAATGCAATCTGGTAGCGGAGAGAAGGAGCAATCAGTCCATTTCTCCCATGAAGAAACAAACCTCAGAGAAACACCTTGGAATTTCTGCTTCAGTCAGTGCACACGTGGGGGAGAAGCAGGTTGCTTGAGTTTGTGGAGCATCTGGTGCCGTGGCTTCCATTTTTGTTTTCACGCTTGCAATGCTCCAATGCTGCATTGCAAGAGGTGTCATATCTTTGAGGCGGATACCCAGGAATAAAGCACATGGCACCACTTCTGCTGATGCAGACTTCTGCCAACTCCTTGTCAAAGGAAAATTTTAGAGCCTTCTTGTTTACACTGAGGTTTTCATCGGAGAAAACGAAACACCATCGATAAGACATTCCTTGAGAGAAAAGGCCCAACGGAGCATCCAGACTGTTAATTGACTAACCCTAACTTAAATAATTAAATTGCATGACCCATTAAATGGATACAAAGACTGACCAAATAGTTTAGTCCTTTTTTTCCAGGGTGGAAGATAGTTTTTCCACCCCCCCCACCTTCTCTGAAGGTAAATAATTAATAGTTGTTGCATTTCTATTATTTATAGAAACCCCCCTGTTGTTTGACTTATTGGAAAATAGGACGTTCATAAATACACTGAACTGAGATTTCATCTCTATAGGTACCAGTTTTCGATAAATACAGCAGTCCCCATATTGTAATTTCTGCTTCAGTTTTCACTAGCTATTTATTTGTTAGGTTGACCTCGCTTGCACGGCACATCCCTGGGCAAACTGGCAGTGGCAGCAGCTGTAACCCTGCCCTGACCAGGAGGATCCCACCATTGATCGAGTCATAGACCTACCTACTGTGCCTGTAAATAAAAGCAAAACCTTTGGAAGTTTTACCAAACTTCCTTAAGTGAAAATTCCACATTCAAGTTGGACTGTAGCTGAGGACAGAAACTTTCTATCTTCTATGTTAGCCGAACGAGTCCACGGTGAAGTAAGTTATCTCTTGAATGGGAAACATTTATTTCTACAGCCAACTAGCTGCCTGGCACTCCCTCCGCAGTTCCTCTCCTTATTTTGGGTTCTAGTAAATATGCCTACACATGTCAGTACTGTAAACCACAGCAGAAAAGAAATTGACCCATCTGATGCATTTCCCTTCAGTGATTGCTCTCCGGGTCACAGGGTTAAATGGTCTGGCCGTTCACATGGAAACAAGTTATTGGAGATGTAGCTTCTGTTTTCACAAGTGTTTTAGGAAAAAAGGCATTCTCTGTTCACTTTGTATTCATGGACAGAACAACATGGGAGGAAAGAGGAAGCAGCCTTGGATCCTAGCTGCCTGTAATATTTGACCGTATTTAGTTCTGGATACATTTTTTGAATGATTGAAAAGTTGGTGCTTAACTTGTGAATTATTCATCTTATTAAAAGGTGCAGAGTTTTACAGCTGGGGGAGGGGGGGAGAACTGCTTAAACACAGCATAGATATGTGCATTTAGGAGACTCTCTTCCATCATTATTTACCTGGTTCACCTGCATTCAGTTTTGGTCACCACGATGTAGAAAAGATGTGGAGGCTCTAGATAGAGTGCAGAGAAGAGCAACAAAGAGGATTAGGGGACTGGAGGCTAAAACATATAAAGAACAGTTCCAGGAACTGAGTATGTCTGGTTTAATGAAAAGAAGGACTAGGGGAGACATGATAGCAGTCTTCCAATATCTCAGAGTTTGCCACAAAGAAGAGGGAGTCAAGCTATTCTCCAAGGCACCTGAGGGTAGGAAAAGAAGCAATGGATGGAAACTAATCAAGGAGAGAAGCAACTTAGAACTGAGGAGAAATTTCCTGACAGTGAGAACAATTAATCAGTAGAACAACTTGCCTCCAGAAGTTGTGAATGCCCCAGCACTGGAGGTTTTTAAGAAGTTGTTGGATAACCATTTGTCTGAAGTGGTGTAGGGTTTCGTGCCTAAGCAGGGAATTGGACTAGAAGACCTCCAAGGTCCCTTCCAACTCTGTTATTCTATTCTATTCTATTCCTTTAATTGGTACCAATCAGAGGCTATGGTGACCACTATCAAGACAAAGCTAAAAGCTTAAATATGTCTTAAACCAATTTCTTTTTTAGATAGGACCACGATGGGAGCAAGCCAGTAAAAGCCAGTACATGAATTAGATGCTTGTTAGTGTTTGCTTAAGTGGCCTATAAGCTTGAAAAGTATCTATATAATATAATCAAAGGCTTGGAATGCAAGTGTGTGTGTATGGGTGTGCATGTGCAATTTCAACCAAATTTTGTACACAGATGACTTACTCTCTGGAAAAAAAAACATACTGGGAGGGCAAAATACCCCTAACACTCCTCGGAGTGTGTATTATGTTAGGATACAGCCTGTTGTGTAAAATTAAAATGGCTTCTACTGTACTGCCATAAAATGGCATCTACTGTGCAGTGCAGTGAAGTTACCATGGTAATGGCTTCACAGTACTCCACAAGGGGGCTCCCTCTGGTAAGGGGGAAAATCCAACATTAGAAATTGCATTTGGTCCAGACATTCCCCCCCCCCCATAAATAGGCAATGCCAGGCAATGCCAGGTTATCAGCTAGTCTTAAATAAAAGCAATGTCAAACCACATTCACCATGTGGTGAAGAAAATAGGGATATGGTTATAAAGCCAAGACATTGAGTTTTAGTTGAGGTAGTGTTTGCTTTTATCTCCTGAGATGGAATTTTGTGCCAACAGCTATCCCTGCAAATGTCTCATATGTCAAGAGCCGAGATATTTCTTGACTTTCCAATTTATATACTTACATTGAGAAACAGACTTTGGAAGGCTGTAATATCCCTGACAAAATTAATCCAGATGTTTGCAAACTCTGGAGATTTGGAATTACTTGTTTATTCTGTCTTTCTCTTTTGGTGTGGTTTTTTTTTTTTTTTTGCGGGGGTACGGAAATGTATTGTATATGATTTGGGCCTAAATCTCAGACTTACTTTGATTTTATTCAAGGATTACGGCCTATCCAACTTCAAAGTTGTTATCTTGGGTTTCTAAAATTTAGTAAAATATCTTGCCAAGTTATGAGAGCATGCAGCCTAATCCTAGAGCCGATACGGCCTCCCATGAATTTTTCAGCAACAGAACAGGAAGCAGACAATGCTGGAAATATAAGCAAATCTTGGAGCAAATGTTTTTGAAGATAAATGATTCATATCCAAAGCTGTTTGCTAAAGGAGGGTGAAGAAATTTCTCCTTAAATCAAATCATTTTCATACATGCTTTTTCCACCACCCCATCCAAGTTTAAACAGATGGCTAATGCAAGGAGATGCAACTTAAAGTAATTCACCTAATGATTAATTTTCAATCCAATATGGGTGTTGATATACTTCTGAGACTTCCTGGAAAGTTTTATAAACTTGCAAATTCTGGAATTAATTCACTCAATGAGGGACAATTTGATTTTATAAAACAGACAGAAACGGGGTGTCCCACCTTGGAGTTTGGCTGCTGGATTGATAGTAGTATCCAATACTTCTCTCTTACCCTCTCCTCTTTTTGGTTATCAAATTGATGTATTTTCATTGTCTTCTTTTTTCCTTGTTTATTTTATGGTTTTATTATTTTACTTCTGTTTGTCAGGCCTGCAGCCCTCTTTTCTTTTGGATCTTTGGCCTGCCACACTATCTATTCTTCTGCTATGCATTTTCTATTGTGGGAAAATGGGAGGGGGGATTGTACGGAGTTAGATGATATGTAGCCATAACAAAATTCTTTCTAGAAAGCCAAGGTCATCCTTCGTCTCTCCACCTCTGCACCTCACCAGAACTGGATGGGTGGAAATGCCAGCATGGCAGTGGGAGATTGGACCATGTGATGGACTTGTGGGTGTGGGGGCAAGATCTTGAACTTTCAACTGGGTGGGGAAAACTGGGAAGCTTTGAGATTCGGGTTTTCCCAGATGTGCCAACATGGCTCTCTTCATAAATTGGAACTTTAAGCAACACTTTGCCTTGGACTCTGATTTACTTTTGGATGCTATTTGGAACCCTGATACTGTTCAGTTTATACTTCTTTCATTTCCATTCTTGCTCTCTTGCTCTCATTTTGGAAACACTGAGGCACTGCTGGCTTGAAGGATTAGCCAGTAATATCACCATTCCCAAGAAGAAACTTGGTGGGAGGTTCCTTTCCTGCCTTCATTAAGTGGCCCATGGAAGTGGTACCCCAAGCTCCATTTTCAGCTGCAACGGCCTCCTGTAACCCTCTGCTAGTGAAAATGGAGCTTAGGAGGGCCGGGGGCTGCTGGTGGGCCACAACACAACCAGACCGACAGCATGTTCTCAGACTACAAAATAAAACAAGTAGGGGGAAAACTCACAAATGAAGAATCAAGGACCGATGAAGCTCTATCCAAGGGATTCCAATCCAGAAAGTTGTTTCTGTAATGAGCAGAAATACTGCTTATATAAGGCTGCATGCCAATAACCTGATTTCTCCACTCATCTCTGCATCCACTTTATATGAAATCCTGTTGACTTCCTCAAATGGTCTGGATGCATAATTGCCATTTAGGGACCGGGGCTCTCAAAACTGAGACTGATTTACTATAATTCCTCATAAGCAGCTCTATTTCCAGTCAACGTGGTGACCTCCGATTGATTTTTATGTGCAACAAATGCGGATTTTTCCACCGGGATTTCTTCCGACCTTCCCCCCTCTTTTCCTTTATATCCCGCTCCAATCCAATACACCTCTGGCAGTTTACAAGACACATAGAAAATGACTACAGTATCCATTGTAAACTAATTAAAAGCAGCTAATCAATAAACCATAAAGTCATCAAATATAATGGACTAAAACACACACTATCATGTTGAATCAATACACGCATTGATGGCTAATTCTAGATTATAAATGCTCGGCGAAGCAGCTCAATGTTTAACAATTCCCTTAAAGCAGTCAAAGAGCATCGAGTTAGATTTTCATGGGGGAGGCTGTTGCAGAAAGCGAACACTACTAATGAAAAGCCATGTCTTCTGGTGAAGAGAGAAGTGGTGGGATTCAAGTAATTTAACAACCAGTTCTCTGCCTAATGACCAGCTGGGTAGGTGTGGCTTGGTAGTCATGTGATTGGGTGGGCGTGGCCAACTCAACATCACTCAGGTCAATGGGTGCTTCGCCTTAGCTGTTACTATGGAAAAAGGGTTAACCAGAGAGGCAGTTTCTGTAAGCAGGGCAATCAAGATTAGGCTAGAAACAACACCAGAATGTTTCCTCCCTGCCTTCCTTACAGGATTAGCCTTGTAAACTGGAAAACAAAAACAAAAGAAGATTTTTTTCCAGCCCTATTTTCCCCATTTGCTGCAAGGAGGTAAATTGCTGGGAGGCAGGGGCCAAAGGGTGGGGGCCAATGAGTGGGCGGGGCTACATTCAGTGTATAAGACACCCCCAAATTTTCACTCTCTTTTAGAGGAGGGAAAAGTGCATCTTATACTCTGAAAAATATGGTAATTCCCACTCCCAACCTACTCTCGAGTTACTCATGCAAATAGTAAGGCTGTGAGAGTTAATGGCGATTTTGTTTTTTACCATTCAATCGCCTTGCAATTTCCGATTGATATGGTTTTCATAGAGAAAGATTTAATAAAACAAATTTAATAGATATATTTCTCATTGAGAAAAAGGAGTAGGATTGCTAAGAAGCTTGTAAATCTGCAATCACTCGTGAAACAATACGGAGGAAGAGGGACCAAATTACTCGAGGAGTGAGCCGTGCATGGCAGACAAATAATGAAGCTTTGCGTCAGCATAATTTCTATGCACATTAGGTGTGCATAGAAGTGTAGCAGGGCTACATTAGGTGTATAAGAGACACCCAAATTTTCACCCTCTTTTAGGGGTGGGGGAGTGCATCTTATGCTCCAAAAAATATGGTAAATTTTGTTGTGGAATTGCATTGCTAGGTTAGCTATTTGTGTTTCAAATTGCTCATGAAATAAACCTCTGATCTTAAAGTAAGATTTATTGCTTGTGGTTTTTCTGTGTTCCTCTTTACTGGGATATTTTTGTAACATTCCCAACAATGGGTGGCATTTACTGTATGGGTCACAGCATTTCAGGCTACCTTTAATTTCCAAGTTGTCATAAAGGCACCTCCCAATAGAGTACTTTGCAGTAGTCTAAGTAGTAGTATGAGTAGGAGAACAATCAACCCACAGAACAGAAGTTGACTTCAGAAGTTGTGGGAGCTTCATCATTGGAAGCTTTCAAGAAGAGACTGGACTGCCATCTGTCAAAATTGGCCTAGGGTCTTCTTGGGTGTGGGCTTGTAGGTCATCGAGTCAAATTAAAAGAAATTTGAATCCAACCACTGGATAGGATAGCCAATGTGAACACGTGAATTGCATGTAACAGAGAATGTCTAATTCTTTTCTCTCCTATTAGAGGGCCACAATCCTTCATTCATTGAAAGACGTTTTATGAAGAACTCTGCTACTCCGTGTCATCTGCCTGAAGGTTCCATTCCTTAGCATTTTAAATGCTTGCTGTAAGCAACAACAAAAAAGAACACACACACACACACACACACACACACACACTGAAAGTGTTCTTGTTAAGCGATTTCATCTCAGATATTTCCAAAGAGAAGCCCTCTGAATGTTGCCATGACCTTAGGCTGAGAACCAAAAATGCCCTTTTACTAGCTAAAACATCTTCCAATCGATTTTATACATGACAGATTTTAGTCACGTAAAAGCTTTTATACGCTGCCTTTCGGAATAATCCTTGGACTGCACTGAATAAAACTAGAATGCCACGAAACACAACAAAAGAACAGAGAATAAATAGTTAAAAACAACAGCCTTGCCTACAATGGTTTTTTAGCACATTTTTTTAAAATGAAGATTTCTTTAAAAAAAATTATTTACAAACATGTGAAATACACACACACAAAACTTAGACATACACCACATTTACACAATACAATACGAACAGGAGCTTCCTATTCTTTCTAATAGCAATTGCTACTTGATATCGCTCACCTTATATTGTTTCCCCTTCTATTATATTTCATTTGTATTTCACCATTCTTAATCCTCTTATCTTACTCCTCTGTCTGCTATATTGACTGATTACCTCTAGTAAATTTAAACCACTTGGATACATACCAGTGGTGGGTTCCTGCCGGATCGCACCGGATCGCGCGCTCCCTTTTGGCGCTAAACCCGGAAGTACGGTCTTGCCCCGCCCCTGGCGACGGGACAACGCTTGCCTGCGCTCCACCAGCTCGGCTGGGAACGGAGACGTTTCCTCAGCAGAGCGGAGCGCCTGAAAAGGACGCAGGCTCAGCCTGCCAGGCTGCCACCACTCCACTGAAGACATTGCTGAGCAGAGAAACGTCTCCGTTCTCAGCCAAGCTGGTGGAGCGCAGGCAAGCGTCGTCCCGTCGCCAGGGGCGGGGCAACACCGTACTTCCGGGTTTAGCGCCAAAAGGGAGCGCGTGAAAGGGAGCGCGCGATCCGGTGCGATCCGGCAGGAACCCACCACTGATACATACATACATACATACATACATACATACATACATACATACATATATGTTAATTCTCCTTAACAACTATTTTTGGCCTTTGTTGTCTTCCTTCATTGATCCTTGTTTCTTTCCTCCATCCACCTATACCATTTATCCCATATCTGGTAGTATTCTGTTTCTTCTTTTCCCTGGATTTCTTTTATTAATTTGTCCATTTCAGCACAGTCCATAACCTTTCTTATTATTTCATCTTCACTTGGAATTAATTTGTTTTTTCCATTTCTGGGCAAAGGCAATCCTTGCCGCCGTAATTATATGTAATATAATTAATATTAAATACTGAATTTCTTTTTTATATTTCACAGTCATTATTCCTAATAAAAAAAACTTCAGGTTTCCATTGTATTTTAACACCTGTTATTACCTCTAGCCACTTTTCCAAATATTTTTAGCCTCCTCACAGGTCCACCATAAGTGGTACTATGTTCCATGTATTGATTCACATTTCCAGCATTTTGGGGAGCTATTTGTTGAGATTTTAGCTAACCTAGTTGGTGCCAGGTGCCATCCGTAAAACATTTTGTATTGATTTTCCTTGTATGCAACTGATAGTGTCATTTTTAAGTTTGTTCCCCAATTTTTTCCCATTTATCCAATTCAATATTATAGCCAAAGTTCTGTGCCCATTTTATCATTTGTTCTTTCACGATTTCCTCTTCCAAAAAATGAAGATTTCTGATGATACAAGGAGACATTTAATAGGTTTCTTGGCAACCATACAAGTAGGTTTTATAGGTGGGTGGGTGGATAGGATAGGATAGGATAGGATGGAGGATGGATAGATGGGTGGATGGCGAGATAGCTAGATGGATGCCTAGATGGATGGATAAATGGATGGATAGATGGATGGATGCACGGATGGATGGATGCACGGATGGACAGACGGATGGACGGACGGACAGACAGACATTTCATTTCTCTGTGAAGTCTACATTCTGTAATATTTCCCAGCAGGTTCCCAGGCAGATGTTCCCAGATGCTTCCTTGCATAGGTTCCTTTATTTCAGACCATTGAGAGATCTTTATGGGTGATAACAACAGCTCTATAGAGATAGCTCTTTGACTTATGACCACAACTGAGGCCAAACTTTCTGCTGATGTGAGACATTTGTTAAGAGATTCCCCCCCCCCATTTCTTGACCTTTCTCACCACAGTTGTTAAGGAATCTAATTATATCTAAAACCTTAACCCCCAATTTGCAATGAATTACAGTGGTAGTTATTTATGCTTCTTCATGGGGCCAAACTCTGTCACCATTCCTTTCTGTTTGAGCAATCATTTCTTGCCCCCAATGAGTTTTAGGAACATGGTGAGCAGCATGTGGTCACTGAGTAAGGTTCCTCTGAAAGTTAAGCAGTCCCCAATCTATCTATCGTTAATTTCTTACAAGATCATAACTGTCTTTCTCTTCTAATGGAACCAACAATGTTGCTCCACGTTTTTTGTCAAAAAAACTCAATCTGCATAATATGTCAGTCCCTGAACCAGAGGTGGTATTTAGCAAGTTCTGACCAGTTCTGGAGAACCAGTAGCAGAAATTTTGAGTAGTTTGGAGAACTAGTATAGACCACCTTTGACTGGCCCCTCCCCCATCTATCCTCTGCCTCCCAAGTCCCAACCGTTTGGGAGGAAATTGGGATTCTGCAGTAACCTTCCCCAAATGGAGATTTTACAGTATCCTTCTCCTGGAGTAGGGAGAGAATGGAGATTTTACAGTATCCTTCCCCTGGAGTGGGGAGGGAATGGAGATTTTTCAGTACCCTTCCCCTGGAGTGGGGAGGGAATTGAGATTTTGCAGTATCCTTCCCCTGGAGTGGGGAGGGAATGGAGATTTTGCAATATCCTTCCCCTGGAGTGGGGAAGGAATGGAGATTTTACAGTATCCTTCCCCTGGAGTGGGGAAGGAATTGAGATTTTACAGTATCCTTCCCCTGGAGTGGGGAGAGAATGGAGATTTTACAGTATCCTTCCCCTGGAGTGGGGAAGGAATGGAGATTTTACAGTATCCTTCTCCTGGAGTGGGGAAGGAATGGAGATTTTACAGTATCCTTCTCCTGGAGTGGTGAGGGAATGGAGATTCTGCAGTATCCTTCCCCTGGAGTGGGGAGAGAATGGAGATTCTACAGTATCCTTCTCCTGGAGTGGGGTGGGAATGTGGATTTTGCAGTATCCTTCCCCTGGAGTGGGGAAGGAATTGAGATTTTACAGTATCCTTCCCCTGGAGTGGGGAGGGAATGGAGATTCTACAGTATCCTTCTCCTGGAGTGGGGTGGGAATGTGGATTTTGCAGTATCCTTCCCCTGCCACGCCTACCAAGCGATGCCCACAGAACCGGTACTAAAACAGTTTGAATCTCACCACTGCACTGAACCAATAACATTCAACCTAGCTCTGAATTTTGTTTTTTAAATGATACAAGTCCATTTTTGCTGTCTCTGCTTGGAAGCAAAGGCAAGCTATTCGATGAACATCTTGTGAGAAGCAGGTGGGCCACGTTTGGTTCCCTGGTGCCCACAGACGGTGTCGCATGAACACATGGTGTGCAATCAGGGTTGCAAGCACTTGGCTGTGGAAGGGGTTTCCCATGAGCCACTGCTGTAGTTTACATCTCCACAAATGTGAGTGGCAGTTTCTATATGCATGCCTTAAGGAGCTCACAACCTAACAGTTGGCTGAGGAAAGGGAAATGGGTGTGAGACTAAACAGGAGAAACATATTCACGATGAGATCAAGATAAGATTAAAAAGATTAAAGAGGTAAGAATCTCAGCGATAAACAGATCAGGAATGGCTAATTTAGCCTTCCAAAAGTCTCTGAAGTCCTAAACATGGACGAGAATGGAAAGTAACACAACTTTTAATTCTTGTCCCTTAGGTAAAAGTAAAGGCTCCCCTCACACATATGTGCTAGTCATTCCTGACTCTAGGGGGCGGCGCTCATCTCTGTCTCAAAGCCAAAGAGCCAGCGCTTTCCGAAGGTGTCTCTGTGGTCATGCGGCTGGCATGACTAAATGCCAAAGGTGAACAGAACGCTGTTCCCTTCCCACCAAAGGTGGTTCCTATTTTTCTACTTGCATGTTTACATGCTTTTGAACTGCCAGGTTGTCAGAAGCTGGGACAAGTAGCGGGAGCTCACTCCGTTATGTGGTGCTAGGGATTTGAACCACTGAACTGCTGACTTTTCTGATCGATGAGCTCATTGTCTTGGTCACTGAGCCACTGCGTCCCTTACTTTTATTATATCAACTGTTGCCTTCTGCGAAAGATGTTTGCATTTATTTCCTCTTCAAGGCTTCACTTCTGAAGGAATACTTGTTGGGCGTTAGGATTAATTAGCTTACAAGGTACAATTATTGCTGCAATCCCATTTTTATGCTGATGTATAGCCAGGATAACTTTTATGTGTTTTGATATTATTGATTTCAGTGCAGAGTTGATCGATAGCTTTAAATTAGTTGGTTTTCATTAGTGTTTTGATTACTCTTGCACATGGATTTGAGCATTGTTGGAGAACTGATTCATAGATGATCAAAATAATAATAGCTATAAACAGTGACGTGCGGTGAGGTTTATGACTGGTGAGGCACTGACACAGTGCTGAGTTTCAAATATTTTTAGACTTGTGGACTTCCACTCCCAGAATTCCACAGCCAGGCATGCTCAGTTCCAATTTAAAGCGACAGCATTTGTTTTTCTCCTTTGCTCCTTCTTTCTTTTTCTTTTTCTTCTCCTTCCCCTCCTTCCTCCCTCTCTCCCTTCCTCCCCCTCTCTCAAACACACACACACACACACACACACACACAGAAGTTGGATTGGACTATCTCTCCTACCCCTTCCCTCTCTCACTCACTCTCAAACAAACCCCCCCACACACAAAAGTTGGATTGGATATCTTTTCCAGTGGCTTGAAAGCAGCTCCTCTGCCATCCCCCCCCCATTCCCCTGCTGCCTTTCCCAAACACCTCCACCATTGCAAATGCAGCCTGCTGTCTGGGTGGGAAATGCCTGGAACACAATAAAGCCCACCCACCACCTCCTGCTGGCAGGCTGGGGTGAGAGGAGAGGCAGAGAAGCCGGAGGGGAGCCGAGCCAAGCCTTCCAAAAAAAAGAGGCTGGGGGGAAGTGTGTGTACTACAGCATGGCTCTTTGCCTGGCTTCCTGCCTCCTCCTGTGGTCTCGCTTGTGCTCTCCCTCCCCAAGTGTAGTTTGATTGCAGGTGGAGCCACGTTGCCTTTTCAAACTTGTAATCAGTGAAGCTGGGCTAGATTTTTATATAGTTTTATCCAGCTGTGTGTGTGAGAGAGAGAAATGAATGGGGGCCTGGGGAGAAAGTCACTACACTTGGGGAGGGAGAGCACCAGTGAGGTTAAGCAGAGTCATCCACAGTGAGGCAGCAACTAGCTCAGCTTTTTCCTTTTACTTTTTCTTTTCATGATGAGAGTGGTGAGGCTGTGCCTCACTTGCCTCACCTGACTGCACGTCACTGGCTATAAAAAAATCCACTCAATAAAGATTAACAGTGTCTTTGTCAAGGCTAGTAGAAGTCATAAATCTCCGATTCAATATATAGTGCTAGGAATAACTTGAGAATAACTTGGTATAATTCTCTTCAATGAAAGTGTTAAATAATATGAATCAGCAAGCTTGGATCAGCAGAATAACAGAGTTGGAAGCGACGTTGGAAGTCTTCTAGTCCAATCTCCTGCTCAAGGAGGAAACCCTATACCATTTCAGACAAATGGTGGTCCAATCTTTTCTTTAAAATTTCCAGTGTTAGAGCATTCACAACTTCTGAAGGTAAACTGTTCCATTGGATAAGTGTTCTAACTGTCAGGGAACTTCTCCTTAGTTCTAGGTTGCTTTTCTCCTTGATTAACTTCCACCCATTGCTTCTTGTCCTGCCTTCAGGTGCTTCTCCCTCCAACTAAGAAAGATTTCAGCCTTGTGTCCCTGTGCATGAAACCAAGTTTATAAATGAGAACAAACCTGTACTGGAAACTGAAGGGGACAAATCTGAAAGGAAACAGACACGCTTCAAACAACTTTACACTGATTAACGTATCTGCATAACACAATTAAAACATTTAAATACATATCTCTGCACAGCTCTATTAAGAGATACGTTCTGCTGTCCTTAAGTTGGCTAACCATTCCTTACTCATCTTGCTGCAAAGGGCCTTCTGAAATCTGGGCATTGCTATAGGATCTGGGACAGTGCTCAACATTTCATTGTGTGTCCAATGTATAGGGAAAATTGTGCTTTGGGTAAAATTTTCTAACCAGTTACAGAGTTTCAAGCAGAATTATTGTATAAAAAAGACTATCACAATGTCCACGGGTGGATGAATAGGTAATATTATTATTTCCCCCCCATCACTAATGAGACAATAATTTCCAAGTGTGTTAATGTAGCTGCTCCTTAGCAACAGCAAAATCTTCCTGTGTTTACAGCCAGTCTTCAACTTATGACCACAACTCAGCCAACAATTTATGTCATTCAGTGAGAAATTGGTTAAGTGAGTTTCGCCCCATTTCTTGCCGCGTTTGTGAAGTGAATCACTGCTGTGGTTAAATTAGACGCATAGTTGCTAAGTGAATCTGGTTTCTATCCCACCGAGTTTGCTTCTCAGAAGTTGCAAAAGGGAAATCACATGACTTTGGAACACTGCAACCGTCATAAATAGGAGTCAGTTGCCAAGCATCTGAATTTTATTCAGGTGACCTTAGGGATGCTGAAGTAACCATGTGAAAAATGATCATGTTTTTTCAATTCCATTGTAACTTTGAATGGTCCCCAAAGGAACTGTTGTACCTGTTTTGACAAAAGTTGTTGTTGGGCTGTAGTTTCTTAAAGACAGTAATTTTCCTGTTGTAAGGTTGCATAAGGAAGGCTGAGTGCCAACGAATGGAGGCCTTTGAACTCTGGTGCTGGAGAAGACTCCTGCGAGTCCCCTGGACTGCAAGATGATCCAACTGGTCAGTCCTAGACTGCTCTTTAGAATGCCAGATCCTGAAGAGGAAACTCTTTGGCCACCTAGTGAGAAGGAAGGTCTCCCTGGAGAAGAGCCTAATACAGGGAAAGATGGAGGGTAAAAGAAGAAGGGGGTGACAGAGAATGAGGTGGCTGGATGGAGTCACTGAAGAAGTAGGTGTGAGCTTAAATGGACTCCAGAGGATGGTAGAGGTCAGGAAGGCTTGAAGGAACGTTGTCCATGGGGTCACAATGGGTCAGACAGAACTTTGCAACTAACAACAAACAACAAGGTTGCATACTAAGAGCATTGCTTCCGTATCTTGTAATCTGAGTCCTATCAAATTCTTGCAGAGAATTTGAGAGGCAAGCAGAGACTGGCCCCATTAGAGACGATGTGAATATCAGATGCTTTTTCATTATATGGTGTCGCAATGACTCCAGGTGCTCTGAAAAAGGTGAGAAGGCCTGGTGTTTACTAGGGAGTACACAACTAACACTTATCAATGTACAGCAATGGGTGTTTCCATAAGAAATCACAGGGACCGGCACATTTGCATTTGATTATTTTCATTCTGCGTAGGATATCCTTGAAAGCTGAGACAATCAAACATGGGGCAACTGAAAATGCCAAAACTATATAAAAGCTCGCACCATTGTTTAATATTCAGAGAAGTTCCTGATTTTTACCTCCGTGTTTTATTAAATGTGCAGCAATTTTGTGTGCAGTCCCTTGTGTAATATAAAGGAGGTTTAATACACAATCTGTCAGGGAAGATGTAAACAAGAAATGGATTTTCCCAAACCCGAAGCATTAAAGTGTTTTTTTTTTAAAGCAAGGATTGACCCAATCATCAAACTGGGAACTCTGGGGCCTGAGTTATTGTATAAATATGGGTCTTAGTTGTGTACTCCCAAACAAGCACTATCCAATATTCATAATTACTAGAAAGGGGAACTTAGTATCCTGTTTCCCAGAAAATAAGACCTCCCCGGATAATAAACCCAATGGCCTTTTGGGTGCATGCACTAAAATAAGCCCTCCTCTGAAAAAAAAAAACCTCCCTGAAAATATAGCAACATAGCAGCAGCCATGAGGTGACCCTGCTGGCTGCCTCCTGCAGCTCAAAAATAATAAGACTTCCCCGAAAATAAGGCCAAGTGCTTATTTTGGGGGTAAAAAGAAAATAAGACCCAGTCTTATTTTGGGGAAACAGTGTGTTCTATCATGATTTTCTTGCAGACGTTTCATTACCAAAGAGCTTTATAGCTCCTGCTGCCTTAAGAAAATTAAAAACATTCTTAAAGATCCATCTCATCCTGGGCACCCTTTTTTTTAAAATTATTACCATCTGGCAGACAATACAGGACAATAAAAACAAGGATACATAGGCTGAAAAACAGCTTCTATCCAAGGGCAGAAACCCTATTGAATTCTACTGTATAGTGAAATATTAATGCAATATCGGGTTTTCAGTTCAGTTGCATAGAATGTGAAGGGTGTGTGTTTGTGTTTTATTTTTATAGTTATAATGTACACTGGAGATGACATTTAATTGTGAGGTGCAATGACAATAACATAAACTAACTAAACTAGGTAACATAATCTGTGTTCACAGTTGGGTAAAGAAATATCTGTAAAAAACCATCAAGTTCAGAGCACACAAACATTCCCCTCTTTTCAACCCTTAGCTATAAATATTCTCCTTTATTGATAACTAGCTGATAACCTGGTGTTGCCTGGATTATTTATTTATATGGGGAAATTGTCCGGACCAAATGTAATTTCCAATGCTGGATTTTTCCCTTTACCAGAGGGAGACCCCTTGTGGAGCACTGTGAAGCTATTACCATGGCAACTCCATTGCGCTGTACAGTAGATGTCATTTTAAGGAGAGTACAGTAGAAGACATTTTAAGGCACAACAGGCTGTACCTTAAAATAACATACCCCGAGTGTGTTTGTTTCCATAGGGTAAGTCATCTGTGTGCCAAATTTGGTTGAAATTGCTCAAGGCATTCCAGAGTTATGCTGGAACGCACAGCCATTTATTTGTTTGTTTGTTTGTTTGCATCTATCTATCTATCTATCTATCTATCTATCTATCTATCTATCTATATCTCTATCCATCTATCCATCTATCCATCTATCCATCTATCCATCTATCCATCTATCCATCTATCCATCTATCCATCTATCCATCTATCCATCTATCCATCTATCCATCTATCCATCTATCCATCTATCCATCTATCCATCTATCCATCTATCCATCTATCCATCTATCCATCTATCCATCTATCCATCTATCTATATCTATATCTATATCTACAGTCTATCTATCTATCTATCTATCTATCTATCTATCTATCTATCTATCTATCTATCTATCTATCATCTATCTATCTATCTATCTATCTATCTATCCATCCATCCATCCATCCATCCATCCATCCATCTACCTATCCATCTATCCACTATCTACCTATACCTATACCTATACCTATACCTATATCTATCATCTATCATATATCTTTCTTTCTATCTATCTATCTATCTATCTATCTATCTATCTATCTATCTATCTATCTATCTATCTATCTATCTATCTATCTATCTATCTATAAGACAACAAGGCCGCCCATCTCCACTTGTTAACTCTGACTAAAACAACAAGTATGTAAACCCTGAACCAGGAAAAAATAACTACAATGTTCCAGTTAAAAAAAAAGATGCACAACTCTTCCCAGTTCAAACCAAGTGGTGAGGCCCTTTCCCCTCAAAAACTTACTTTTTGCTACATTTGATCCACAAAGCAATTAGGCCAACCATGAAAATAAATCAATGATTTATCTTAATGATTGAGGCACTAACCTTTGTCTGTAGCCTAAGAGGTGATGGATACCATGATAAATCTTTTTTCCCTCCCGATTTTCATTCTAAATGTTACCCAGAAAAACCAGATTCTATTCTCGGTGTTCTCTCAGACTTTAAGCAACAAAACAAATTGCAGAGCTTTAGAAGTTTGTCTTCTTTTCTTTCCCACAGGGATCCTGCAACCTTCTCTCGCTCCAGCCATAAAGGTTGTTATTATTTGCTAAGTTTTATACTGATTCAGACAGATGAGAGAGGAACAGCCCTAGGCTAAATCACACATATTCCTCAATCAAGCGTGGAGGCCTCCAGGAAAGACAATGTTTCATCCCCCATGCTGGGTTCACCCTTCTGCGCAAAAGGCAGGGTGCAGGTTTAGAAGTTGTGCATCTTTTAGTGATGCACAAAAAAGGGGTTGTTAGAAAATGGTCAGCTGCCATGATACAGCATTGCAAGATAGAACTTACAGCATGGCCGATCTTGCAATTATGTATCATGGCAGCTGACTTTTAATAAGTATAATTATACTTATTATAAGTCCAATCAGGCTTTTGAGCGCACACGCTAAAATAAGCCCTCCCCAGAAATATGGCAACACAGCAGCAGCCATGAGGTGACCATGCCTGCTACCTCCTGCACCTCAAACATAATAAGACCTCCCTGAAAATAAGGCCAAGTGCTTATTTTGGGGTCCATGTGTTATTTTTGGAGAAACACAGTATGTAGGTGTATGTATGCATATACATATGTTCATACATACCTACCTACCTACCTACCTACCTACATACATACATACATACATAGACATACATAAATGTGTGTGTGCATATTTGTATACACACACACACGGACATTATATATATATATATATATATATATATATATATATATATATATATATATATATATATATATGTGTGTGTGTGTGTGTGTGTGTGTGTGTGTGTGTGTGTGTGTGTGTGTGTGTGTGTGTGTGTGCGTGCATTTAGAAAAACAATTACCAACCTAATCCAAAGGGAGACTCCTCCCAAGAACCGAGACACATGACAGGACAATGGCATCACCCTCCTCCCTTACATCAAAGGCATCACAGATAAAATCAGCAAAATTCTCCACAAGCACAATATCAAGACAGCATTCAAAACTGACCAAAAATAGCCAACCTCTTAAGAAACCCCAAAGACAAAATCCAGCTAGAAAACCAAGGAGTCTATGAAATACCATGCAAAATCTGCCCTGCAAAATACATAGGACAAACGAAGAGGATAATAAATGCACGCATCGCAGAAGACAAGAACGCAATAAGAAAAAAAAAAAAAACTTCCTCCCTTTTCCAGCACCTTAAAGCTACAGGACATGAAATTAATTTTGAAGGAACCAAATTAATCTCCAAAACAGAACACTTCAACAAGAGAATAATTATGGAAGCTATCGAAATAGAGAAATACCCCCACAACATGAATAAACATGACGATACCTCCCGCCTACCAGGCATCTGGAAACATCTCTAGTCAACAAACGAGCCCACCCACCACCCAGGCAGTTACAACACAAAACAACAATGGACACACAGCCAGCACCAATCAGCACCAATCTACCACGACTGATACGACTACAGAGCCAATCAATCCACTTACTGAAACAAAGCCAGCACTCCACACACCCACACCAAGATTTATAGAAAGATTGCAGCTCTGGCCCTGCTTTAAGCCAAAAACACCAGCCTGAGGATGACGAGTGAAACCTCGCCGAAAAGTTGTCAAGACAATCTCAATCTTACATAGGAAAAGACCCGAATACAACAAGACCAGCCTGACTACACCTGTGAAAATCTACGAAAACAAATACATATATGCATACACCCACACCCACCCACCCACCCACACCCGTGTGTGTGTGTGTGTGTGTTTGTGTGTGTGTGTGTGTGTGTGTGTGATGTTGATCTGGCCTTGCCCACCCTGCTCAACCCCAACCCCGATGTGGCCCTCCGTGAAATTGAGTTTGACACCCCTGTTGTAGGCCATCCATCACTGGAGGTTTGTCCAAAATAGAATAGGCCCTCCTGTTAGAGCTGACGGTTGAACGAGAGCATCTCCAAGGTCCCTTTCAATGTTATTATTCTACATTTTGTGGTCTTTGCTCAAGGATGCTGAAGCAATTTTCTCCATGTGTCTTGAGGCTGAACTACAGGATCTCCAAAGACCCTTTCTTGGGAAAATATCCAGGAGTGGTATTCTACTGGCTTGGCCCTTTTCAGGCAAACTGGTAGCTCCGAAGGTGAGCTGAGAACGAACCGGTTCATTCTGACCTTCAGGTGAGCCCGCCTGGCTGCCCCCGGGCTATTCTCATCTATATTTCCTTGTTTTTTAGCCTAGCTGATAGGCACAACAGTGTTGATTGCCACGCATCAGCTGTTTTCATGTGGACTGTGCCTGTGCACAAAGCACACATGAGGCACATGTGCGATTGAAACGATCATGTGCGCATGCAAACAAAGTGATCACACATGTGCAAAGTGTGTGCTCAGTAAACCGATTGTTAAACCGGTAGGAATCTCCCCCCGCCCTGAAAATATCCCTGGTGAATCAATCAAAAGAGTAGAGAGAATTATCAAGGAATATCTTGGAAACATGAAAAAATGGAACAATGAAAGGAAAAAGGCACCTGAGAAGTAGCAAGGCCAGAATATAAATGCTTCCAGTCTACATATATACATAAGAAATTAACTCATTTTCATGCAATTAGTAAAAAAAAAAAAATAACCAAGCAAGGTTACATCATAAATAGGCACCTATTAATTATTTGAGAAGGTTCTTTACACCTGCTTATTGCATAAACATTTTTACCCTGAGTGCAAATAAAAATTGGTTTTGAGCAGCTGGAGACTGAGATAGTTGTACCAACTCATCAGAAGAGATCAAGTAACTTTATTACAGCCATTAGAAAAAAAATGATAATAATGAGATAAAACCGAAACAGTAAGTGAATGTAAATATCTCAATATATCACTGGTAAGTACATACAGACCTAAGAATTACATATAGAATAATAAGGATAAAAGGGCAAGAATAAAGTAAGATAACATAAAATACCAGATCAGTTTGCATCTACTTAAGGATATTTCTGTAAGATTATGTAATTCCTACATTATTGGTGTAATCATTTTGTTTTACATTTTTTCGTTTATTAATTTCCAACCTTCCAATTTTTTATCTATGGAGATTCTCAGTCTTCTAGATCAAGGTTGTCCCAAAGGTGCTTTTTTCAAGAGGCAACTGGACTTTCTGGTTTTTCTCTGAAGACAGTTCGCTTCTCATTCAAGAAACTTCTTCAGCTCTGGATAGGGCTACCCATTCTGGGCCGTGGGAATTGGATTGGGTGGAAAATGGGGCATTCAGAGGCTGAAAATGGGGCAAGAAGAGGCCAAAAATGTGGTGCGCAGAGGCAGCAATAGGCAATGGCAATCCCTGCAGCCTGAAACAGCTGATCGTTGGGAGGCCGTTCCAACCAACACTCAGCTGCTTGTGCTAATCAGGCTGTGCTGAAGATGAAACTGAAAGAGGCTGTTTGTTGTTCGCTGTAAGGAAGCAAATTGCTAGAAGAAAGAGGCCAAAAACTGAAGACTCACCTGTTCCGTTTAGCCGGCCTGGACCATTCATAACCTCATTATACCTCTTGGCAGATATATTTTAATTGGGTAATTTTAATTGGGTATTTTTTAGGATTGTTTATATACTGTTTTTATCTGCTTTACCTGTACAGTGTTGTATTGCCTCCTCTTCTATGTTTTTATGTTTCCATGTTTGTAGTCTATTTTATCTATTTCATTTGACTGTACACCGCCCCGAGTCCCTTTGGGGAGAGGGGGCGGTATAAAAATCGAAATAAAAGGTAAAGGTAAAGGTAAAAAGTGGGGGCTGGCAGGTGGGCAGGGCTACATTCAGTGTATAAGACGCCCCCAAATTTTCACTCTCTTTTAGGGGAAGGAAAAGCGCATCTTATACTCTGAAAAATATGGTAATTCCCACTCCCAACCTACTCTCGAGTTGCTCATGCAAATAGTAAGGCTGTGAGAGTTAATGGCTATTTTTTTTTGCACCATTCAATCGCCTTGCAATTTCCTATTGATACGGTTTTTATAGAGAAAGATTTAATAAAACAAATGTCATAGATATATTTCTCATTGAGAAAAGGGATTAAGATTGCTAAGAAGCATGTACATCTACAATCACTCGTGAAACAATACGGAGGAAGAGGGACCAAATTACTCAAAGAGTGAGCCATGCACGGCGGACAAATAACGAAGCTTTGCTTCAGCATAATTTCTATGCACATTAAAATGGGATTATTTTAGTTTTAGATATGTTTTAATTGAAGCATGGTTTTTACGTTTAAGCTAAGTCATGCTTCAGTGATCGTTTATGACATACATTAAGCTTCCTGGGAGTAGGAAGAGCATTAAGTCAGCAATAGGAAACGCTGTAATTTACTTTTATCCCCTTATTAACAGTATAATAAGAGTTATATTATGTACTATTAGTACTTCATGCCAGAATTCAGTAAGTAGGTTCGTGGAGAAAATACTAGGGTAATCAGCTGACCTAGAAAGGACTTGGTTAAGTAAGAGTATTAAGATAATATTATTTATGATTTAGAAAGCAGATTTTTTTACAGTGCCTGATCTTATTTGCAGGAATAAAAGCAAAAACAACTACCACCAGAAAACAAGTTTATAATAGTTTTTTTTTTCAAAAAAAAAAACCCTTCTCTATAATCTATGATCTCAGAGGCTACCACAAAGAAGAGGGAGTCAAGCTATTCTCCAAAGCACCTGAGGGCAGGAAAAGAAGCAATGGGTGGGAACTAATCAAGGAGAGAAGCAACTTAGAACTAAGGAGAAATTTCCTGACAGTGAGAACAATTAACCAGTGGAACAACTTGTCTCCAGAAGTTGCTCCAACACTGGAAGTTTTTAAGAAGAGATTGGATAACCATTTGTCTGAAGTGGTGTAGGGTTTTCTGCCTAGGCAGGGGGTTGGTTGGACTAGATGACCCCCAAGGTCCCTTCGAACTATGTTATTCTAATTATTTTCTTTTTCTTTTTTTTTTAAATGCCTCTTTGGACATTTTATATACACTCAAGTAATGTTACCAATTGATGTTAACTATGTAAGATATTATTGCCCTGTATCCTCACAAATGTTGGTTCTGATTTTCATCTTGTGATGAAAATGTAATATTGACACATTAGCTGTTTATATTATTTTAACATAAGGTCTTCTATTACTTAACAAATGTTGATTTGATGGAAGTGTGTTATTGTATTGTTTGCTCACTCTGTATTTCTGACTTATGGGCTGTGAATGATATACAAATAAATGCTTAGTAATATATATATTACTGTATAACATTTCCACATCAGTATACATCCATTGTATATGTGTTTCTCCCTCCTTGTTTCAATGTCTCTTTGTCTATGCATATGATACTTATATATATTCCAGTGGTGAAATTTAATTTTTGCTACTACCGGTTCTGTGGGCGTGGCTTGGTGGGTCTGGCTTGGTGGGTGTTGCTTGGTGGGCATGGTAGAGGAAGGATACTGCAAAATCTCCATTCCCACCCCACTTTTGGGGCCAGCCAGAGATGGCATTTGCTGGTTCTTCAAATTACTCAAAATTTCCACTGCTGGTACTCAAGAACCTGTCAGGACCTGCTGGATTTCACCCCTGATACATTCCTTAAATTACAATCTTTCATTACATATCACAGTGATGGCGAACCTATGGCACATGTGCCACAGGTGGCACGCAGAGCCATTTGTCAGGGCACGCCAAGAGTTCACCCTTTTTAAGAGCCCCCCGCCCCCCCGGAGGCCCTCCGGAGGCTTCGTGAGCTTCCCTGAAGCCTCCGGAGTGCAAAAAAACTGGCCATACGGGCATACCGGAAATCCAGGAACGGAGTTCCAGTTTGCTCAGAGGGTCATTTTGACTGCTCTGGAGGCTTCAGGGAAGCGTCCTGAAGGTCCCTCAAGCCTCCGGAGGGCTTCGGGGGGGGGGGAGACTGTTTTCGCCCTCCCCAGGCTCCTATAAAGCCTCTGGAGCCTGTGGAGGGCAAAAAAAGCATGCAAAAAATGGGGGGAGCGCCTGTATTGCACGCATGCGCACTGGAGGGGATCATGCATTGCATTATGGGTGCAGCACACCTGCACACTACCCCCCTGTGCTCCCACCACTTATGGCACGCGAACCAAAAAGGTTGGCCATCGCTGATATATCATATCTATTTATACATGTTTATTCATCTCTACATATACATTACTGATTTCTAACTCCTGCGCCTTCTTCCTTTAGACTTTCCTTAAGTTTTACACCTGTCCTCTAACCATTTATACTATTTGTTCCATACTATATAATATTCTGTTTCCTCTTTATCTTTAATTTCTTTTGTGAGTCTGCCCATCTCTGCACACTCTAATACTTTCCTTATCACATTTTCCTCTGTTATGTTATTGTTAGATAACAATTTTATTGCTGTATGTATGTGTGTATATATACACATATATGTGTTGTATTTGTGCTGATAAATAAACAAAGGGAGACTAGTATAGATCCATTTCAAGCTATTTAGCTCTCATCAGCTAGCCATACCCTTACTGGGATTTGAATCTATACACACAGACAGACAGACACACACACACACACACACACACACATCACATCACATGGGAAAATACCTGAATACAACAAGACCAGCATATATGGGTGTAGGTATGCTGGTCTTGTTGTATTCGGGTATTTTCCCATGTAAGATTGAGATTGTCTTGGCAACATTTCGGCAAGGACTCACTTGCCATCTTCGGACTGGTATTTTTGGCTTAAAGCTTGGACAGAGCTGCCACCTTTCTATAAATCTTGGTGGGGTGTGTGTGGATTGCTAGCTTTGTTGTGTGTGTGGCTGTATCATGATTGGTAGATTGGTGCTGATTGGTGCTGGCTGTGTGTCCATTGTTATTTTGTGTTATAACGGCCTAGGTGGTGGGTGGGGCTCGTTTGTTTACCAGGTCTGATTTCCAATATCAAGACAGCCTTCAACAGTGACCCAAAAATAGCCAACATCTTAAGACACCCCAAAGACAAAATCCAGCTAGAAAACTGAGGAGTCTATGAAATACCATGAAAAATCTGCCCTGCAACATACATTGGACAAACTAATAGGAGAATAAATGCGCGCATCACAGAAAACAAGAACGCAGTAAGGAAAAAAAGAAAAAGCTTCCTCCCTTTTCCAGCACCTTGAAGCTACAGGACATGAAATTAATTTTGAAGGACCCAGGTTAATCTCCAAAACTGAACACTTCAACAAGAGCATAATTATGGAAGCCATTGAAATAGAGAAACACCCCCACAACATGAATAAATGTGACAATACCTCCCGCCTACCAGACATCTGGAAATCAGCCCTAGTCACAAATGAACTCCAACCACCACCCAGGTCATTACAATACAAAAGAACAACAGACACACAGCCAGCACCTCAGCCACACAGGATGATACGAAACAGCCGACCAATCTATAAACATCAACTCCATCTACCAATCAGGATGCAACTACAAAGCCAATCAACCCACTTACAGCAACAAAGCCAGCACTCCACACACAAGATTTATAGAAAGCCGACAGCTCTGACCACGCCTTACTCACACAAGCACAAATCCAAAAGCCCACCTGAAGATGGCGAGTGTGACCTCACCGAAACATTGCCAAGACAATCTCAATCTTACATGGAAAAAGATCCAAATACAACAAGACCAGCATATGTATGTTTATGTATATGTCTGTCTGTCTGTCTGTCTGTCTGTCTCTCTCTCTCTCTCTCTATATATATATATATATATATATATATATGTATGTATGTAGGTAGGTAGGTAGGTAGGTAGGTAGGTAGGTAGGTAGGTAGGTATAGGTATAGGTATAGGTATAGGTATAGGTATAGGTATAGGTATAGGTATAGGTATAGGTATAGGTATAGGTATAGGTATGTATGTATTTGTGTTACAACCCCTGGTATGCCCAAATATGGGAGGGAGCTCACTACTCCCCCTTTCTGTCTATCGGCTCACGTCAGGAGACCATCCAGGCAGAAAACCATATTTTTAATGTTGCCTTTTTATATTTGTGTTGTATTTGTGGTGATAAATAAATTTTATTTAAATAAATAAAATAATTTTATTTATTTTATACCTTTATTTATTTATCAGCACAAATACAACACACACACATACATACAGACACACACACACACACACAAGCACACACATATATATATTCCCAAAGAGAATGAGCTTTTCATTTTTTAATTGTTAATTTCGATTCTCAGGTAGCATCGTTTTATATGTGGGGGGAAAAGAGTTGCACCTGTTACCTTCCCTTTGCCACCTGAAATTAACTTGTATAAAGAAGTGGTATTACACATTCTTTTGTGACATGTGTTTCCTTTGTGCAAAGCTTAAAATACGCAATGAATAAATTTTTGAGTCACATGGCAGAATTTTTTTTTAAAGTTAGGTAAAAAAATTAGTGAGCTGTTGAAGAGTGATCAGTTTGAACTAAATGTTTGAGTTTCTGTCTTCTTGAGTGATGTAGCTGGGTTTTCAAGTGATCTCAGGGATACAAACTTTAGGAATACTCAGGACGACATAATTCCAGCAGGAAGGGACATAAACTATATAGACAATGTAAGAAATTATATTATACGGAGACCGCCTTGGTCGTGTTGGTGGATGATCTCTGGAGGGCCAGAGATAGAGGTTGTTCCTCTATCCTGGTCCTATTAGACCTCTCGGTGGCTTTTGATACCATCGACCATGGTATCCTGCTGCGCCGGCTGGAGGGGTCGGGGGTCCGGGGCACCGTTTTGCGGTGGTTGGCTCCTACCTTTCTGGCCGGACGCAGCGTGTGTTGGCAGGGGAGGAGAGGTCGACCCTACGCCCCCTTACTTGTGGGGTGCCACAGGGGTCGGTCCTCTCGCCACTCCTGTTCAACACATATATGAAGCCGCTGGGTGAGATCATCCGTGGTTTCGGGGTGGGATACCATCTGTACGCTGATGATACTCAGCTGTACTTTTCCACCCCGAACCACCCCAACGAGGCCATCGAAGTGATGTCCCGGTGTGTGGAAGCCGTACGGATCTGGATGGATGACAACCGACTCAAACTCAACCCCTCCAAGATGGAGTGGCTGTGGGTACTGGCTCCCCGGTTCAGCCAATTAATTCCATCATTGGCCATCGGGAGCATTCAACTTGCCCCCGTGGAGCGGGCGCGCAATTTGGGCGTCCTCCTGGATGCCCGGCTGTCCATGGATGACCATGTGACAGCCGTGGCAAGGGGGGCGTTCCACCAGGTTCGCCTGGTGCGCCAATTGCGCCCCCTACTGGACCGGGACGCCTTACGCACGGTCACTCATGCGCTGGTGACGTCTCGCTTGGACTACTGTAACGCTCTCTACATGGGGCTTCCCTTGAAATGCACCCAGAGGCTACAGTTGGTCCAGAACGCAGCTGCGCGGGTAATTATGAGGAGTACTAGGTACTCCCATGTGACACAGTTCCTGCGCGAGCTGCACTGGCTTCCTGTGGTCTATCGGGTGCGTTTCAAGGTTTTGATAACTATCTTTAAAGCGCTCCATGGCTCAGGACCTAGTTACTTGCGGGATCGTATTCTGCCCCATACATCCCTGCGACCAATCCGCTCGCACAGAGAGGGCCTCCTCCAGGTGCCGTCCACTAGACAGTGTCGGGGGGGTGGCGCCTAGGAGTAGAGCCTTCTCTGTGGCGGGCCCAGCCCTGTGGAATGACCTCCCTCCGGATATTAGGAATACCTCTGACCTCCGCTCCTTTCGTATTAAGCTCAAGACCCACCTATTCCAAGTAGCTGGCTTGGCTCAACTTTGATCTAACTATATCGCTCCTGACGGGTTTTTATTTGGGTATTTTAATTGCATTCAATTACTTAGGGGTTTCTAAACATTGTATTTTATTGTTTTTATTCATTAGCCGACCTCCTCCTTGTACATGTCTTGGTATATGTTTTTGTAATATGTATGTCTTGTCTATATATTTATTTCATATGTTTTATTGTACGCCGCCCCGAGTCCTTCGGGAGAGGGTGCGGCTAAGAAATAAATAAATATATTATTATTATTATTATTATTATTATTATTATTATTATTATTATTATTATTATTATTATTATTATTATTATTATTATTATTATTATACAGTATGCAGAGGTAGGACTCCACTGATTTGGATCAGTTTGGATCAGTCTGGGCGAACCTATAGCTCCAAAGATCAGCTGGGAGCGAACTGGTTTGCTCTCATGACTGTCTGTCTGTCCGTCTGTCAATAATGATAGATAGAAGATAGATGTTATAGATAGATAGAAATAGATGATTGTCTTTCTTTCTTTCTTTCTTTCTTTCTTTCTTTCTTTCTTTCTTTCTTTCTTTCTTTCTTTCTTTCTTTCTTTCTTTCTTTCTTTCTTTCTTTCTTTCTTTCTATCCACCACAGACACATACAAACATATATTCACCAAAAAGCCCTTGGTGCTCTCTGAATTTTGTTGTTTTCTGGCAGACATTTCATTACCAACTAGATAATATCATCAGTGCTAGGAAGAAGTGGAGTTTGCAGACAGGAGGAGCAGCAACAGCAGGAGGAGGAGGAGGAGGATGACAACTGTGGGGTCCTTGGTACCCTTGGAGCTTGGTTGTCATCTCTAGCACTGATGATGTTACCTACTTTGGGTAATGAGAAGTCTGCAAGAAAACAACCACACTTAGAGAACACCAAGGATCGCTCATTTCAACTCTAAGCTACAAATATTTTCCGTATTGGCATAGCCTTGTAAGTTGGGTTGGGCGCAAAGAGATTGACTGGCCCAAGTTCACCCAGTCAGCTCTTGTGGCTAAGGTGGGACAAGAACTCCCAGTCTCCCAGTTTCTAGCCTGGTGCCTTTAACCACTAGACCAAAGTGTAAATGTACATTATTATGTACTTATGTCCTTTTCTTACATTGTCTTTGTAGTTATGTCCTTTCTGCCGGAATTATTTCATCCTGAGTGTTCTTAAACTTCATCTCCCAGAGATCCTCTTGAAAACTTTTTTTTTGTTTTTTTTCTATTTTGTTAATTTTTGTTTTTACATCTTTCAGCTTTTTTTTAAAAAAAAGAAACCTCAATTGTTTTAATCCCATCTTCCTTATCCTGCTCTATGACCAGAATAAAGATGTAATTAATTGATTGACTGATTTCTGACAACATGGCAAGCCATCAACCTACCGTCATTTATATTTGTTGCCAGTAACCATATTGACACCCTGCAGTCAAAAGAAACAAATGAACACATATTCTTCTTTTTTTTCCAGAATAAATGAGAGGAGAAGAGAAAGGACATTGTGCTGCACAGAATGCTATAATGAGATGTGTTACAGCTACATTCCCGTTTGGGATATATTCTTTCAAAATGTAGCTGACTTATTCCATTCCTGGAACATTTTACTACATGAAAGTGTATATATCACTGCAAACAAACTTTCTTCTTCTTCTTCTTCTTCTTCTTCTTCTTCTTCTTCTTCTTCTTCTTCTTCTTCTTCTTCTTCTTCTTCTTCTTCTTCTTCTCCTTCTCCTCCTCCTCCTCCTCCTCCTCCTCCTCCTCCTCCTCCTCCTCCTCCTCCACCTTCTTCTCTATCATCATCATCATCATCATCATCATCATCATCATCATCATCATCATCATCACCTTTTAATGACCCCCTAATCCCTTTCGAGGTGCAGTCTGGGCAACTGAATGTGGCTAGCAGAGTATTTATTGGCTAGATGCCCTTCCGGTCGCCAATGAGTAGTATCCAATCCCTATACTGTAAATGAATTCAGTATAGATAAAGGTTGAAATGTATTGGCTATCCAAACTTTTCCCACTTTGATGTTGATGTGAACCCTGGGACAACAAATTATGACTGTGTAACTGTTACCCTTTTTAAAATAATGCAAAGCTATTAGAGTTGAATGTGTAACTCAAATAAACAGTGTGAACTAAATGTAATTACATTGTACTTTGAATTCAATCCTATCTGATGCTAACAGCAGGAGATTTCATCAAATTATTATGATCACTCATTTGATAAAACGCTAACGTTACTTAAATAAACAGATGATGCTAAGAGCATTTCAAATTTCTTCTTTTTGCATAGACTTATAAAAAAATAATAATTGGTTCAATCTTCAGAACGCTCAGTTAAAACAAAATGCAGTGTTACCAACAACCATTTAGAAGAGAAAGTGTTTTTTCCCCTTTTGAATTTAAAAAAAAATAAAATAAAAACAGACCCAGCAATTCTAGCAAATACTGGAAGATTTATAGCTAGATAAATAGGTAAATAATTGCCCTGTATTACATTGTAGCGATCAGTCAGTCATAATCGTAAAATTTGCTTCCTAATATTAAATTTCATGGATTAAGGCCATACATCATATTCATTTACCAGTGTTGCTGTTAAGTCCTCGAGGTTATGACGCCATTGACTATCATTGCCGGCCCCTGATTGGTTGAGATGCGAACAGCCAGCTGGCGGGAGAATGCAGCCATTCTATTGGTTCAGCGTCTGACAGCTCTGGTATAAAAAGGGCTCTCAGCTGTCAAATGCTGCTGTTTGCCGGGTTGAGGTTTGCTTTACATTTTGCCTTGTTAAACTGTTAATAAAGGTTGTGTTAGCTTCAACCTGCCTTGCCTCAGTTCCTGCCTGCCTCGTTCTCCCTACAGAACAGTTGCATCATTAGATTTTTCAAAGCCATGATCTCTACCCACATGGTTTGCAGTTGGAATAGACAGTTCAAAATGAAATATTAGCGGGTATGTAGCTTAGTAATTTTGGGACGCGGTGCCTCAGTGGCTAAGATGCTGAGCTTGTCGATCAGAAAGGTTGGCAGTTCAGCAGTTCGAATCCCTAGCGACGCATAGCGGAGTGAGCTCCCGTGACTTGTCCCAGCTTCTGCCAACCTAGCAGTTCGAACGTAAAAATGCAAGTAGAAAAATAGGAACCACCTTTGGTGGGAAGGGAACAGTGCTCCCTGTGCCTTTAGCGTTTAAGCCAGCTACATGACCACAGAATTGTTGTCAGACAGCTCTTCGGCTTTGAAACAGAGATGAGCACCGCCCCCTAGAGTCGGGAATGACTAGCACATCTGTGTGAGGGGAATCTTTATCTTAGCAATTTACCGTATTATATATGCTGGTTTTCCTAACAAAGGGAGTTCTTTAACACACTGTTTGTGTTTGAATGTGTGAGCCATAATACCAGCAGCAACACCTCATCCACAATTTCACAGTCATTCCCAGGGGAATATGAATATGCTGCTAAGTACCACTGCAAATTTGTAAATTGTACACAGAGATATAAACACAATTTTGAGGGGGTGAAAGGGGACTGTCATTGAGATGTGGGAAAGAGGGAAAAAGTTGTGTCTTCTTGCAATAGATTACAGGTAGTTCGCAATTCATTTAGCGATCTTTCAAAGTGGCAACTGAAAAAAAGTGACTTATGACTGTTTCACATGTATGACCATTGCAGCATCTCCATGGTCACACAATCAGAAATCGGATGTTTGGCCACTGACTCACATTGATGATGGTTGCAGCATCCTGGGGTCACGTCCCTTTTGCGACCTTCGGTCCAGCAAAGTCAACGGGGAAGCGAGGTTCACTTAACAACTGTATTGCTCACTTAACAACTGCAGTGATTCACTTAACAATGGTTGCAAAGAAAGTTAGTAAAATGGGTCAAAACTCACTCAGCAAGCTTCTTGCTTAGCCAACGAAAAATTTGGGGCTCAGCTGCAGTCATACGTCGAGGATTGTGTCATGAGAGAACTGAAGGGTAAAGAAGGAAGACAAGTATTTAGAGAGATAAATGAAGAGATCTTGAGATAAGAAGCTGTCAGAAAGTTAATATCAGGGTTCCAAGTAACACCCCCAATGAAAGAAGATTCCAAGAGTTGAGTTTCCTCAAAGTTCCATTTTATTAGAGATGTCCTATTGGCACATCTGGGAAAACCCAACTCTGAAAGCTTCCAGGTTTCCCCCTCCCAAGTGACCCCCGCCCAGCACCCACACATCCATCCCATGGCCAAAATCAGGCACCGTCCCAACTGGAGACGCCTCCCAGTCACAGCACTCCAGGTGCAGGGCAAGATGTCCTGGGCTCTCTGAAAAAGGAATGTTATTATGACTATATATCTACCGTACTCCATATAATCTCCCCTCCCATTTTACCACAGCGTTGAATGTGGCAGGCCTGAAGGCCCAAGACAAAAGATGGCTTCCAGGAGTGACAGTTGTCACATCTGACTGCTAAATATCTGCAGAGAATTTAAAAGGAAGGAAGTGAAGATGAATCACTTCTAATCCATTGGAGATCCATTCCAACAGTTAACCTTCCCATGACTGCTAACCAATATGGATACGATATCTTGACGTAATGGCTATTGTTGTTGTTGTTAATCACAACCCCATGGACAATGTTTCTCCAAACATTCCTGTCCTCTACCATCCTTTGGAGTCCATTTAAGCTCATGCCTACTGCTTCAGTGACTCCATCTAGGCACCCCATTCTCTGTCATCCCCTTCTTCTTTTGCCCTCCATCGTTCCCAGCATGAGGCTCTTCTCCAGGGAGTCCTTCCTTCTCATTAGGAGGCCAAAGTCTTTGAGTTTTCCCTTCAGGATCTGGCCTTCTAAAGAGCAGCCGGGGTTGATCTCCTCTAGGACTGATCGGTTGGATGGCCTTGCAGTCCAAGGGACTCGCAGGAGTCTTCTCCAACACCATCGTTCAAAGGCCTCCATTTTTGGGGGCTCAGCCTCCCTTATGGTCTAACCTTCACAGCCATCCATTGCATCCTTGGCTATACACACTTTTGTTGGCAGGGTGATGTCTCTGCTTTTTAATATGCTGTCTAGATTTACCATGGCTTTCCTCCCCAAGAGCAAACATCTTTTAATTTCTTGGCTGAAGTCCCCATCTGTGGTGATCTTGAAGTCCAGGGAAATAAAATCAGTCACTACCTCCATTTCTTCCCCATCTATTTGCCAGGAATTGAGAGGGCCAGATGCCATGATCTTAGTTTTCTTTTTTCTTTTTTTTTTAATTAAAAAGTTTAAATAAATTTTACAAATATATCCCCTTCCCCTCCCCTCTCCCCCACCCCGATCCCACCCCCCTCCAACCCTCCCTCCCCCCAACCTCCCAGAGCAAAATGCAGGGTATAAACATTTAACAATCATACACTAACATAAGCTAACGACCTTTAACATCTTCCTCCTCTTGTACTTTAACTCTTCTTTTATTAAGCTAACTTTAGATAAATTATACCAATCCTTGTTCTTTCACTCATAAGCTAATTGGAATTTCTTAGTCCGATATTTATTTTGAATATATTCAATCCATCTTCTCCATTCCAACTTGTATTTCTCATCTGAATGGTCCTTGAGATATGCTGAGATTTTGGCCATCTCTGCTAAATTTACTACTTTTAACGTCCATTCTTGAGTAGTAGGCAACTCTTCCTTCTTCCAGTACTGCACCACCAGCAATCTTGCTGCCGTTGTTAAATTCAGAATCAAATTAGTCTCTATAACTGTGCAGTCTGTAATTATCCCTAACAAGAACAGCTGGGGAGTGAACGTTATCCTCTTTTTAAGAATATTTTGAATAATCCACCATATTTTTATCCAAAATGCTTTAACTTTTTTGCAAGTCCACCATATATGGTAATACGTAGCGTCAGCACAGTCACATCTCCAACATTTAGGTTGTAAATTCAGATACATGCAAGCTAACTTTTTAGGATCTAAATGCCATCTATAAAACATCTTATAAAAATTCTCTCTCAAGTTTTGAGCTTGCGTAAATTTTACTTTCCTTACCCAAATCTTTTCCCATGTTTCCATCATTATTGGTTCTTCAAAGTTTTGTGCCCATTTTATCATACAATCTTTAACTAACTCTGTTTCAGAATCCATTTCTATCAGTATATTATACAACCGTATTACATGCATTTGACCCTGGTCCCTAATTTGTTTTACCAAATTATCCTCATTTTGCGTGATACCAATTTTCTGATCTTTTTTCCATCTGGCCTGTAACTATCCATACTGAAACCAGGTTTGAATTACCCTTTCCTCTCTTAGTACATTCAAAGGTTTTAACTGTAGTACACCTCTTTCTATGGTAAAAATATATCTATATGTAATTACATCCTGTTTTTGTTCTATACTTATATTCTCTATTGCATGTCTGGGCCCTACCCACATAGGTATCTTATCATTTAACTTATATTGATATTTTTTCCAGACACACAGTAGAGCATTCCTTAAAATATGGCTTTTAAAAATCTTGTCCACCTTCTTATCATATATTAAGTAAGCATGCCAACCATATACCAAATCATATCCCTCAATATTCAGTATTCTATCCTCTGTTAAATTAATCCAATTGCTGATTGATGATAAAACTACTGCTTCATAGTATAATTTTAAGTTGGGCATTTTCAAACCTCCCCTTTCACGTATATCTTGCATTATTTTAAGTTTTATTCTCGGTTTCTTCCCTGCCCAAACAAAATTATTAATACCTTTCTGCCATTCTTCCAAATTTACAACTTTTTTGAGTATTGGTATCATTTGAAAAAGAAATAGAAACTTGGGCAAAAAATTCATTTTTACTGCTGCTATCCTTCCCAACAAAGACAGTTGTAGTTTTTTCCATTTAGTCATATCTGTCTGTATTTTATGTCATAATGATTCATAATTGCACTTATATAGTTTCCCATCTGAGGTTGTAATATGAACTCCTAAATATTTAACCTTTTTTACTATCTCACATCCTGTTACTCTTTCTAATTCTTCTTTTTGATTTATGGTCACATTTTTAACTATCATCTTTGTTTTCCCTAGATTTATTTTAAACCCAGATACTTGAACATATTGATTAATTATATTCATTAAACCTATAGCTGATTTCGCCGGTTGATTAAAGTTACAACCAAGTCGTCCGCAAATGCTCGTACTTTATATTCATAATGCCTAATCTTAACTCCTTGTAGATCATCTGACCCATGTATTCTGTTCAACAATAACTCCAAGGTTAAGATAAACAATAATGGAGACAGGGGACACCCCTGTCTTGTTCCTTTTTCAATTTTAAAGGATTCTGTTAAGCTACCATTAACTATAATTTGTGCTGTCTGTTTCTGGTATATTGCCTTAATAGATTGTGTGAAATACTCTCCAAACTGCATCTTTTGTATTATTTTCATTAGAAATTGCCAATTCACTCGATCAAATGCTTTCTCTGCATCTAAGAATATAAGTACTGCGGGAACTTGGTTATTCTTCCCCAGATATTCCAATATATTAACAATTTGTCTTACATTACTTTTCATTTGTCTCCCCTGTATAAAACCAGATTGATCATTGTGAATCGTTTGTTGTATAACTGACATCAGCCTGTTTGGATCTTAGTTTTCTTAATGTTGAGTTTCAAGCCACTTTTTGCACTCTCCTTCTTCACCTCTGTCAAGAGTGATGGCTATTATTGATCAACAAATGTTTCTGTGATCTTAAAATTTGGTAGCTGGCTTCAATTGGGAGAGTGAAGATATTCTCTCTCTCTCTCTCTCTCTCTCTCTCTCTCTCTCTCTCTCTCTCTCTCTCTCTCTCTCTCTCTCTCTCTTTCTCTCTCTCTCTCTCTCTCTTACACACACACACTTTTAAATGTAGGTTGCCAAGGAAGAGAAGTTTTGGTTCTGTTGCTACGTGGAAAAAAGTCTCTTTTGTCTGAGGTGCAATTGTCTCCTGATGACATTTGAAATCTTATATTTTTAACACTGAATAAAAGATTGACAGAAGAGTCTCAAAAGGGGCCCTCAAAGCGAAAGGGAGAATTTGACGAAAAGAAGGAGACAGAACAATCACTGGAAGCAAAAATGTTTTTTTAAAAAAAAAACAATGCAGATAGGCTTTGAAATAAATGCTTTCCTCCCCCCAATTCTACGATGCAGTTTACCAATCAAGAAAGATGCTAAAATGTCACAGAATAAGGACAAGTGCTGAGAAATACTGCAGCTAACATTAAATCTCCCCTTTAAAGAAACTTTTTGTGCAAACATGTTTTTTTTTTTTAATTGGAAGAATTGCTTGTGAAGATGCTACCGATAAAATGGTAGAGAATGATCCGAAAGAGGATAAATCAGATTCAGGAATGTGACGGTAAGAAATTACATGAAAGACACTCAAATCTGGAGATATATCAGCTGCAAAAGCTGATATTATATGGCCACTGGGTTTTGTTAAAAGTTTTTTTCCCTATAATACAAACATTTCATCATTCATTAATCCGTGTGTCATCCAAGTATATATTTTTTGTCATAATAGTTATAGCTTACCACCAAATTCTTTAAATACATCTATTCTTATTTTAACATTACAACTTAGCATACCTCCTATTACAACATTTATCTTCCTAATTTATTTAATTTTATACTTTTTATCCAGATTCATCTTCCAACCAATGATAAAATAACCCCCATATTATATTATAATAATCAGATTCTTCCTTTCCTTTAATTGCTAGTGTTAAGCTACTCATTTCTGCACATTCTAGTATTTTCTTAATCATGTTTTCACCTGTAGGGATTTCTTCAGCTTTCCAATTTTCTGCAAATACAATTCTAGCCGCAGTTGTTACATGAATAATCAAATATACATTTTCTTTACTATATTTCCCTGGTAAGATACCCCACAAAAAACAATTCAGGTTTGAAATCACTATGTTGCTGCATCGTCTTCTTCAACCACATTCAAAATTTTTGCCCAGCATTTTTTCGCTTCTACACATATCCACCACATATGGTAATATGACCCTGGTGTTTGGTGACATTTCCAACATTTAGTTGACTTCTCTTTAAACATTTTTGCCGATCTTTTATAGTCACTGTTTCATCGACTCTGAACAAAGTCTAATATTAATATTTAATCCAACCATAACTAAGCAGTTATGTTCTCTTGGTTGTAAGAAGCCCTAAGCCAGTATTGTGGCATGGAAGGATAAGCAAGAAAAAATATGGCACACAGTGGTACACTTGTAGGCTTAAATTTTAAGGGTAAATCTCATGTTTAGTTTCAGTTCAGCGGAATAAAAATGTATTTATGAATAATATGGCCAGCATATTCATAAGTGTAGTTCTTTTCTTTAGATGAAACAGATCTTATGTTTCCTGCATCTATGGCCCTTATACTTTTTATATCATCCCATCCCAGTTGTGGGATTCAATTTTTTTTTACTACCGGTTCTGTGGGCATAGCTTGGTGGGCATGGGGTGGCTTGGTGGGCGTGGCAGGGGAAGGATACTGTAAAATCTCCATTCCCACCCCACTCCAAGGGAAGGTTACTGCAAAATCCCCATTTCCTCCTGATCAGCTGGGACTCAGGAGGTAGAGAATAGAGGGTGGCGGGGCCAGTGACAGGCGGTATCTGCTGGTTCTCTGAACTACTCAAAATTTCCACTACCTGTTCTCCAGAACTAGTCAGAACCTGCTGAATACCAACTCTGATGCACAGATACACACCAGAGGTGAGTTTCTACTGATTCGCCCTAGATCAGACGAACCAGTAGTGGTGGAGGCAGGAGACTCCGCCCACCCACCAGGACACTTCTGCACATGCACAGAAGCATCGTGCAAGTGCACAAGCAAACCAGTAGTAAAATAAATTGAAACCCACCACTGATACAGACATAAATCATAATCAAATCCCCATTCAGCTAGGGAACCCTTTGGGTGAGTTTGATCCAATAAATCCCTCTGTCTTCCTAGACCATTTCATTTGGGGGGGGGGTATGGATTAAAAAAAAAGGAATAATTCTCCCCATCCTGCTCCATCTATGCTGTTTTGAACTTTCACATAAAAGTGATGAATCTCAAGGGGAAAAGAAAGAAAGGGGAAAAAATCTAACTATTCCACAGAGTTTCTTTTGCACAAGGAAGGATATTTTACGTGCCAACTTACTACCTAGAGAAAGCACTTCTTCAAGGCCGGGGCAACCTGCTCATCCTCTCTTATGGCAAGGTTCTTTCTAAGAAGTGTGCCTGGTTTAATGCTGAGTGGCTTGAAGCGAATGTTTCATGGAGAAAATGTGTAGATTTCATTCAGCCCATCTCTGCGCGTGTTGTCCTTCAGATTTTGCAGATTTATACATTAGCCTTTAGTACTTGAAGCTTCATGCAATCAGCCATGTAATTAAGCTTAGCTGGGGCCAGATACCTAAACTGTTCTCTTGAAATATCTTTTAGTAGCTATTAACCTCATTAGAGTTTTGCCAGCTGGAAACTCCCTAGCTATTCTGGGAAGAAGCTGTGCCCTAAAATCTCTACCCCTTCTTCACACAATTGGGGCCCAGGAATCCTGCATTACAAAGATTTGAGAGTAGGGTTTTCCAAAGGAATGTGGATTCTGTGGGTATTTTATCTCTTTGTTCATGGAAATGAGCCTCTAATGAGCTCTGTCAAGGCCACCAACAGTAGATATCCATATACTTCGCAGGTAAGGTGTGTGAGGACATTATTTTGTGCCACCTTGAATATTCCAGCAAAGAGGAGGGGGAAGGAGATATGTAGAAAATCAAGAGGATGAATTTAATAAGTTCAATTGTCTAACGCTGCCTGGTTCATTAAGTCACAGTTAGAAATAGGCAGTGGTGGGATTCAAAAATTTTACTACCGGTTCTATGGGCATGGCTTGGTGGGCATGGCAGGGGAAGGTTACTGCAAAATCCCCATTTTCTCCCGATCAGCTGGGACTCAGGAGGCAGAGAATAGATGCGGGCAGGGCCAGCCAAAAGTGGTATTTACCGGTTCTCTGAATTACTCAAAATTTCCGCTACCGGTTCTCCAGAACTGGTCAGAACCTGCTGAATACCACCTCTGGAAATAAGATTCTAGAGCAGGGATGTCAAACTCAATTTCATTGAGGGCCACATCAGGATTGTGTTTGACCTCAGGGGCCCAAGTGGGCATGGTCAGGTTGCCATCACTCATGTCTCAGTGGCCTCCTGCAGCCCTCTGCCAGAGAAAGGATTGGTGGGGGCACTTGGGGCCCACCTGAGCTGCGTTTATATTGGCAGAGGGTTGCAGGAGGCCCTCACATCTGAAAATGGAGCTCGGGGGAAACACACAGGCCCCCTGAGCTCCATTTTCATAGTCAGAGACACCCATGACTGGTCCATCACTGTTTCCAGGGCAGATCTAAGTACCCCGTGGGTCAGATCCGGCTTGCAGACCTTGTGTTTAACACCCCTGTTCTAGAGGTACAGAAAGAATGTGTCAAAGTAAAATGTTACATTGGTAGCTTGTGTAGGAGAGGACAAGGCCAGAGAGTGGCATCAAATGTATCATCAGTTTAGATGCAGCATAGATCAATAATCCAGGTTTCTGGTCTGTGCCACATATTCATTTCCACATATACCAAATCCAGATATCCTACAATCATCTTTGAATTTTCAGATTTTTCCACATTGCACCTAAAGGTCAATACTTAGCATTTTAGGGTCTGAAATGGTATAGGGCAGTGATAGCTAACCTTTTTGTCATTGTGTGCCGAAAGTGAGCCCTTGCTCCTGAACCCATAACCCATGTGCATGTGACACCCCCATGCCCCACCCCTACATTTGCGTGTGTGACCCTTCCCCCCTGAATGCATGAACCCCCCCCCCCCCGTGGGCTAGTAGGCCTCCCTGCAGCCTCCTGGGACCAAAAATGGGCCACAGGAAAGAGCACAACCCCAAACAGGCTGTGGGAGAAGCATGCTGCAACCTACACCCAATTTTGGGCTTAGTAGACCTCCCTGAAGCCTCCTGGGATCAAAAATGGGCTGCAGGTGTGGGCGTGCTCAATCTTCTCCCCCTGCAGGAGTGCATCCCCCCACATGCGCCCTCATGCATGCAGGGCAGAGACATGAAAATCAGCTGGCTGGTGGGAAGTGTGCATGCATGTGTCAAGCTGGCCTCCCTCAGCAACCAAGAAAGAAACCACTTAACTCCATTTTGCAGAATTAAGAGTACTTTTACTGGTTATGAAAAGATAGCAGCTAAGCAAAGCAAGATCTGAGGCAAAAGCGTGCAAAATCATACATATCAATATGTGACCAACCCCCTCTCCCTGGTAACCCTCATCCCAGTGTCCAATCTGCAAATCCTTTAGGTGTCATGTAAGTTCCATCTTCAAGGAGCATCATCAGGTTGGTATGCAGGACGGTTGGCCTTGACCAACACCAGCCGCTAATCTTCTGCATGCGCAGTAGACGGTGAGACCAAAACTCCCTTGTTACAATCTCTCCTGTACTAAAACTTCCCCTCCCAAATACCAGACCCCCCCTCCCCGTTTCAATGACAGCCGAAAGCAAAGAGCGAAACAGAGGCAGACAGCATGCATGGTGGAGCTGAGCTGGACTGACAGCTTGCGTGCCTGCAGAGAGACCTCTGTTTGCCACCTGTGACCCATGTGCTATAGGTGCAGAGGGCTGGACTAGAGGGCTGGACTAGAAGGGACTCCAAGGTCCCTTCCAACTCTGTTATTCTATTCTAGTCTAGTCTAACAAAGAGAAGTACTAGAGATGACATGATAACTGTCTTCCAATATTTGAGGGGCTGTGACAGAGAAGAGGGGATTGACCTAGTCTCCAAAGCACCTGAGGCCAGGACAAGAAATAATGGGTCATTAAAGAAAGGACCAATCTAGAACTAAGGGGGGAAAAAATCCTGACAGTGAGAACAGGTAATCAGAGGAACAGAAGATGGGTGCATTCTCCATATTGGAGTTTTTAAAGAAGAGAGTAGACTGCCATTTCTCCAGAATGTACCACTTGCGATGGAATCCGAAACCCACCACTAGGGTCTCCTGCTGGAGCAGTGGGTTGGAGTAGAAGACCTTCAAGGTCCCTTTCAACCATATTGTTCTAGTGATTTTTCAGATTGCATTTCTTAGTTTATGGTGATTCTTTTTGGAGAGAAGGACCTTACCTTTTGAGTGGTTGGGCGGAGTGAAAGTCAGGGAATAAATATAGTCCGCTTCACATAATAACCAAGTACGAGTCTGTGGGGAATCACAAAAACTGAATTTCCCTAGCTCAAATAGGTTCTCCTGAATTCTGGAGCCTTTCCTCTCAGCAAGTAAGCAAGGCTATTTTTTAATGATGCTAAGCAGTCTCCTTCATTAGCTACAAGCAACATTTCAGCTGTATGTTCAGATGGATCCTTAGAGAATGCTAATGAGTCTACCCTGGCCATCATTAATATGGAAAGCTATATTGACCTACCGGTGTACTGGTTACCACGATAATATATAACCATTAGGGATCATAGAACTTTGTCCAGAAATCAAATACCATATTTTTCAGACTGTAAGACGCACCAGGGTATAAGATGCACCAGGATTTTGAAGAGGTAAGCAAGAAAAAAAGTTTTTATCCTCCCCAGTCCCCAGGAGCACTCTGCAGGCTTCAGCAGGGCTGGGGGAAGGCAAAAATGCCCCCGTTTTGTGAAAAACAGGCTGTTTTTTTGCAAAAAGGGGAACATTTGTCCCTATCCCCAGCCATTCTGAAGCCTGCAGAGTGCATTTTTTGCAAAAATGGGATGTGGAGTGGGGCTTCGTGAGGCCAAAAATGGCTGTATTTGGTGTATAAGATGCACCAAAATTTCCATTCTATTTTTTGGGTGGGGGAAAGGTGAGTCTTATACTCCAAAAAATACAATAGCTTATCTCCTTTTCTAGTCTTATAAGGAGTGATCTGTATTAGACTAGAGTTTAAATTAGCAAGGAGGTAGATGGGGGTTATTCAGGAGTGGGTTCTGGCCGGCTTTACTGTTAGTTCACTCATGCACGCTGGATGCACACTCTGGGCGCATGCTCAGTTCAATTAAAATTGTTCTGCACATGCGCAGAACTCAAAAACAAGATGGTGGCATTGACTGCATCCCATTTCAGGGGTGTGGCAAGCCTGCGCCACTGGTGGTTCCAGCAACCCAGGTCACTATACCACTACCAGTTTGGCTAAACCAGGCTAAACTGGTAGGAACCCACCTCTGGGGTTATTTTCACATCTATCATCTCCATCCTAAATTGCATGAACAGAGGGATGCAATCAAGATCAAGCGAGGTACTAATACCACTCTATAAAGCCTTATCAAAACCACACTTAGAGTATTGCATCCAGTTTTGGTCACCAAACGATAAAAAAAAATGTTGAGGAAAAAGTGCAGAGAAGAGCAACCAAGATGATTAAGAGACTGGAGACTAAAACATAAGAAGAACGGTTACAGGAATTAGGCATGGCTAGTCTAGAGAAGAGAAGGATCAAAGGAGACATAATAGCAGTTTTCCAATATTTGAGAGAGACTGCCACAGAGAGAAGGGGGTCAACCTATTTTCCAAGGCACCTGAAGGCCAGACAAAGAATAATGGATGGAAATTGATCAAGGAGAGATTCAACCTAGAAATAAGGAGGAACTTCCTGACAGTGAGAACAATCAACCCATGGAACAGAAGTTGTGGGGGCTTCATCACTTGAGGCTTTCAAGAAGAGACTGGACTGCCATTTGTCAGAAATGGTGTAGGGTCTCCTGCTTGTGTGGGGCTTGGACTAGATGACCTACAAGGTCCCTTCCAACTCTGTTAATCTGTTAAAGTAGAAGTTCCTTTTGAAATGCTGCAAGGGGTTTACTTTCTTGAGAAGGTAGCTGAAGCAGGCGCTTATGCAGCCATTATGACTGAGGAGGAATCCAAGCAGAAAAAGTTTATTGCAAAAAATTGAGCATTAAACTCTTCGTTGGATTCAGATTGAATTGGGTTAAAGATAGATGAGTTCTCACGTTGAGTTTAACTCTTGGTGACTTACACAGATGCTTCCATACCAGTCCTATCTCCCATCTAATAGCAACCAGATAGAATCCAGCTTAGTGTTCAGGCTTAAGCAAGATTGAACCAGTTGTTTCCCTCTAATGAGAAATGCTGAATTTACAGTAAGCTAACTGAAATCAATGGATTTAAGTCTGTATCCAATCCTACATCTGAAGATTTTTTTAAAAAGGAGGAAAAGCTTCCACTGAGTCATCTGTAAAACAAGTAATGATCAATGATTTCTGTACTGCCCACCCTTCTGTCTTCCTCAGAGGCAGCATGCTAATCTATCGATGAACAATTACAATGCACAAAATACATCCCAAGTCAACCAATTTACAAACAGACCAAGGAAAAAAAGACCTCTTACAAAGCTCAAAATTGCAAAGACATTTCTTTTTTATTTGTTTAACATTGCAAGTCATTGCCAAGTCATTTCCTTCCGATGACTTGACTTGCAGCCACACCAAAGAGAGGGGCTTAACGAAGCATGCAATGATAGCACATCTGCAGGTTTTCATTGAACGGAGCATTTAAATGAATTAGAAAGATGAGGCTTGATTCTTGCTGTGAATCTCTGCTGGAAACAAAACTTCTCAGACTTACAAAAAGTTTGGCAAAACTGTAAAGTCATGGAGCAAGAATTCCCCCAGAGCCTGGGGGATAATTTGCACAAGACAAACTTTCCTCATTACCACCGATTACCTAAAGTTGGGGATTCATATCAGTTTCTCACAGAGGGTTGCAATATCCAAAGAGGTAGCAGATAGACAGACAGACAGACAGACAGACAGACAGACAGACAGACAGACAGACAGACAGAGAGGCAGGCAGGCAGGCAGGCAGGCAGACAGACAGACAGACAGACAGACAGACAGTTGAGAGAGACATAGAGAGAGAAGAGAGAGATGATGATGATGGTGATGAAGAAGAAGATAGATAGACAGACAGGCAGACAGACAGTTGAGAGAGACATAGAGAGAGAGAGATGATGGTGGTGATGAAGGAGAAGATAGATAGATAGATAGATAGATAGATAGATAGATAGATAGATAGATAGATAGATAGATAGATAGATAATGATGATAGATAGATAGATAGATAGATAGATAGATAGATAGATAGATAGATAGATAGATAGATATGATATGATATGTTATGATATGATAGAGATAGGTAGGTAGGTTGTTAGATTATAGAGGAGAGATAGATGACATTCACATATAGAAATGTGTATAGAACGGAACTCCTCACTGAAATCATATAGTCATACAGAATGAAAGAGATAGACAGACACAGATACAGAGAGAGACAGAGAGATGCAAGAGGTAAAAAGGGGGAGGGAGGAAGAGAGAGAGATTTACCATATAATCTACAAGCATTATATGGACAGCAACAGAATTATAGATCAAACTCTATTGGAAATGCTGAAGTATCAATAACTGCTATTTACTTTAGGAGTCAACCTTGCATGTCTAAGACTACAGAAAAAGTATTTCATGTATAGTTTGAATGTTTGCATCATGCTGGGGGAGCTTCTGGAGCAGGAAATGAGTTTGAAGTTTGGGTTAATCTAAAGAAAAAAAAAGTCCTAGATTAGATATGTTTTAAATTGAATCAGTGTTCATTTAAATATTTTATTTTGCTTTTAATTACAGCCTCAATAAAAAAAGTCTCCTTGGATACTTGGAAATCATCCTTTATCTATAAAATAGTTTGAAATATAAGCAAAAATAAATAGCTGGTAGGCTGATCACAATTCTGATGGGAGCTAAGATAAGTTATAATGAGGTCTTTGAATAGGAAAAAGAGTTATGCACAATAATTGTAAAATGTGTTGCAACAATTAGTGAGACCTGATTCTTTCAAAAAATGGCATATCTAGCTTTCTTCCAGGGAAGGAAGGAAGAAAGAAAGAAGAAAGGGAGGGAGGGAGGAAGGAAGTAGATATTGTTATCACTATTCCTTGGATCTTGCTACAGTGAAGGTCAAATCTGTAGAAAATTGTTTGCAGAATATTTGTTTCATTGCACAGAGTGCCTCTATTCTATATATTTTCCATTGGTAAATAAAGTTCAAAGGAATTAGGGGGAAAGGACATTTACTTGCTCTCTTTAATGACTAAGAGCTAACCAGGTAGAAATTCTCATGTTTGATGTATTTTTTTTCTATATTTTTTTTCCTATATAAATTCTCTGTGGAAATCACACACTTTAGAAATTGTTTCTGATTTTGCATATATTCATTTGCTCATAATAATAAGTTAATAATAAGTTTGAATTTATTAGCCGCTCCCTTTCCAAGTAGGACTCGGGGCGGCGTACAATGGAGCATATAAACATAGAGGATGTATAAAAAGCACATAGACATACATACAAAACACACATACACATACACGGACACGGACACGGAGGAGGTAACAAATTACATCATATAGACAGTTAAAAATCAGCATTAAAATACCCCAATTGTAAGAACCCAATATGCAATTAAAAATTTAACGTTTAAAAGACAATTTAAAAAACAGTTAGGAGGAATAAGAGAAATTACGATTGAGCCAGGCCAGATAATTGAAAGAGGTGGGTCTTCAGCTGTACACGGAAGGAGCGGAGATCGGAAGTAATCCTGATGTCACGGGGGAGGTCATTCCACAGGGCTGGGCCCATCACAGAGAAGGCTCTGCTCCTGGGTGTCGCCCCCCGGCACTGTTTGGCGGACGGCACCCGGAGAAGTCCCTCTCTGTGTGAGCGAATTGGTCGTAGGGATGTGTGGGGCAGGATGCGATCCTGCATGTAACTAGGCCCTGTGCCATGAAGCGCTTTAAAGATCATAATCAAAACCTTGAAACGCACTCGGTAGACCACAGGAAGCCAGTGCAGCTCGCGCAGGAGAGGTGTTACAGGGGAGTATCTAGTCCTCCCCATAATCACCCGCGCGGCCGCGTTCTGGACCAACTGTAGTCTCCGAGTGCATCTCAAGGGAAGCCCCATGTAGAGAGCATTGCAGTAATCCAGGCGAGATGTCACTAGCGCATGGGTGACTGTGCGTAGGGCATCCCGGTCCAATAAGGGGCGCAATTGGCGCATCAGGCGGACCTGATGGAACGCCCCCCTTGCCACGGCTGTTACATGGTCATCCATGGACAGCCGGGCATCTAGGAGGACGCCCAAATTGCGCACCTGTTCCATGGGGGCTAGTTGGACACCCCCAATGGCCAGAGATGGAAGCACCTCGTTGAACCGGGAGGCCGGAAGCCACAGCCACTCTGTCTTGGAAGGGTTGAGTTTTAGTCGGTTGCCATCCATCCAGACCCGTACGGCCTCCAGACACCGGGACATCATTTCGACGGCCTCATTGGGGTGGTTCGGGGTGGAAATGTATAGCTGAGTATCATCAGCATACAGATGATATCCCACCCCAAAACCACGGATGATCTCGCCCAGCGGTTTCATATATGTGTTGAACAGGAGAGGCGAGAGCACCGATCCCTGTGGCACTCCACATGTGAGTGGCCTCCGGGTCGAACTCTGCTCCCCTGCCAACACACGTTGCGTCCGATCAGAGAGGTAGGAGCCAAACCACCGTAAAACGGTGCCCCTGACTCCCAGCCCCTCTAGCCGGTGCAACAGGATACCATGGTCGATGGTATCGAACGCCGCCGAGAGATCTAATAGGACCAGGATAGAGGAACAACCCCTATCTCTGGCCCTCCAGAGATCATCAACCAATGCGACCAAGGCCGTCTCCGTGCTGTGCCCGGGTCGGAAGCCGGACTGGCGCGGGTCTAGATAATAGATGCCTTTGCTTATTTATTTACTATATTGTTGTGTCACTGTAGGGGATGCGGTCGCTCAGTGGCTAAGGTGCTGAGCTTGTCGATCCAAAAGGTCAGCAGTTCGGCAGTTCGAATCCCTAATGCCACAAAACGGAATGAGCTCTCATTACTTCTCCCAGCTTCTGCCAACCTAGCATTTCAAAAGCACATAAAAATGCAAGTAGAAAAATAGGAACCACCTTTGGTGGGAAGGTAACGTTGTTCCGTGCACCTTCAGCATTTAGTCATGTCGATCACATGACCATGGAGACATCTTCAGACAGCGCTGGCTCTTCAGCTTTGAAACAGAGATGAGCACTGCCCCCTAGAGTCAGGAAAACTAACATGCATGTGCGAAGGGAACCTTGTATTTTCCAAGAACTCTGTCCCTAGTTATTAAAGGTTTCCCCTTTTTACATTTTTTTCTTATGAATGCCTCTGGACATTCCTGAAGTGATGGTGCAATTTGGAGAGCTAAAATCCAATTACTTCATGAATCCCAGACAAAATAAAATAAAATGAAAAATATCAGAAGCTCATGAAGCAAGTTGATCCTTGATGCCAATTAGGTTTCAGGAATCCTTTTCTGTCTCTGCAGCTCAGCTCATCACTGTGCCATTCAGGGTCCCTTCACTTGGAGGCTACCCAATCTTTTAAGGAGTCCAAATGCAGACACGCTTTGTGGACTGGAACTAATGTGATTAATCAAAGCTTGAAGGAAAAGGAATGTCCTCAACAATAGCTAAAGCCACTGTTGGTTGTCAATGATTAAAATAAAGCAAAGGGAGGGAGGAAGCAGATCAATAGCTTCTTAAAAGCACTGTTTGGAATTCCATCTGGTAGCCTTGTCTGGTTGAAAGTTCTGGATGAGTTTGGAAGGAATCTGAAATGAATTTCTTTACGGCTTCCGGTGGGAGATGTCAATAGCCTCTTATGTCTAAACAAAAACCCCAGTAAATCTCAGTAATAAGATTAAAACCAGCAAATCTCACTAATAAATAATAAGATTACGATTAATACCACTCATTGGACTGTGCAAAGATCCAGATTCTAAGGACAAAATAGGATTTGGAGCACATGTGAGCATTCCAGCTGAGGACTTGGTGGGGACTCCCCCCCCCCCAAACAAGTGCATATTTTCCTAATTTTGATGGTTATCCTCCATGCCTTGATTTGCATGGTCTTCCTTCTTCAGAATGTGTAGAAGGAGACTAGAGGCAGTTCTAGGAGAGAATTCTGTTCTTCTTTTACTGTGATTGAATAACTTATAATTGATAATTTCTTTGGAAAGAAGAGGAGGAAAATATGTGCTGGACAACATTTCAGGATGCCCTTGTCTATGGTAAAGACGTTAATATGTTTTCAAACCATGGTTGATCTCAAAAATGAAGAAGTTTTCACCCTGGATGTAACCTGAATAAAAGATCACATATGTGTTTGTATGTATCAGAAGAAAAGAGAAGAGAGGAGAGGAGAGGAAAGGAGGGAAGGGAAGGGAAAGGAAGGGAAGAGAGAAGAGGAGAGGAGGAGAGGAGAGAGAGAGAGGGAGGGAGGGAGAGGGAGAGACAGACAGACAGACAGACAGACAGAGAGAGTGACAGAGAGAGAATAGAGAGCTAGAGAGAGAAGGAGGAGAAGGAGGAGGAGAAGGAAAAGGAGGAGGAGGAGAAGAAAAAGAACCTAGCATGTCTAAGACTACAGAAAACTATTTCATGTATAGTTTGAATGTTTGTATCATGCTGGGGGAGCGTCAGGAGCAAGAAATGAGTTTGAAATTTGAGTTAATCTAAAGAAAAAAAGTCATAGTTTAGATCGATTAGAAGGAAGGGAAGAGAGGAGAGGAGAGGAGAAGAGAAGGGAAAGGCAGAGAAGAGAAGAGAAGAGAAGAGAAGAGAAGAGAAGAGAAGAGAAGAGAAGAGAGAGCTAAAGAGGGAAATAGAGATGATAGGTAGATAGGAAGGTAGGAAGGTAGGTAGGTAGATTGATTAGGTAGAAGAGTCTAGTCTGAAGTCTTTATGATCCCCTTAATACTAAACAGATCAGATATCTGGGGACCAGGTGTCCTCAGAGCAGAGACATCCCTTGTGTCATCACCATTATCTGCTTAGCTTGAAAAGCATGCAAGGCAGAATGGATGTGATTAAAATAGGAGAAATTTGAGAAGAAGACACAGTGAGTTTCAAGTGCTATGCAATTGTTAAAAGTACAAGAAAGGAGCTGCATTGCTAGGTAGAGAATACACAGAAGTTCAAAGATTCTTATCCAGATGTTCATAGTATGTGTTTAGGACACTTCAGGTGAGTCTGACCCAAATAGTCTAGTTAAGCCATGAGAAATTGGGGTACTAAGATGTATTGCTGAGTCCGGATCTGTGAAACTTGTTGGTAATTCTGTACCCATATCATAATCACCTGATTATTTATTGGGCAATATGAAGATGCTCTGTTTAGAGTTTGAGGGTTGAATCAGGAGGATTCTAGGCTGCCCTACATTTTGCCTGACAACCTGACAGCTGCTTAGAAATGCAAGGCTGATTCTTAATAGCAGAAATCTGTTTTCGGTCTTGAGAATCTGATGCCCTCTCAGTGAATACAGGGATAGCTAGAAGGAGCGTGTAATCATCTGGAATCTGATTTAGATCCAGAGTGACTCCAACCTGATTTTAAATTTTAAAGTTCATTTTAAAGCTAAGTAGCCGATGTACCTTGAAAAGGTGAAATGGGTTGAAAGTCAAGCAATTCGAAAACAAGGTTTCATTCTTAACATTTGCTGGGGGTGGCTCAGTGGCTAAGAAGCTGAGCTTGTCGATCAGAAAGTTCAGCAGTTCGGCAATTCGAATCCCTGGCGCCACATAACGGAGTGAGCTCCCGTTACTTGTACCAGCTTCTGCCAATGTAGCAGTTCAAAAGCAAGTAAAAAAATGCAAGTAGAAAAATAGGTACCACCTTTGGTGGGAAGGTAACAGCATTTTGTGCGCCTTTGGCGTTGAGTCATGCTGGCCACATGACCATGGAGACGTCTTCAGACAGTGCTGGCTCTTTGGCTTTGAAACAGAGATGAACACCGCCCCCTAGATTCGGGAACCACTAGCATGCATGTGCGAGGGGAAACTTTACCTTTTAGCAGTTGTACCTTGAAATTGTGAAACAATTGAAAGTCAAGCAATTCGAAAACAAGATTTCATTCTTAGCATTTGCTGGCTTGCTTTACATGGAACTTACTTCAGGACAAATTCCAACCAACTCTCCAGACCCTTGTCATTCTAAGAAAGACACTTGGAAATTGAGGAAAAGAGAAGAGCTAAGACCAAATTAGCAAGGGAACTGACAGGTCTATCTATCAGCAGAACGATGCCTGACATTGTCTGAGGGCTTGCACTTCTAGGTGTCTGTTAATTGTTTCAACTTTCTCCACAACTTGCTTCTTCTTTCCATAAAGTGTCCAGAAAGAACTTCGAGAAGATGCTTCTGAATCTTTTATTTTATTTATTTTTATTTATTGTATTTTGTCAAGCATGAATTAGATAACAGATATAAGAATACACATGATTGTGAATACATGAAATAAATACAAATTCAAGGGAATATTAGGACAAGGACGGTAGGCATGCTGGTGTGCTTATGCACGCCCCTTAAAGTCCTCTTAGGAATGCGGTGATTTCGACAGTAGAGAGTCTAATGTTAAAATTTTGGGGGTTTGGGGAAGAAACCACAGAGTCAGGTAGTGCATTCCAGGCATTGACCACTCTGCTGCTGAAGTTGTATTTTCTGCAATCAAGTTTGTAGTGGTTTACCATAAGTTTGTATCTATTATGAGCTTGTGTGTTGTTGTGAAGTATTCATTGACAGGTAGGACACTGTAGCAGATAATTTTATGTACTATGCATAGATCGGATCGAAGATGGTGAAGTTCTAAGTTATCTAAGCCCAAAAAGTTTAACCCTGGTGGCATAAGGGATTCTGTTGTGAGCAGAGGAGTGCAGGACTCTCCTTGTAAAATATCTCTGGACTCGCTCAATTGTATTAATGTTCGATATGCAGTGCGGGTTCCAGACAGCTGAGCTGTATTCAAGAATTGGTCTAGCAAAAGTTTTGTATGCCCAAGTTTGCAGTTCAACAATGCCAGAGAAGAAACTATGCAAAATTAGGTTAACAACTCTTAATGCCTTTTTTTGGCAATGCTGTTACAGTGAGCTCTGGCACGTAGATCATTTGAGAAGAGTACTCCAAAATGCAGAGAAGATCGAAATGTTGCCTTGGAAACAATGTTCATTCTCAAACAAGTGTCCCAAAGGTGCTTTTTCAAGAGGCAACTGGATGTCAACTCTGAAGCTGACCTGGCCAAAACCATATTGAACTTCTGTGTTGCCACACTGGAGTTGAGGGATAGGGAGGAGGGAATAGATTTAGCTGGGGTTTTGTAGCCAAAACAAAATACTTTCTCCTGGGAACCAAGGACATTCTCACACCTGGTCAGGGAGAGGAGGAGTGACATTACTAGGCAACCAGATGGCACCCTGATTGGACCATGTGACTGACTGACTGACTGAGGAAGGGGAAACACTTTTACTTTTAATTAGGTGAAAATTGTGGGAAACTTCAGAGTCGATTTTCACCAGAACTGTGCCAATATGATATATCCAAATAAAATGATTCTTTGAGGAATTTACCTGCCTCAGAGTTTTGTTTGCTATGGAATTATTACTTGGAACCCTGACACTAGGCTTTCTTGCTTTTCTGAAGAAGCTTTGAGCTGAAGAAGTTTCTTGAATAAGAAGCGAAACGTCTTCAGAGAAAACCAAGAAAGTCCAGTTGCCTCCTGAAAAAAAGCACCTTTGGGACATCCGACTGAGAATCTCCATAGACACTCCTTTGATGAGAAGTGAAAAGTCTTCAAAGAAAAACAAAGAAAGTCCAGTTGCCTCTTGAAAAGGCACCTTTGGGACAACCATGACCTGGATGACTGAGAGTCTGTTAGAATATTCATGAACATTCATGAGACATGGTAACAAGGTCAGCCAATGAATAGGCATAGCAACTAAGTCAGCTAATGGGAGCTTAAACAGATCTGAGTCTGTGCAAAGAACAGAAATGGAAAGTTAAGCAGTCTGCTGCTTTGAGAAGTAAACTAGTCTGCTAAAATGAAACTAACTGCTTGTGTTTGCCTGTAACTCTCCTGCCTTGTGTTTACTTGGGAGAATCACCTGTTGGTATTGTGCATTGATTCATCTATTCTTAAGTATATAAAGAAGTTAATGAATCCAGCTGCATTAGTTATCGGTGTGTGCTTTCTGGATTTGAATTTATGCAACAAACTGTGACAGGATCTCCATAGACATCTCTCAAAAAATGATTTTCATCTAGATTTGGAGGGTTAAGGTAGCATTTTTAGCTGTTATCTATAACTTGAGCAAGAGAGCTTTTTTTTTCTAGTATGATTTTATCATTTGGGTATAAAGTGATTACTTAAAGAACCAGTACTGCTTTTGAAAGCAAGGTGAAAATTAAAATTCCTGTAGGTGTCTTCTTTGCAGAGCTTTCTCACTGAGTTTATGCAAATATTTTGCTTAGGAAAAGAGGCAAGCAGGACAGCAGAAGTTCTTTTAAAGTAGGTTTTTTTAAAATGTTGATGGTATCCACGTATTTGAAGCAAATTCTGAAATCTGGCAGGCTTCCTTCATCAAAAACTGCATCGGATTCTCTTTGAAAGCCTGTAACAAAATAAAGCAGCTTCCCAGAGGAGCCAACAGATCTCCAGGCCCTTTGATTGCTTGATTTGCTTTTTGCATATCCACTCAAGCAATTTAAATGTTGGCAAAGAGAAGTACAGTACAAAGGGACACTGGTTTTGAGCTAGCTTTATTGGGCTGACAGCATTCTGAAAAGTGGAAGGTGGGTTTCACATCATAGCTTGAAGAAGTCTAACACAGATGTTAAAGCCTTTTTGTTGCGTCTTCTTCTTCTATGTCTGTGTATTTAACCGCACCTTTTCAACAGCAAACATTTTCATGAGAGGAGAAGAAATAAGGGACTTTGGGCTCAAACCATTGTTCTGTTCTAGTTTATTTAGAATTTAGAATAGAATAGAGCTTCAAGGGGACTTGGAGGTCTTCTAATCCAACCCCCTGCTCAAGTGGGAGACCCTAAACCATTCCAGACAAGTGGCTGTCCAGTCCCTTCTTAAAAACGTCCAGTGATGGAGCACCCACAACTTCTGAAGGTAACCTGTTCCTCTGGTTAGTTGTTCTCACTGTTAGGAAGTTTCCCCTTACTTCTAGTTTGCTTCACTCCATCCATTGTTTCTTGTCTTGCTCTCTGATGCTTTGGAAAATAAGTTGACCTCCTCTTCTTTGTGGCAACCCCTCAAGTACTGGAAGACTGCTATCATGTCACCCCAAGTCCTTCTTTTGTCTAGTCATCAATATGAGTTCCAACCACCAAGAAAGCATTCTGAGTCCATAAACTCTCCCCATGGAGGGAATGGGCTATCAAAACTGCTAAACACATTTTATTATACAGTTACACACACACACACACACACACACACACACACACACACACACACATGGTCAGAGATGATAAACATGGCCATTCTGGTCTTGGTCATTTGGATCAAGTTTCTATGTCGTTATTACATAAAATAACTACATATTACTACATTGGTCAGCTACCGATGACTAGCAATAGCAACAGCCCTTAGGCCAGTGATGGCTAACCTTTTTTGGCTTCCATGCCAAAAGTGGGGGGAGCGCAGGGGGTTTGTGCATGGGTGTGCCACACCCATAATGCTATGCATGTGACCCAGTGTGCATGACCAGCACTCCCCCACACTTTTGGTGTGGTTTTTTCTCCCTCCCCAGGCCCCAGAGGCTTTCTAGGAGCCTGGGGAGGGTGCAAACAGCCCCTCTCCCACTGAGAGGCCCTCCAGAGGCTTCGGGAACTTCCCTGAAGCCTCTAGAGGGCGAAAAATGGCCCAACTTTCAGGAATAGTGACTTCCGGTTTGTCCGTAAGGCCGTTTTTCGACCTCTGGAGCCTGACTCCGGAGGGCGAAAAACAGCCCTACAGACAAATCAGAAGTTACTTCAGGTTTGCTCTTGGGCTGTTTTTTGCCCTCCAGAGCCTTCAGGGAAGTCTTATGAAGGCTCCGGAGGGTGAAGAACAGCCCTATGGCCAAACAGAAGTAACTTTTCCTATGTCCATCCTTGATAAGGCCTTTTTTGGGGGGGTCAAGTTAAGACTGGTAAACTTATTCTCCTGCTAATCTTTGATTGACAGTCAACTCATCGTAGACATTATCCGATGTATTTTGACCTTCTCAGATGCTGATGCCAGGGGACTTATGACACTCCTGTTGAGATGATAATGTGGCAGATATTATTTCTGGTTTATGAGTTTCATCTCTAATGTGCCTTGATCCCAAGGAAGCAAAAATGTGGCAGAGAATAAAACTTGAAAAGGTGAGCCTATTTAGGAAAGCAAAGAAAAATGAACCAGGACAAATGATTTTCCGTTTAGAATTCTTTCTTTTTTGATTCACATTTTTAAATCTTCATATTTAAATACATTGGATGCCCAACTTGTTTTCTTTGTCAGAAGTATCTAATTGTATATGATGCAGAAATATTGCTAGGGTCTGTATTAGGTAAATGTCAATGCTTAGGGAATTTTACATTAGATGCCAATGCTTAAACTTTGATACTATTGGTTGCTATTATTACAGCTGCTCAGAGTTGTCTGAACTTCAAGATAGAAATAAATAACAGAACTACCGTATTTTTTGGAGTATAAGATGCACCTTTTCCCCCCAAAAAAAGAGGGTGAAAATTTGGGTGTGTCTTATACACTGAATGTACCCCTCCACCAGAAGCCAAAAACATGAGGCATTGGAGGGTGCAATGGTCTGTGGCAATCCCTGCAGCCTGGAACAGCTGATTGGGAGAAATAAACTCACTAAACTGTTGTGGAAATCTGAATCTGTGATTCTGCAAAAAAAAAAAAAAATAGTGGGCTGAGCTACTCAATCTTGTTTCTGAGTTGACACCAACAGTTCCCAATCATTTCTATTAGGATCATGAAACAAAAATAAAAATGTCCCAAAGGTGCTTTGTTAAAAGGCAACTGGACTTTGTTTTTTTTCCTTGAAGACATTTTGTTTCTCTTCAAGAAGCTTCTTCAGCTCTGACTAAATGTTGGAGAATGGAAGGATTTATATTGCTTGCAGTTATCTGGTCGTTAGAGCTCCCTCCCTCTTTGGGGTGTGGTGTGACATCCAGAAAAATATGGCATTCTTCACTTAATCCTCCAAGGAAAGATTGAAGGCAAATGAGGTCCAGGCAGAAGTAGAACATCATGGCTTCATAGTCTAAGAGACTGGTTTGGAGAAAACTCAGCAGCACCTGTGGCTGTTGATAAAAATAGGATCACCATCATGATCGCCAATGTCCAATGATGGATATGGAAGAAGAAGAAGAAGAAGAAGAAGAAGAAGAAGAAGAAGAAGAAGAAGAAGAAGAAGAAGAAGAAGAAGAAGAAGAAGAAGAAGAAGAAGAAGAATCTGCCATTGAAAGCCATTGTAAGCAAAAACCATACCTGATCTTATTTCCCCCAAATTTTGTATGCAATATTCATCCAAACAGTAATTGTATTATTATTATTTTTAACACAAGGAAGTAATTTTCCTCTGTGGTGTCAAAAGGAGTTTGATAAATAGTAGAGGCTGCTCTTATAGGTTTTGAACCACCACATTTCCTTAACTGTGACTGCATGTCAAAATCAATATATATAAAAGCCCAATGCCACTCATGCAACATCACAAAATCTCCAGAATTGTAAACCCTACAAACTTGAAATTTGACATGTAGGTTCCTCTTGGCTTCTAGGTGCTTGCTAAGAAACAACTTTTCAAAATGACTATCTGATCATTAGTATTTCTTATACAGTATTATATTAACACACACTGATGCTAAGGAGTTTAGACATTCTACTCCCCCTCCCCACCTGAAAAGAACAGGTTCCAACTGCCAGTTGCCATACATTAACCAAGCCCGATCACATAGTTTCGTAGCAAAGCATGGGTATCCAGCTAGTAGTACATAAATATGATGTATAACTATGTCAAAGAGAAGTCAAGGAAAACCACACACATCTTGCTTTAAGCAGTAGTTTCATTTCTGACCAGCCCAACAGTGTTACCCAGGTAATCCTGTTAAGATACATCTGCCACATCATGACATCTGACAGGAATTTGTCTTATTTTATAGGCATTTTTGTGCAAACATTCTGTAATTTGTATTGAGCCACAGAGATGAGGTTGGTAAATATCATGGACTCTATTAGAAAAGTGAGTTTTCTACATGCAGACTTATTGGGAGCCCCTGAGAGATCTGGGTCTGTACTTATGGGGAAAAAAATCAAAGGGGGAAATGTAGCATAATTAATAATGATAATCACAATGAAGATTTCGGTTGTGCCTTTCTAGCCTTAAGAACTACAATTTAATGAATAATATCAATAACAATGATAGCCAAGCTTTTCTCCCGCATCTCAAAAAAGTGACAGGAGTCAAGAACTATTACCTTTGATTTCCTTCGCTTCTTTGTGAATTTTTTGAATCTAATGAAACACCTCTCCAACCTGAAGCTCCATTTTCCTTTCTTCCCTTGAGCTAGCAACTCTTCACACCAAGAAATGAGTTGGAACCATAGACCGAGTAGGTCCATGATGAAAATGTTGCTGGACACAGGGCTCCTAATTAGGAAAAGCCCATGATGGAAGAGATAATCCAACAGATTAAATTTATCGTTGATAAGGGTTAGATATACCCTTTTAACCTAGCAAATTGTAATAATTCTGGTGGAGTAAAGGTGATATTTATGTAAAATAGATCATCTCTCTCACACAATACCTGTCTGTCTGTCTGTCTGTCTGTCTGTCTGTCTATCATCTATCATTTTATCATCCATTTATCTGTCATCTCTCTGTGTTCCTCTGTATTTCTGTCTATTTATCTCTGCCTATCTATCATCTCTCTTTCTCTTACCTATCTGTCTTCTATCTGTCTATCCATCCATCTGTCCATCTATCTGTCACCCCCCCTCTGTCTCCTTGTTTGTCACTCCATCTCTTTCTCCCATTTATCTCTCTTGCTCTGTCTGTCTGTCTGTCTGTCTGTCTGTCTGTCTGTCTGTCTGTCTATCTATCTATCTATCTATCTATCTATCTATCTATCTATCTATCTATCTACCTTCTATCTATTATTAATGCTCTATCATTTATCTATCTGTCTGTCTCTATAATCTCTCTCTCTCTCTCTCTCTCTCTCTCTCTCTCTCTCTCTCTCTCTCTCTCTCTCATCTATTATCAATGCTCTACCATCTGTCTGTCTGTCTGTCTGTCTGTCTGTCTGTCTGTCTGTCTGTCTAATCTATCTATCTATCTATCTATCTATCTATCTATCTATCATCTATCATCTATCTATCTATCTATCTATCTATCTATCTATCTATCTATCTATCTATCTATCTAAATATCTATCTAAATATCTATCTAAATATCTATCTATCTATCTATCTATCTATCAACCATCTAAACCACACCCCCTTCTGGTATAATTTATTCGCCAATTGCGAATATTGTTTTCTTTTTTCCCTTACTTTCTTGGGATCTGTTTCAGAATGGTTATCTCCTTATTTTTGTATGTCAAGGCTTGCCCCCTTTGTGCATTCAGAATTTCATCTCTTGTGCTTTTCCTAAGAAATTTAATGTGTACCTCCCTGGGAACATTGTGTGTTCTAGCGTAAGCTGAGTTCACTCTATAGGCCAGGTCTATTTCCCACCCCATCTGTTGTTTCTCCTTCTGAATATACTCAGCCAAAATGTTTGTCATGATGTCCCTTATATTTTCATCATCTGTCTCCATCACATTTTGAAATCTAAGATAAAAAGACATTCTCTCAAACTCTATTTTCATTTGTTGGGTGTCAAGTTCTTTGTTTCCCTTCTGCACCCCGTCTATGCCCTCCCTCATCTCAGCCGCGCCGCCCTCCAGAAGATCCCGTCTCTGTGAGTTCTTATTAATTTTATCCTGGTTCTCTTTAATTTCTTCTTTCAACTCCTTCAGTTGTCTCTTTATTTCCTCTTGTCCCTGTAGAATTTGCTGAAACATTTGATGAAACTCCAGCTCCATAGATTTAGGTTTCTTTAAGGCTGTTATCGTTGATTGTGTACTAGGACTGGAGGTTGCAGATGTCGGGGCAGAGGCAGCAAAGCCTGGCTTTCCAGGGGGTGGTCTTTTAGATGCCATTGTTTATAAAGTAAAGAGTCCAGTCAGTATGGAGAAGGATCAATCAGGAGGGTAGAACAGCCAGGAGAGTCCAAGAGACAGGAGGTTCAGGCAGAAGAGAGCTTTTATTTCCACTGACCCTGGCAATAGAGCCAAATTTCCACTCCAGGGAGTTCAAAAAACAGCAATCCACAATAGATTTGTCTGAGTAGCACGGAGACAAAGACCGGAAGCCTGAAGTTTTAAAGGTGGAGTCAGATTTCACATTTCATAAAGACAACGGAAGTGTGCCATCTTGCCCTGCCAGCTTCGGGTTTAGAGGCAACAAATAAAGTTTTCAAAGTTCAAAAGTTCAAAATTTCCAAAGCTTCCAGATCTTCATTATATTATAAGTTTAAGTCCAAAAATCCACTTAGTAAGTGACATCATTGGTTTGGCTCTCCCCCTCCTCCTTCCCTTGGGGCTTAGAGCACGCTTGTTTCCAGCCACTTGTCCGGGGGGGGGGAAATCCCCCTCCCTCCAGCCGCACCTCTCCAAATCAAGCCGAAAAATAAAGTTCACACAACTGGCAAGTTTTAAAAGTTAGTTATGGGAATGGAGGAAGTCTATGCCTCACCGCACCGCTGCCGTTTCCTTCAGCTTTCTTTTTCTCCGCACGGCATCGTAGCGAAGTTGCCGGAGCGTCTCCCCATCGTGCTCCCCGGTGCCTGGAGCGAGGCGGGGGACCTCCCGCCGGCCGCCACCAATCCAGGGATCCCCCGCGGTGCCGCCCCTTCAGCAGGATGCCTCCACGGGGCATCCTGTGCGCCCCAAGGAGTGGGAAGCCCACCGGGGATGCGGGGGGCGAGCAAGGCTTGCTCGTCGCCGTCGGCCGCCGGAACCGGAAGACATCCATCTATTTTTCTGTTGCTCTGTCTCTCTCTTGTCTGTTTGTCTGTCTCTCTGTCTATATCTATCTATCTATCTATCTATCTATCTATCTATCTATCTATCTATCTATCTATCTATCATCTATCACGTTTTTTAACATCTGTGATTTGTGTGCAGTCTATGACATCACAGGTGCTTTATACCAAAGACTCCATTCTGACACTAAATCTTTTCAGCCTATAGTATGACTATATCCATAATCTTCAGATTTTATTTTAATGCCGACCATCATGTCGAGCTCAGACAGGCTTTGCCCTGCTGAGAAGGTAGGTTTTTCCATGTAATGTGAAAATAAAGACTGGCTTACATAACTGTGAATTATGTCTCCAATTTTCCTTCAGTGCACATTTAAAACTCTCCTACAATTGTTTTCAGGGTTCTGTTATATCAGTATTTACATGATTCCTCAATTAATATGAATATGCCTTGTGTACACACACACGTATGTACATTTCCATAATATTTGAAATGGTAATGACACTCGTGCAGGATCTCCTAGGCTAGTTTGAAAGAAAGCCGCTCCATTTTACCATGAATGAACATCCTTCGCTGAGTTTCAAATGCCATGCACTAATTGAATGAATTTTGCAAATGAAATCATTTCACATCAATAGGTGTTAAAAATGTCTTCCTGTTTCCTGTTCCGTCTCAAATCCCAAAAGGTTGGGCAGGTAAAGTATGGACAACAATGTTTAAATAAGCAGTAAGTCCAACCTTTGAATGTATAGATACAGAATTCAGAAGAAACACCTAAGAATCAAGTGTGTAGAAACTAAGAACAGGTATACCTGAAATTTTGGTTGGATGCAGTGGTGGGATTCAAACATTTTACTACTGGTGCTGTGGGTGTGGCTTGGTGGGTGTGGCATAGCTTGGTGGGTTGACTTGGTGGGTGTGGCTGGAGAAGGATACTGTAAAATCTCCATTCTCTCCCCACTCCAGGGAGAAGATAATACAAAATCTCCATTTCCTCCCAATCATCTGGGACTCGGGAGGCAGAGATTAGGTTGGGGTGGGGCCAGTCAGAGGTGGTATTTAGCGGTTGTCCGAACTACTCAAAATTTCCACTATCAGTTATCCAGAACTGGTCAAAACCTGCTGGAGGTGGTCCAGCTCAGCTCTTTGTCATGATAAGCTAGCAAGAAAAACAAAATAAATAATGCACCTTCCCATCAAACGTTGGCAAATATAATCCCCATGATTTGCAACGGACCCCTGCAGAATTTTCTCTTAGGTCCTTAAACAGAGATAACGATTTGCTATGAATCCGTTTCAAACGTCTGTCAAGTCGAGAGCGTTGAGCTGAGGGTTGTACCCTCTGGGTTTAATGCCATGCCCTTAAACAAATTATTCTGACACAGGCATCAGTGAAACCTTGACCCAAAAGACAAGGAAAGGCCATGAGTTGTGTGTGTGTGTGTGTGTGTGAGAGAGAGAGAGATAACCCTGTTGTATTTTGTATTCTTGGCATGACGTTAGAAAGTAGCAGTCCATGTCAGTTGGAAGACTCGAATGCATTCCGCATGCAGGGGTATTTGATCTATGACACTAAGACAGAATCAAACTCTCTTCCTTCCTTTTCCCCTCTTCTTTCTCTCTCTTTCCTTATGTTGGCTAACATAGTCTTTCAGAAAAAAAATGTCTTTTTTTCCTCTTTAACTAAACCACACGAACAGCAGGTGGCCAGAGCAACTGAGAGAGAGAGAGAACGGCATGATTTCTCTTATGTAGTCAGCCACACATTTGTGGCATTTCAAAAATCTCACACTTTAACTGTGAGGCTCATCTTTTTTTTTCTTTCTCTTTTTTGGCAAGGAAAACTATTCTTGCTTTCTCCCTTCCTCTCTCTCTCTGTCTCTCTTTCTTTCTTTCTTTTTCTGTCTCTTTCTCTCTTTCTTTCTTTCTCTTTCTTTCTTTCTTTCTTTCTTTCTTTCTTTCTTTCTCTTTCTTTCTCTCTTTCTTTCTCCTTCTCTCTCTTTCTCTCTCTTTCTTTTTTCTCTGTCTCTGTGTCTCTGTCTCTGTCTCTCTCTCTCTCTTTCTTTTTCCTCCCTCCCCGAGGGGGGGAAAAAAACCACATTGTTTTAACTTTCTTTGATGGCCGCCATGAATGAAGAACTGTGATTATTTTATTTTTCATTTTACTGGTTGGAGATCTCAAGGCCTGATGACTACTGGGATTTTTGGAGTCTGCTGAAACCAGAGAGCTGTTTCCTGAGGTCTTTTTAGGTGGAAAACAAAGCACTAACCCAAAATTTAAAAGCAAAAGAAAACAGTAGATGCATAAGTCTTCCTGTCAAATCCGTACAGAATCCAGAAGAAACCGAAGGAATCCAATTTCTGTCAGCAAATACCTAACTAGAAGCCAGCAAACTCTAGGAAGATATTTAGCTCAACCTCTATTATTAAAGTCAATAGTGTTTTTTTTTTTTGATGCACAATATTCATATGCCCCCCCCCCCATTAAACTTCTTTATAATCTTATCATCCATTTTCTATAGGGAATTCATTACATATGAAATAAGCCTTTCCTTTCCTTTCTCTCTTTCTTTCCTTTCCTTTCCTTTCTCAATACTTTTCCTTTCCTTCTTACTTTTCCTTTATTTTATTTTCTTATCCTCTTCCTTTCTTTTCCTTTCTCTCTTCTTATCCTTTTTTTTCTTACTTTTCCTTTATTTTATTTTATTATCCTCTTCCTTTGTTTTCCTTTCTCTCTTCTTTTCCTTTTTTTCTTACTTTTCCTTTATTTAATTTCCTTTCCCTCTTCCTTTTCTTTCCTTCTTACTTTCCTTTCTTTTCTCCTCTCCTTGCCCAGTGGATGGGTTGCTGCCATTTTTACTTTTCACAACCAGTGGGCTTTGTGCACATGTGCTCTTCAATGTAAATTGTTCTTTCGTGCATAAACAGTCACTAAAAACAAAAACGGAGGCAGCCCAGCAGCAGTGAAGGAACCAGTTCAGGGGCATGGCAGGCCTGAGTGGCTGCTGGTTCCACGACCCAGGCCTGAATTCCATTACCAGTTCACCAGCCATACAAAGGACCACCCTTTGGCTGCTGCAAAACATCCCATAATCTAAAGAGCAGCAGTTCTAGCAGATTTAGGGATTACGTTAAGGAATTGAGGCCATCTGTGTAGCTTAGACAGAGGGTTAATAGGAATCCTTGGTCAATCACCAGATAATACAGATTAACAGATTAACAGAGTTGGAAGGTACCTTGTGGATCATCTAGTCCACCACCACCCCCAAAGCAGGAGACCCAACACCATTTCTGACAGATGACAATCCAGTCTCTTCCTGAAAGTCTCCAGTGATGAAGCTCCCTCAACTTCTGAAGGCAACTTCTCTTCCCCTCTGTCTCTCTGTGGCAGCCATCAAAAATATTGGAAGATGCTCTCATGTCTCCCCTGGTCCTTCTCTCCACTAGACTAGCCATGCCCAGTTCCTGCAACCGTTTATCGTATGTTTTAGCTTCCAGTCCCCTAATCATCCCGATTGCTCTTCTCTGCACTCTTTCTAGAGCCTCAACATCTTTTTTTATAGTGTGGTAACTTTGTGTGTGTGTGTGTGTGTGTGTGTGTTATAATGCTTTATATTATTGTATATAAACATGTTTCTTATATAAATGAATCCTGCTGAATTATTTACTTGTGTGCTGGTTGGGTTGCTGCAAACTCCAACAATATAAGATAAAGGTAAGGCAATCCCCTCACACATGCATGCTAGTCATTCCTGACTCTAGGGGGCGATGCTCATCTCCATTTCAAAGCCGAAGAGCCAGCGCTATCCAAAGCCATCTCCGTGGTCATGTGGCCAGCATGACTTAAGTGCAGAAGGCGCATGGAACGCTGTTCCCTTCCCACCAAAGGTGGTTCCTATGTTTTCTCCTTGCATTTTTTAATGTGAATTCAAACTGCTAGGTTGGCAGAAGCTGGGACAAGTAACGGGAGCTCACTCCGTTACGCGGCACTAGGGATTTGAACCGCTGAACTGCCGACCTTTCTGATCAACAAGCTCAGCGTCTTAGCCACTGTGCCACCACATATACATACATACATGCATATACATACATATACATACATATGCATGCATGCATAGGTACGTACATACATACATACATACATATATATGTATATGTACACACACACACACACACACATACAAACAGTGCATAGAAGAGCAACCAGGATGATTCGGGGACTGGTGTGTGTGTGTGTTTGTGTGTGTGTAAAAAGGGGCTCAGAGGCTGTTCTTGCCAATTTAATTGAGATCAGCTTTGCATCCCTCTTTATAGTATGTGGTGTACATAGATAAAAGGGACATTGGCATTTTATTCTACCTCCATACACACAGCAGTCCAAAATCAGCAGGCTACCCGCCTTTCAGCTGCTGTTGCCATATGCCCGCCGAGGATGGAAAATGTGGTCTAATGCCAGTTTGCTCCAAGAGAGAGAGAGGCAGCGTGAGAATGACATCTTGCCTCGCACGTCAGGGACAACAGCATGTGTTAGCTTTTCCATTTGACATTTCTTTTGATCTGAGGGGACATAATTGATTTATTACCCAAACTGTATTTTAATATTCACATGATGGCACAGCCCTGCCATGCTTCTCCCCATAGCTGCTCCGAGTAAATGTTCCATTTGCTCGGCTGAATGAGAATTTATGTGGCTGAAACTAGCCAAAGGAGATGGTTTTGATCCAAACACACACACACACACACACAGACACACACACACACACACACACACACGGACAGAGCCAAATCGAAAGATGAGTTATTTTAATCTGGGCATAAGATTCTGATTCCTATTTGTAATTAACTGTCAACATTTTAAATCACAGGGTTATGTCCTAGTTCAACAACAGCTGGAGTGACACTGTTAGGAGAGGCAGATATTCCCTATTTCTGAAAACCTGGTTCTTTTCATTATAGAAATATGAAGATAATTGTGTTGAGAAATTAATAGCTAAGTGTTTATGTTATTAAGATATTTGGTCTGTCTGTCTGTCTGTCTGTCTTCCTTCCTTCCTTCTTCCTCCCTCCCTCCCATCCTTTCCTCCCATCCCTCCCTCTTCCTGTTTCCTTCCTTCCTTCCTTCCTTCCTTCCTTCCTTCCTTCCTTCCTTCCTTCCTTCCTTCCTTCCTTCCTTCCTTCCTTCCTTCCTTGATTCTTAATGAAACATGATTCTCTTCATTATAGAAATATGAAGATAATTGTGTTGAGAAATTAATAGTTACATGCTTATATTATTAAGATATTTGGCCTTCCTTCCTTCCTTCCTTCCTTCCTTCCTTCCTTCCTTCCTTCCTTCCTTCCTTGATTCTTAATGAAACATGATTCTCTTCATTATAGAAATATGAAGATAATTGTGTTGAGAAATTAATAGTTACATGCTTATATTATTAAGATATTTGGCCTTCCTTCCTTCCTTCCTTCCTTCCTTCCTTCCTTCCTTCCTTCCTTCCTTCCTTCCTTCCTTGATTCTTTGATTCCATGATTCTCTTCATTATAGAAATATGAAGATAATTGTGTTGAGAAATTAATAGGTATGTGCTTATATTATTAAGATATTTGGCCTTCCTTCCTTGATTCCTTCCTTGCTTCTTAATGAAATATGATTCTCTTCCGTATAGAAATATGAAGATAATTGTGCTGAGAAATTAATAACTAAGTGTTTATGTTATTAAGGTATTTGCTTTAGTCTCCCTCCCTCCCTTCTGATTATGAAGTATAGGAGACAGAAACAAAGCAAGTGAAGTAATAACGGCTAATGAAGGATGAGGAGCATCGAAGAGGACAGTCTCAAACATGCCTTTGTTACTACACAGATCTGATTTTGATCACCGTCATTCTTCCTTATTTCAGCAAATTGTGGAAGAAGAAAAAATAAGACTGTCAGGAATGAGCTATTATTTCCCCATCTCCCAGTGGGGACTTTGACAACAATCACTCAACTAAATAGCTGTGTCATAGTTTTGTGTTGGTTTGTGTGATTGAACGCTTTCAACTTCCATTAAGGGATTCAGTTAGATCTTAGTGACTCCTTTAGAGTTAAGTTTTGTATTTTGCTAGCGTCAACCTTAGCCAGTAGCATTACTGCAATGCTTGATGCGTGGGGTTAGGGTTAGCGTACAGAAGATTACTGCAGCTGGGACAAAATGTGAAATTACTGAATCAATGATTTCTAAAGACGTGACATGCAGTTAAGTTTGATCGATCCCCTGGATCTGATGACTCAGCAAATTGCAAATTGGCTGCTTAAAAGCACTATGTGTTTAGAACTGGAAGCATTGTTAGAGACCCCACACACCCTCTTTATAGTCTGTTCCTGTTGCAATTTGGCAGTTCGAATCTCACCAGGCCCAAGTTTGACTTCTATCCTTCCAAGGTAGATAAAATGAGGACCCAGACTGTTGGGGGGCGGGGGGGGCAAGAGGTTGACTCTGTAAACTGCTTAGAGAGGGCTGTAAATCACTGGTGTTGATACTCCAGAAAGAGTGCTGAGAAGAGCAATAAAGAGGATTAGAGGATGGAGGCTAAAACATATAAAGAACGGTTGCTGGTACTGGATTTGTCTAAAAAGGTAAAGGTAAAGGTTCCCCTCGGACATATGTGCTAGTCGTTCCCATCTCTAGGGGGCAGTGCTCATCTCTGTTTCAAAGCCAAAGAGCCAGCGCTGTTCATAGACATCTCCGTGGTCATGTAGCCAGCATGACTAAATGCTGAATGCGCACGGAATGCTGTTAGCTTCCAGCCAAAGGTAGTCCCTATTTTTCTACTTACATTTTTACATACTTTCGAACTGCTAGGTTGGCAGAAGCTGGGACAAGCAATGGGAGCTCACTCAGTTACATGGCACTAGGGATTCGAACCACCGAACTGTTGATCTTTCTGACCGACAAGCTCAGCGTCTTAGCCACTGAGCCACCATGTCCATAATGGATATGTCTAGCCTTATGAAAAGATGGACTAGGGGTCCATTAGATGTCTTAATGTTTCCTTTTATTTGTTTCCATTTCATGTACTCAAATCGTGTTTATATACTTATATATGTTATCTAATAACATGCTTTACAAAATAAATAAATAAAAATAAAAAGTCATATCTTGGGTCATTTTTATCTAAGCACTACTACCTGATTTTCCACATCTGACTTCTCTAAGAAAATCAGGTCTTCCCAAGGGACATTTCCCCCTATTTCTAACTTCTACTAGGAGCTCTATTCTTCTTGTAAGACCTTCTGTGTAAGGCAGATCTTAGCACTTTCTTAGGCCTATTTCTCCTGAGCAACACTAAACCAATTGGCTCTACATTGGAAAGCATTGTGTAAATTGAAAACCCATCGCATGCTCCCAGAAACTATTCATATTTGCCTTTATATGTGACAGTCTGAATTAATAACAAAGCTCCTGAATCTTGTATGTTTTATTTAAGTCAGGCTCATGGCTTCCTAAGCTGGCTTATTATAGCCACTATAAAAGTCATGTTTGTTTTTAAACTGGCTCTTGTTTTCATTAGCATTTTAATGTTTTGATGGTTGTTCTATGTTTTGTTTTGCGTGTGTTATCGTGAGTTGCCTTGAGCGCCATTTAATGAAAATGTTGGGACATAAATTTAGCAAACAAGTAAAATATTCAGACATTTCACTAGCTAAATCGTGTTATCTATAGACAGGAAGACTACAATTTGTTTGCTATAAAATGAAAGGTGATACACAGAGGAAAAATAAGTTCTGCATGCATATGTTTGGTTGTTTTGAAGGGTTTTTTTTAGTTTTTAATTTCGTTTTGATTTTGAAATTGTTCAGAGACATATATACACATACACATACATACAAATTTGAGAACAGGATTAGTAGCATTCCACAAAGCCCACTCCTCACCCACCCCCAACCATTCCATGTCCTTGGAAAGAAATAATTAGCTTCCTTTTTCCTCCCAGTGTTGCTGTTTTAACCCAGCCTAATTTAATCCATTTTAGTGCACAGTGGTTTATTCCTTAATTGTTAACTTGGCTTTATAAAATAAGATGTGATTTTTAAGGGGGGGAAATGCTTGCCCAGTGCAAAGAAAAGTTGAGCCCCTCCTTCCAAAGGGGTTGTATTTGTTCCCAACTTGTTAAACGGAGTTGGACAACATCCAAGTTTAATCGGCTTCTTCTATTTTCCACTTTTCAATAACCTAATTGAATTTTCAGGAACTAAAATGAAACATTCCTCACGTTTGTTTAAAACTGTAATATATGTTTTTGTCATTGAAAATTGATAAATGATGAACAGCCTCTCTCTTTCTCTGTCTCTTTCTGTCTCTGTCTCTCTCTTTCCCTGTCTCTCTCCTTCTCTCTCTACCTCTGCCTCTCCCCTCCCTCCTCTCTCTCTTTCTCTCTCTCTCTCCCCCTCCCTCCTTCATCTCTCTCTCTCTTTCTCTTCCCCCTCTCTCTCATTCTCCCCCTACCAAAATACTAAGATCAGCAACAGCCCTGGAACAATATGGATATTATCTCTACCAAGACAAATGAAGACGATTACTGTTAGAGATGTACCAAGCAATTCAAGAACATGGTTTCCTTTTTACTGCCATCCCTATTTCTTTCCTTATTTTCTGAAATGGAAAATATTTTTTTTTTTTTTTAAAAAAAGAGGTTACTGGAGGGAAATTTTATTTCCATGGATAGAAACTAATCAGGGAGAGATCTAACCTAGAAATAAGGAGAAGTTTCAGTGGAACAGCTTGCCTTCAGAAGTTGTGGGTGCTCCAACACTGGAGGTGTCTGGAGAGTCTTAATCATCCAGATCATAGTTATCTAGAAGATGAAAGCTTCTTGGATGAGAAGCAAAATAGTTTCTTCTTCCTCAAGAAAAAAGAAATCAGTCCAGGTTCCTTTTCAAAAAGCACCTTTGATCCAACACTGGAGGGTTTTAAGGAGAAACTGGACAACTGAAATTGGCATAGGGTCTCCTGCTTGAGCAGAGGGTTAGACCAGAAGACCTCCAAGGTCCCTTCCAACTCTGTTATTCTGTCATTCTTGGTTTTCCTCTTCTTGAGCTATTCGTTCTTATCATGCACTCATTCTGCAGTTTGATCCCTATTTTTTCTCAGCATAGAAATTCAGTGTACATTTATTCACCATCTACACATCCTTGGACTTGTGTATTGTTATCCACACTTCTTAGGCACCCCATTCTACCTGCATTCACTTAGAATACAAAGATCACACAATTAAAAAGGGGTGCATCCAGCCACAGTGGCATAGTGGTTAGAGTGCAGTACTGCAGGCTACTTCTGCTAACTGCCAGCTCCTCCAATTTGGCATTTCAAATCTCACCAGGCTCAAAGTTGACTCAGCTTTCCATCCTTCCGAAGTGGATAAAATGAGGAGCCCAATTGTTGGGGGGAAGAGGCTGACTCTGTAAAATACTTAGAGAAGGCTGTAAAAGCACTTTGAAGTGATATATAAGTCTAAGTGCTATTGCTATTGCATACAGAAAATTATTATTCCTTACATGACCATTTTCTACATTCATTTCTTACCACAAAGCAGTGGTTGATCACAGGCATTCTAGATGATCATGCACTGGCCCCACCAGAGGTGGTATTCAGCAGATCTGACCAGTTCTGGAGAACTGGTAGAGGAAATTTTGAGTAGTTCAAAGAACCGGTAAATACCACCTCTGATTGGTCCTGCCCCCATCTATTCTCTGCCACCTGAGTCCCAACTGATGAAGGTCTTATAGTCCAACCCCCTGCCTAAGCAGGAAATCCTACACTACTTCAGACAAATGGTTGTCCAGTATCTCCTTAAAAACTTCCAGTGTTGGAGCATTCACAACTTCTGGAGGCAAGCTGTTCCACTGATGAATTGTTCTAACTGTCAGGAAATTTCTTCTCAGTTCTAAATTGCTTCTCTGCTTGATTGGTTTCCACCCATTGCTTCTTGTCCTGCCATCAGGTGCTTTGGAGAATAGTTTGACTCCCTCTTCTTTGAGGCAGCCCCTGAGATATTGGAGCACTGCTATCATGTCTCCCCTAGTCCTTCTTTCTCTTAAGCTAAACATACCCAGTTCCTGCAACCGTTCTTCATATGTTTTAGCCTCCAGTCCCCTCATCATCTTTGTTGCTCTTCTCTGCACTCTTTCTGGAATCTCCATATTTTTTTTTACATTGTGATGACCAAAACTGAATGCTGTATTCCAAGTGTGGCCTTACCAAGGCCTTATAAAGTGGTATTAACCCTTCACGTGATCTTGATTCTATCCCTCTGTCTATGCAGCCTAGAACTGTGTTGGCATTTTTGGACAGCTGCTGCACAATGCTGGCTCCTATTTAAGTGACTGTCCACTAGACTCCAATATCCTCTCACAGTTACTACTATGGAGCAACCTACCACATATACTGTACCTGTGCACTTTGCTTTTCTTGCCTAAATGTAGAACCTTACTTTTTTAACCTCTCAAGATCCTTCTGTTAATAGATTGCACTTGTTGGAAATTTTGTGAAATCTCTTAAGCCTATTGGCTATCAGCTCAGAAAAAGGCTGTCTCAAGCACAATCTTTCTCAGCGAGAACCAGACCTAAAATGCAAGTCATTTCTTTTCTTTTTTTTAAAGCATATTGGGGAAAAAATAATAAATTCAACCAATGACATGGATCACATGCATATGAATTATTAAAATAAGTTAGCCTGAACTGGGAGCATAATGAAGAAACACACCAGCTGCAGGCAAATGATGAGAAGTGCAGTTTTGCCCTGCAGTTGTGGACTAATTTAAGTGGCTGACACCTTCTTGAAAGGAAAATGGTGAGAAACCCACGGGGAAAGTGAGCATTTTAGGGATTAAGATTTCCCAATTTATTCTCTGCCATGCTGAAGCTGGTGCTTTCATGGAACAATGAGGGGCAAGCTTTTAATAACAAGGGGGATGAAGCTGCCCCTGCTGAACCAATTAGCTGGAGTTAGAGAGAAGAGTTCTCAGTTGTGTGAACCACATTCAAATATTTGTTTTCTTGGGGGAGGGGGGAATACTCAGCTAGTTTCTGAAATTAATTGAACTCCTCAGAATATTTCTACCAGCTCTTAAATTATCCCTGGCAGATTATTTTGCGAAATAGAGCATCTTTAAAGTGACACATTTGCAAGGTGCTGTGCAAAGTTGAGCCAATAGATCAATGTGATTAACCTCCAATGGTCCCATTCCAAGATCTTTTGTGGCATCTAATGAATGCAAAAATGGTTGAGATAAGAGACATGCAACTTTATACAATGCCAGAGACGCTTTTACATTGCGGAACTCTGAAGTTCTTAGGACCTGCCTCGAGGATCTTCATGAGAAGTTTAGCTGATGGTGGAGAAAACCTCCAAGGTCCATTCTGTTAAAGAGATTGTGCTCCCTTGGTTAAAGCTTCTTTAAATGCTGCACCTTTCTGTACAATCTCACAGCTACAGGAACAATTTCATTGCAAAAATATATGGCCACTTCAGCCAAGAACATAGTTTAAGTCTCAAAGAAGTCATCCATTACTATGAATGGTTTACCATCCAGATAATTCCTTAGCTGAAAATTCCATGTGCTGGTTTTCGCATGTTCAAAGCAATTTGTGCAGTCACCTAGCTCTGTCTACAGAAACTAATCTATATTAGCTCAAGGGATACAGTGGCTCAGTGGCTAAGATGCTGAGCTTGTTGATCAGAGGGTTGGCAGTTTGGCGGTTTGAATCCCGAGTGCCTCATAACGGAGTGAGCTCTTGTTACTTGTCCCAGCTTCTGCTAACCTAGCTGTTCGAAAGAATGTAAAACATGCAAGTAGAAAAATAGGGGCAACTTTGTTGGGAAGGTAACAGTGTTCCATGCGCCTTCAGCATTGAGTCATGCTTAAGGTGACCAACTTTTTTACAATGAAAAAGAGGACAAAACACGTTCTATTGTCCAAAATGCTAAGGTGACCAACTTTTTTACAATGAAAAGGAGGACAAATAAATTGGAAAAAAAATTATCGTAAATAAAAGAAATATTTTATTCATTGCAACAATAATACACTAAAATATGATATATGCATAATAAAAACATTTGCAACATTTTATATTGTAATTATGATTACATGCCTGTTAATTATTATTTAAATGAGTACTTTTCCATTGAATTAATATTTTTTGTCAATGTATCATCTTCTAACAATATATTGGAAATATCTGAACAAGAAATATCCTTCATATTGAATTTTACGGCAAGTGCTGCAGCTAGAGTATCAACATTCAATCTCGATTTCTCACTTGTCAAAAAATCATTGGCAATTGAAAAAAACTCTTTCAACTGCTGCATTAGTTCCAGGGCAGCACAACGTAAATTGAACAAGTATAAATAAATGTTCACATGGAATATGTTCATTTTTGAAATGGCTGAAATATCCACCCATCTTTTATCAATTTCAACATGTTGATTTTCCCATTGTATTAATTTTTCAGAATTTAAATATACATTCAGTCTTCTAATTTTTTAAGAGACAATTGTCGTCTATTTTAATGTCTAGCATTTCTTTAGATAAAAATTCAACACAAGATTCAATATCTGTTCAATATACTTGCGATGAAGTAAAAAAAAACACCATTAAAAACTGTTTAATAAAATGTGAATTGTACTTACCTCTGTATAATTGAATATTCACTGAGAAAGAAATAATTACCGTGAGTCATTCAATTGCCGACGTGCCGTGAGTCTACTGCGTGCGTATGTGCCATGTTGTGTTTCGGTAAGAAGTAAACAAAGCCACTTGCTCACGGCGCTCTCTCTCAACGTCTCCCGTGCGGAGCGTCTCATAATCGCGTCTTATACCGCACTATACCGAGTCTTGACGAATTGTCATGTCAAATACAAATACGTCACATAACGCGCAACAGATTAGTCTTCAAATATCGAAAAGGAGGACATGTAGGAGGACACTTTTTGAGGGAGGACAGAACTTACAAAAGAAGGACTGTCCTCCCTAAAGGAGGAAGGTTGGTCACCTTAGTCATGCTGGCCACATGTCCATGGAGATGTCTTCGGACAGTGCTGGCTCTTTGGCTTTGAAATGGAGATTTCTAGATCCGGAAAATGACTAGCACAGATCTGTGGGAGAACCTTTACCTTTTGTATTATATTATTGTATTAGATACAACACTTAGTGATAATTATAAGATACTAAATAAGCAATCAACATAAATCATATTAGTAAATCACTAAGTAAAATAATTAATACAAATCATGACATACAAGCCACAAAGTTATAATCCTATGAAGGAAATAGGAAAGATGAGAAGAAGAATAGTAATATTGTACATAAAAGTATGTAGTGGTAATAATAGTAATATTATTAAAAGTAGCAATAGTAGCAAATACAAGTAGGCAGTGGTTCTAGTCCTCTTGTGGAATTTTTCCCCTGATATGGTCAAGGGCAGATAACCACTACTGTTACATCTAGCTTTTTAGCCAGCTGCTAATTTTAGTAGGCTTGATATAATTAATTATCACACTGCTTTACTTGGGCAAAATTTAATCTACTGTATTTCTCTCACAGGATTCTGCAGGAAGAAATGCTGGAATTAACCTGTCTTTGAGGGTTTTCCGTGTAACGAAATGGAAATCAAGTCTTCTAGAGACTTGACTGCTCTTCTTTACTATGTATACTTCAACCCTGCAGCAATTAGTAACACCTACATCAACTGCATTGCTAGAGAGATCTGTTCAGTGTTCAACAAATATAAAATTTCCACATAAGTGACCTATTATGACTTATTACAAGAAGTTGGAATAACTGATCAATCTTAAGAAGGACTCAAACAACATGGAACATTAGGCAGGTGGGTGTGAGGCCTCAGGAATCCAGAAAGACCAAGGAGTTGCCTCTTAGTAGTTTTCATTATTGTTCCTCACCTACCGTATTTTCAGACCATAAGACGCACTGGAGTATAAGATGCACTAAGATTTTGAAGAGACACATTAAAAAAAAAGGTTTTGCACTCTGGAGGCCACCCAAACCCTTTGCATGCCTCATTTTTTTGTGAAAAATGGGACATGCAGAGAGTTTGAGAGACTTGTAAAGTGTTCCTGGGGGTGAGGGTGGGGGGCAAAAATGGGCCCATTTTTTGCAAAAAATAATAAGGCATGCATAGGCTTTGGGAGGCTTGTAAAGTGCTCCTGAAGGCTGGGGGGGGGGTAAATGAGCAAAAAACAGCTCGCTTTTCACTTGCTTTTGCCCTCCCTAGCCCCCAGGAGGACTTTGTGGGCCTCCCAAACCATCTGTGCATCCACTTTTGCAAAAAATGTGATGTGTGGGGGCGGGGTTTTGGAAGCCCAAACTGCTGTATTCAGTATATAAGATGCAAACAGATTTTCACCCTCTTTTTGGGGAAAAAAAAGGTGAGTCTTATACTCTGAAAAATACGGTATATAAAAAAAATCTTCTCCCAACTAAAGCAACCGTGTGATTATAACAGATATAACAGATTTGGGAATCTCTTTTAATGGTCTTCCTCCTGAACAAACTTTCCATGATTTGCTCCTGCTTTGTTTTCTCTAATATAGGCCCGCCCTCATCTTGGGAATCCAGACTACGTTCCACTACATCCAGTGGGTGGGTGTGTCACTGCTGTTTTATTATTATGTATCATTAAGTACTCCTACTCCCAAACCTGGGATGCAAAATCATGAAACACATCTAGATGCATGTTGGTTGAAAATGCTAGATGCGTTCCAGAGTTATGCTGGAAGATACACACACACATACACACAGCCAGTGATAGATAGATAGATAGATGATAGATAGATAGATGATAGATAGATAGATGATAGATAGATGATAGATAGATAGATAGATAGATAGATAGATAGATAGATAGATAGATAGTTGATGAATGGAGGGAGGGAGGGAGGGAGGGAGGGAGGGAGAGAGAGAGAGAGAGAGAGAGAGAGAGAGAGAGGGAGAGAGAGAGATGTGTTGCTGGTCATTGGCTGAATAAATACATTACATTCTATTTTTTTTCCTCTATTAACTATAATTAAATGTGCCTCTGGCCCATAAAATGTTTTATAGATGGCATTTCCCTCCAGCGTGATTGGCCAAAATGTACCCAAATTTATCCCCCAAATGTTGGAGATGTAGCCACAAGTCTGGAACATTCTACCATATGTGGTGGACGTGCCCCATCACAAGGAAATACTGGTGCAAAATTCGGAAATGGTTGGAAGAAATTACAGAGTGAAAAATAGAACTGAAACCAGAAGCCTTCTTATTAGGACTATTAGACCAAAAAATGGATGAACAATCTCAATACATAATCATACACATACTCACTGCAGCCAGGATTGCTTTCGCACAAAACTGGGAAAAAACCAATACAATCAATAAAAGTACTCGAATGCACAGAGATGGACAAAATGACAATAGAACTAAAAGAAAGAGAAGAATCGGATTTCTATAAAATATGGAATAGAAGTTATAAGTGGCTAGAAAACAGAAGCCAAAATAGAGAATGTAAATGTATGGTGATATAAATAATCCATATTATTATAAGTGTTAGTACTGCTGTTGTTATATTATAAGACAAGGTTAAAGCAATAGGAAGGCAATGCAGAATGGAGAATTATAAAAGCTAAACAGGAAAGCTGATACAGAAGTCTGTATAATTACTTTATATTGTTATGTATGTTTTGTGTTTTTGTTTCTTGTGTGTTTCTTTCTGTTTTTAAAGATTAAAACGTTCAATAAAAACTACTATAAAAAATAAATAAATGTGCCTCTGGTCTATCTACATCCTTGTAGCTCCTCCCTTTTCAGTGTTCACATGACTTTCTACACCGAGTAATTGCAACAGGAAACCCACTCGCCTGGGCTGCCTGTGAAGTGACAAAATTGTGCTGTGAGGCTTCTTCAGTATTGCATGTTCCTTCCTGCAAGCATCCAATCCTCTGAAGTGTGAAGAACAACCTAACCAAGCAAAGGGATGTGTCACCCCTTTTCTGCTTGTTCCTGCATAGTGCACAAGAAAACTACATGAATAAATCTTATCTGGGCACCCTGCCTCTCTCTCTCTCTCTCAAAAAAAGAAAGAAACCTTGTGTGTAACAGAAAGCTTTGTGTCCTCAGATATAAGGTTCAAAAACTTGAAAGTATTGGAAGAAATGTCCTTCTAGGTTCAATTCCAAGTGGGGAAAAAAGACACTGGAAACATGGTGACTGCTTGGAAAGATGGTTTAATAGTGGACAGGACCACATTGCTTGAGCTCCTGAGTAGAGAAGGAGGATCCCATGCTTCCAGATGTTGGGTGAAGAAGAAAAGAGGCAGAAATGCTGAAAGCCCCTGGTTTTATGCCCTCTCTGGCCTTTGATCTTGATCTTGTCTTCTGATTGGTTTTCAAACTCCCATGGGACCATGCAGGGGCAACTCTGTGTTTTGAGTCCAAGTTTAGTTGAGCATTGTTTTTTCCCAGGTGCCCTCTGGTGAGATGGGTAAAGGGCTAATACTATCATACCTTAATCCCATCACCCTGGAGCTGAAGGGGGGAGGTCTTTGTTATGTCGAATAAATTGTCTCAGGTCTTTTAATGGCCCATTGACAAAGGTGGTATTAAAAGTGAGTCTGTTTCCTGCCTAAAAACATGTGTCTCCATTTCTTATCCAGGGAAATATAATATTATGCCTTTTTCAATATTTCCCAGGATATTTCATTTTTTTCTAGGAGAGGGGTGGGTTTTAACTACCTACAAAAGGAAGGGGGGAATCTTATGCCAGCCTTTAAACAACTTCTTCCTTCTTTCCCTTGTCTTTTATTCAGTTCTGGAGGTCCCCGACATCGTTTGAACAAAAGTAATTGTTGGGAGGATTAAGGAGATCAGATGATAGGACAAGGCAAACTCAAAAATATTCTGATTTTACAAAAAAAAAAAAAAAAAAAACAGCCTGCAGAACTAGATATGTTCTGTTTTCAGCCTTAAGGTTGTGTCTAAAAGTTCATTCTCTGCCTAATTCTGAGCCTTTGGCTCATGGCACTCAAGACAATGCTTGCTGAGCACTTGTGCTTTGGATGAATATATGGACATTGCTGCTGTTCTTATTCTGTCCTAAAATTACTGCTCAGTTGAGCATAACAGAGGCAACACTTGAGTGTGGCATCTGTAGAGAGCTTGGCATCCATAAAGTTCTGTTTATTATGGTTATATCTGGCACCCTAATACGAGAAAGTTTCTCCGTTTCAGAATGGAGATTTGCAATTGTCATGAAAAATAAATCAAACAGTGTATACATTCTTGGGTGTTGAGCAACATATAGACTTGTGAAGCAAGGATTCAAAATAAAACCAAGGTTTATCACAGTTCTCGATTCAATTCAACCCCCAAGGCCAGTACATGTGAATGCCCATGTATCAAAGAAATGAAACAGTTTATGTTTCTGTTCCCATTACTATCCATTAGCCAACTAATATTAGGTAGAGATTATCATTTTTATTTGTCACTTTGTTTTTTTGTATGTGTACTAAGAGCTTATGCATTGGAGACAAATTGCTCATGAGCTCAATCACACTTGGCCAATAAAGAAATGAATAGAATAGAATAGAATGGAATGGAATGGAATGGAATAGTTAGAGGAATGAAGGAATAGAATAGAGTAGAGTCAGGGGTGGGTTCCTGCCAGTTCTAACCTCTTCTATAGAAGAGGTTCCACAAATCTACAGTGCTGTTTAGAACCGGTTCCAGCTCCCTCCTCCTGCCGTGCGCACATCATCAAGATGAAGAGTGAGAGGAGGAATTCTGGGAGTTGAAGTCCACAAGTCTTCAAGCTGTCAAGTGTGAACACCCCTGGGTTTTTTTTCTAAAGAGTTAGTGGTGGAAAGGTCTTGTAACTTGACAACTTTAAGACTTGCATGCTTCAAATGCCAGAGTTTCTGAGCCAACATTTTGGTTGCTAAGCAAGAGCGTTGTTAAGTGAGTTTCACTGCATTTTACAAGTTGGCCACTCCCACCCAGTCACATGGCTGGAAAGCCACTCCCACCTGGTCACATGGCCAGCAAGCCACTCCCACCTGGTCACATGGCCAACAAGCCACTCCTACAAAGCAGGCCACACCTACAGAAGAGGTTCTAAAACATTTTGAAATGCACCACTGAGTAGAGTAGAATAGAATAGAATAGAATAGAATAGAATAGAATAGAATAGAATAGAATAAACAGAGTTGGAAGGGACCTTGGACCTTGGACCTTGGACCCTTCCAACCCTATACCTGTGATGGTAAACCTCTGGCACTGGAGCCACAGGTGGCACGCAGAACCATCTCTGTGGGCACACAAGCTGTCATCCAGCTCAGCTCCACCGCTCATGCATGGATGCCTCCCACTGATTTTCAGGTCTCTGCTGTGCATGTGGGAGATGCATGTGCATGCACAGGTGGGGTGGGAGGGTTGCATGCGCAGGGGGTGGTGGGAAGCACATGCGGCCTGTTTTTCGTCCCACAGGGTGTGGGGAGCACAAGGGGGTTGCATGCATACATGGGGGCAGAGGAAGCATGGGGCTTCATGCACGCATGCACAGGGGGCTGTGGCGCATTGCATTATGCATGTAAGCATGTGAAGAAACGTGATTTCAGCACGCAAGGGCAAAAAGGTTAGCCATAACTGTCCTATACCAGGTTAGACAAATGGTGTCCAATCCCTTCTTTAAAACTTCCAGTGTTGGAGCATTCACAGCTTCTGGAGGCAAGTTGTTCCGTTGGATTGGGATAGAAATCAAGTATAGCATTTTCAACAATGTCTTACCTCTCCTAGAATTCTTTCTCTAAAGAAAGATATACATTGGCTTCCTCATTGTTTTCCTTCATGAAAATTCAAGGAGATTTCAGTGTTTATCTACTTGATATGGAACTGATTTGTTGGTTACTGTTGATGACAATCAACCAGACAGAACTTTTGAAGACCTTTCTTTTAAAAATCCTCTTTTTTATCATTAACTGTGTGGATTGTTTTAAAACTATTTCTTCTTATTTAGTGAGTTGACGTTTTATCATGTTACTTTGCATCATGGTTCGCCATGATTAAGAAACTTCAGTTCTAAATAAAATCACTTTGAGAGAACTTCCTGCATCCCAAAAGAGATATAAATTATTTTCAATAACTAATAAGTTAGAGTAAGCCAAACAAGTGACTAACTATTTCTGTTTGGTGCTACATCCGACATTTTTAGATAGTACTTTTTTTGTATCTTCCTTAATGTATTACATAGCACTTTTTCAGCATACCATCTGCCTGCAAAGTAACTCCATTTCATTTCTGTCTCCTCCTCAATTTTAAAATAATGTGAACCATATTGATCAGGTGTGATCCAAAAGAGTGCTGGCAATAAAATATATCCAAATATCTTCCCGTTTTAATCTCCTTTTAAGCATATGGATACCCTTTTTCGACATCCTAAAAATACAGTGTGAAAATACTATTTTCCCCCTCCTCCTGAACTAATTTTATTTGCAGTGTAAAAGGAATCAAGAAATATTGTATGCAAAAAAGAAAAAGAAAAGGTTTGGAGCAGAAGGGATGAAATGGCAGAAGAAAGTAATCTGGCAGTCACTTGACAGGCCTGCTTGTTGTGACATAAAGCAACATGTTTTGAACTGCACATTTCCCGCATGTCACTTGTGCATCCCAAAGAGAAAGCTATTTCAAACTCATTGAAACTTTCCTTTGAACAGATGCGTAGATGCTTGTGCAAAAAGCCACTTATACTGTTATAATGCCTGTAAATCAGAACAACAGAATAACAGAATAATTGGAAGGGACTTTGGAGGTCTACTAGTCCAACCCCCTACTCATGCAGAAGACCCTATATCAGTTAGTTAGTTAGTTAGTTAGTTAGTTAGTTAGTTAGTTAGTTTGTCAGACATGTACAAGATAACAGGTATTTATTTATTTATTTATTTATTTAATTTATAAACCGCCCCCTCTCCCCGTAGGGACTCGGGGCGGTGTACAGACCGTTCAAAATCAAAACAACAAAAACATAACATAAGACATATATAAGGTATAAGGATAAACATGGACATGAACACAGGAAATGGGTATGAATAAATGAGGACAGTAGGACAGGGACAGTAGGCACGCTGGTGCGCTTATGCACACCCCCTTACAGACATCTTAGGAATGGGATGAGGTCGGTAGTCAGTTTAAGGTTAAAGTTTTGAGGGTTTAAGAATGTAATATCAGACTTAGGTAGTACATCCCAGGCATTGACCACTCTGTTGCTGAAGTCGTATTTTCTGCAATCAAATTTGGGGCAGTTTATGTTCAGTTTGTATCCATTGTGTGCTCATGTATTGTGGGCATTGACACGTAGGACGTTGTAGCAGACAATTTTGTGTACTACGCTTAGGTCAGTCCTTAATCACCTTAGTTCTAGGTTCTCCAAACCCAACATTTCAAGACTGGTGGCCTAAGGTATTCTTTTGTGAGCAGAGGAGTGGAGTACTCTCCTCCTGAAGTACCTCTGGACTTGCTCAATTTCAGACAAATTGTTGTCCAAGGACATCTTAAACATCTCCAGTGTTGGACCACCCACAACTTCTGGAGGCAAGATGTTCCACTGATTAATTGTTTTCCCTGTCAGGAAATTTCTCCTTAGTTCTAGTTTGCTTCTCTCCTTGATTAGTTTCCACCCATTGCTTCTTCCCTTCAGGTACTTTGGAGAGTAGGTTGTCCCCCTCTTCTATTCCTTCTTTCTCTCCCTCAAATGAGGAAGCATTTCCACTCTGGTTCTGTCCTGTGGTATTGCTATACAACTGAGAAGATTTGGATATAAATTTACCTTCGGCGTCCAAATTCAGTGGCTGATTTTGGCCAGACGGTCTCAGCCTTACCAACATCCTGGGCTTCTGAAGGAAAAATAGATTCAATTTCTGACAAAGAAGGGATCTCATTGGCTGTGTGCACCTGAACTAGACAAAATTTACTGCTGTCCTAATATTCTATCAGCATTGATATAATCTTGCAGACTTTGGTTTTGATTTAATTTGCCATTTTTTTGGAAGTAAGTTGCCATTGTCTTTTTCAAGAATATATTATTTCCTATACATACATATATACATACATATATACATATACACATATATACATACACATACACACACACACACACACAGACATACATACATACACACTCACATACACACATACATACATACTGTAGACAATATTTTTGGTAATACCTGTGCTAACTCATATAAATTCTTATAATCCAACCAGTCTTTATAACTTTCAAGACCAAGAGATATATTAGGTTGATAAAAAAGCATCCAGAATTTTAAAAACAATCCTTACTTTCTATTGCCCATTAAAATGCTGTTTTCTTTGTTCCAGTATGGTATAACCTCTACCTTTTCTTATTCTTCCTCCTCCTCCTCTTCTTTTTCCTCCTCCCCGTCCCCTCCTCCCGCCTCCTCCTCGATCATGAGTAAATCCATGTTTACAAGAATTTTAAATCCTGCCTCACCTGATGCTTTTCTGAGGTCTAATGTCCTGGGATAACCTAGTAAATTATCACAGATCTGACGTATGGAGATTTAGCCACTCTCTAATTAAAACCACAGTATTTGTGCAACAGATGAAGTCTATTTGAGAATAAATTAATAATAAAACCAAGAAGTGAGTTGGAGTGCTTAGTGGGAAGCTGTCAAGTCGGTCATGGGGGGTAAAATAATTTCCTCTGGTTTTTGAAGGCTCACAAGAAAGTGTGGCTTGAGCAGCATTGTGAATTAGGGGGGGGGGGAAAGGAAGTTAATGAGATGGAAAGGGCTACATAAAAAGTGGGTACTTTAGGGCCCTCCAAGTTTTGATTAAACAGAGGGCTTTGTGCTGAAAACACAGAGTGTGTGTTATTGCCAAATGAACAAATGCAATACAAAATGGCAAAGGACTCAGACAAATTGTTTGCCTACAATTGAAGTGGGAAGGGAAGAAGGGAACTCAGGACTATAGGTAGTTCTCCACTTACAATTTAGTGACTATGCAAAGTTGCAACGCCACTGAAAAACAGAGAGACTTATGATCCTTTTTCACACTTATGAACATTTCAGCATCCTCATGGTCAGGTGATCAAAATTCAGAAGCTTGGCAACTCTCTCACCTTTATGACGGTTGAAGTTTCCCGGGATTCCCTGATCCTCTTTTGTGACCTTCTGACAAGCCAAGTCAACGGGGAAGTCAGATTCACTTAACAACCATGATACTTCTTGTTATGACAGTTGCATCGATTCCATTTTGTGATCTTCTGATTGTTGTGGCCCGCCAGCGGAGCTGGTGACAGACTTGGACAGTGAGGAGGGTTGGGGAGGAAACTTGGCCAGTCCTGGAGTCTGGGGAAGGCTCTGATGAGGGCTCTGTGTTGGAGGCAGAGTGGGGGCCAGGGCCATCTGACAGTTATCAGATGCCTTCAGAGTCAGACATCAGTAAGGCAGAAGAACAGCTGGAGCCTGTTCCCAGTGTGCACATGCGCAGAGTTGCCAGACGAAGGGAGCAGCTAAAGAACAGGGGTCGACTTGGGAGTAAAGCCCACAGGTCGATGATGAATGGCCCCTCCCAGAGGAAAGAAAAGAGGAGCAAAAGGGGAGGGGAGTTTGCAGGAGACAATCTGTTCATTTAATTAGTGCAGGAGTGTCCAAACTTGGGAACTTTAAGACTTGTGGACTTCAACTCCCAGAATTCCCCAGCCAGCATGGCTGGCTGGGGAATTCTGGGAGTTGAAGTCCACAAGTCTTAAAGTTCCCAAGTTTGGACACCCCTGAATTAGTGTGACGATTTGTTCATGATTCTCAGAGACTCCTTGCAAAGTATTTTCTTGGACAGCTTTACGTTTGGAAGATATTGGCCTGGCAGCTCTCCAAGCCTGATGAGGTCTGTGGTTGTAAATCCTCCCTTGAAAGACTTTTTCTTCCGGGACTTTGCTGGATGTGAATGAGACGAATTCACATGAGCTTAATAAAAAGGTGTTTTGTCAGGACAAGAAGTCTGCTTCATGATTTTCTGAAGCCTAGGTCAAAACACTGAGAAGCAAAGTCAATGGGGAAGCCAGAGTCACTTAAAAACCATGTTGCTAATTTAACAACTACAATGATTCACTTAACAATGCAGCCAGAAAGGTCGTAACCTGGGACAAAATTCCTGCCAGGCCTGCAGACATCTTCTTTTTTTAAAAAAAAATTGGCCTGCCACAATTTCTATTATTCTACTATGCATTTTTTATTGTGGGAAAATGGGAGGGGGGATTGTACGGAGTTAGATGCTATGCAGCCATAACAACATTCTTTCTAGAAAGCCAAGGTCATCATTTGTCTCTGCACCTGATCGGATATGGATGGGTGGAACTGCCAGCGTGGCAGTGGGAGATTGGACTTGTGGGTGTGGGGGCAAGATCTTGAATTTTCAACTGGGTGGGGAAAATTGGGAAGCTTTCAGATTCGGGTTTTCCCAGATGTGCCAACATGGCTCTCTTCATAACTTGGAACTTTGAGCAATCTTTTACCTTGGACTCTGATTTACTTTTGGATGCTATTTGGAATGCTGACAATTCCCTTCACAAAGGTTTTGCTTAGCAACGGAAATATTGGGCACAAATGCTGTCGGACGTCGAGATCTGCCTGGAATTTCCCAACTTGAGACAGGACTTGGAAAGCATGAATTTCAATGTGGCAATCAAAGTTTTGCCCACTTGCACAAAACAGACTAACTTAAATGTGGGTCACACCGAAATCTGTTTCTTCTTAAGTGAAATTCAATTGCTGTAGATTAAGGAAAGAAAGAGGACGAAATGGGTTTCTTGGAGGATCAGGAGAATTGCAAATGAACCACTAAAACACAAAGATTGCAAAAAGGAAAGAAAGAAAGAAAGAAAGAAAGAAAGAAAGAAAGAAAGAAAGAAAGAAAGAAAGAAAGAAAGAAAGAACCCCATAAATTAAAATAAAAACAAGGCCATATGGGAAGAAGGTTATTAAGGAGATGACGTTTTGCCTGACTATTTGACTACAGGACAAAATTGCATAGTTCTCTCTAGCGAAGAAGGACATTGATTTCAATGGGAAAAGTGGAATACAGTAACATTCCTGGTGTTTGGAAACACCTACACTTGTAACATAGGAAGGAAGGAACAGTTATTTCTCAAGGTTCCTATCTATCTATCTATCTATCTATCTATCTATCTATCTATCTATCTATCATCTATCTATCTATCTATCTATCTATCTATCTATCTATCTATCTAGGTAGGTAGGTAGGCAGGCAGGCAGGCAGGCAGATAGATAGATATGGTCTCACTATCATCTATCTATCTATCTATCTATCTATCTATCTATCATCTATCTATCTATCTATCTATCTATCTATCTATCTATCTATCTATCTATCTATCATCTATCTATCTATCTATCTATCTATCTATCATATCTATCTATCTATCTATCTATCTATCTATCTATCTATCTATCTATCATCTATCTATCTATCTATCTATCTATCTATCTATCTATCATCTATCTTTATCTATCTATCTATCTATCTATCTATCTATCATCTATCTTTATCTATCTAATCTATCATCATCTATCTTTATCTATCTAATCTATCTATCTATCTATCTATCATCTATCTATCTATCTATCTATCTATCTATCTATCTATCATCTATCTTTATCTATCTATCTATCTATCTATCTATCTATCTATCTATCTATCTATCTATCTATCTAATTGCAGTTAATCTGGTTTAAAAACAAGGCAAAGAAACAGAGAGAAATGAGAAATTTTATTGGATGTGTGAAAAAAATAATTTCCCTTCTAGGCAAAATCTCAAACAATGTTCCCCCCCCCCTCTTTTTAACAGCTGTTTCAGATCTGCTACTCCTTCTCCGCCAGCTTTGGCAATGAATCTTCTATATTTTGACAAAGTCATACTATGCAAAGTCATCCTATGATCGACTGAGGTCACCTATTGGTAGAAAAGTGTTTAATTACTTCACAGTTGCACCTGTTAAACCCAATCAGTTTTGCCCCGAATATGGCATCACCATTAGCATCAATCCATGACAGATAATTTACACCTTTGGAGAGGATCAGCCCAGAGTTAGAATGCAATATTTACATTTCCGATTTCATTTCCTACATTACAGATTAATGAGCCTGGGGTGGAACAGCTGTGAGGAGCAGAGAAGTCTATACGAAGAAGGCTGAATAAACTCAGAAGTCTCTAGAATTTACTCAGAGTTGCCAATTTCAACTGGATTCTAGCTTAGAAATAATACTATTTTTTTTTCTTATAAATAGGAGAGTGGGATGAGAAAGTGAAAAATGTATAGGCAGCATTCCACAGTTAATGTTTAAATTTTGAATTAATGGGAAAGTATTTACATTTAAAATACGCAAACATGTATAGGGAAGATTGTTTAAGAAGAAGACTTTTAAAAGATACTAGCTTGTATTACTAGTTGCTATATAGGATTGTATGTATGCATGTATGTATGAACATACATGCACTGGCACGCGCACACACACACACACACACACACACACACACCTAGCTGGATAACTGTGCTTTGCAATGAAACTATGTGATTGGGCCACCAGCTCCCCTGGCTTATTGGAATGTGAGGCAACTGTCAGTTGGAACAGAGTTATTTCCAGGTGGGGAGTGGGAGTAGAATGTCTAAACTCTCAGCCTGCAGCCCGGATGAGTCAATCACTGGCCATGCTCACTACTGCTGCCTTGAGTCCTGAAGCAGTTCCATAGGTGGAAGGCATAGACATTTTGCTAACATGCCAACATTTAGTACTGTAAGGAGCCCCAGACGGCTCCTGAGTGAAGGAGTGGAATATCTGCCAGTTTGAACTGAGGTAACGGAATGTGAGGCAACTGGCAGTTCCCGATACACAGGCTGGAGGAGTCACATGCTGGCGATGCCCATGCCCAGTTTAGTGAAGGGGTAGCATCAGAGCGTGTTACTCTAAGGCAACTGGCAGTTATAAGAAATACTGATGATGAGATGGTCATTTTGAAAAATCCTTTTTTAGTGAGCACCTAGAAGCCAAATTTGCTGAATTTCAGGTTTGTAGACTTTGCAGTTCTGGAGATTTGGTGATGAGTGAGTGGTATTTTATATATATATATATATATATATATATATATATATATATATATATATATATATATATATATATATATATATATATATATATATATATATATATATATATATATATATATATATATATATATATATATATATATATATATATATATATATATATATATATATATATATATATATATATATATATATATATATATATAGAATAAAATAGAATAAAATGATATATAGGATTACAAATGCAATAAGTGAAAAGATAGTTTCATTATGATGTTGGAAATATGGCCATGTTAACAGACTTTAAAGATACGAGCAAACATGGGAAAGAGTTAATTTATGTATGTATGTATGTATTTATTTATTAACAAGCCAAAGTAGTGACTGAAATAAAAGCGGGCCACTACTCAAAAAAAAAAAAAAAAAAAAAGCAATAAAACCGCTGGGTAGACCTGCCCATTAAAAATTACACATTTTAAGAGTAAGCAGAAGAGAATAAAATAAAGCAAAAGACAGCAAAATTGAATAAATAAAAATAAAATTTACCTAAAAGAATCAAAGGGCTTCTTTACGTTAGTGTTCCAAACTTCTTTTGGCAAAAGATGGTGACAAGAAATTGGAATAAAATAATAAAATAAAACAAAGCAATAAACATAAATAAAACAAAAAAAATAAACAAACAATAAAATGAAGTAAATAAAATAAATAAGTAAAATAAAGTGAAACAAAACAATACAATTAATAAAACAATAAAACAATAATAAAAGTAAATAAATAAAATAAAACAATAAAAGAAACAATAAAAGAAATAAAAGAAACAAAAAAATAAAATCACCTCATTAAAAGTGTGATCTGTATTGGGAAGTCATTAAGATATACCAGAACGCAGAACTTTCTCATAGAAACTTTTTTTTTAAATAGATGTCACGATTTGAAAATATTGAAAATGGAACTCTTGTCACTGTTCTCCTGAAGAGCTCTGCTAACAATCAAGGATGTTCCAGAGTACCAAAATTTGGGGCAAAACAAAGAGCAAGGAGTGGACTTAGGCTGCATCTTACAACCCCAGAGAAGGTTTTAGCAGATTGATGACGATGCAACCTCAGAAGGGAGCGAGTTCAGATTCCCAGTAGATCAAATGACGTTCTAAGTGTCAGAGTCAATTGCAAACTATTTCCATATCCCCTGGCACTGGTGGATGGCTTCCATAGATGAAAATATACCATTTGCAGGCAGTGTTGTGAGGCTTTGGGAAAAAAACTGGCAACACGTCCCTGCTTTCTGCTCGATGGAGCAGTCTGTGCTGTCACGGTAGGGATCCTTGGCTCACATTTCTTCCCATTTCCTTGAATTCCGAATTCTGTCACTTTGGCATTAATAAATGAAGAAGCCCGAATGTAGAATCTCTCGCCTGCCAGCATTTGGCGTTTCGAAGGCGATGGGAGTTCGCCAACACAGAGAGCGCAAACCCTGGGGAATACTTTTATTTTATTTATTTTTGGCAAAGACAGGAAAGGAAGTGTGTTTAGGCACCGTTCTGAAAAGGTGGCGGATGGGCACTGATTGATTGACAGGTTTCTGTGTTCAGCGGTTGGCTGAAAAGGGCAAATGCTGAATGGCTGGTGATTCTCTGTAAGCCATAGATCCACAAGCATATCGATATAGTATCCCGGTGTCCAAATACAATCTGAAAGCAATCAAAACAGCTCATAGCCACTGGATTGCAAAGAAAGAATAAAAGCTGGCCTCGGACAGCCTCAGAAATTAGATGTTTTGCTTTGGGGAGCTTGAAAAGACTAGAAACTAAATCTCCGTTGATCCTTCGGCATAAATTTGGAACGGGAAAGAAATTCAGGTTTTTACTTCGGTGCTTAGACATCCAGGCCAAAACAGAAGTCCACGCCTTTGTCAACAACTTGGAACTGTAAATGCAGGTGGCGATTCTTCTGCATTTTTATTACTGTTTATGTTAAAACCTGTATCCTGCCCGATTGAGAGATTTGAGGCAGTTGACCCATTCTAGGGGCAATAAAACAATTCTCCCAAAGGAATAATCCAAGATCACACATTGTAAATTACGATTGATAAAACAAGCATAGAAGTAAGGAAGGATGGGACCTTAATCCCAACCCCTAATCCCCAAGAGATATAAAAGTGTATGTGAAGTAAAAAAAAAAGACACTGAGAGACTAGAAACAGTGCAGAGAAGAGCAACAAAGATGATTAGGGGATTAGAGGTTAAAACATAGAAACAACAGTTGCTGGAATTGGGGATGTCTAGTGTGATGAAAAGAAGAACCAGGGGTGACGTGATAGCAGTCTTCCAATATTTCAGGGGCTGCCCCAAAGAAGAGGAAGTCAAGCTATTCTCCAAAGCACCTGAAGGTAGAACAAGAAGCAATGGGTGGAAACTAATCAAGGAGCGAAGAACTAAGGAGAAATTTCCTGACAGTGAGAGCAATTCATCAGCAAAAAAATTGTGTGCCGAACTGGCAGTAATGCCAGCAGCAACCCACCCCTGACACAAATAAACACACAAGCTGTAGTTCTGGTAGCCTCCTTGTCTGCAGGGATACAATCTCAGTTTGCATGGCCTTTGTTTGACTCAAAACTGCTGTGGGAAGTGCCTCAAAATGCTTGATGGAAGAAGACAGTTTTAATGGCTTTCATCCTGCCAACAAAAGTGCCTATAGTCAAGGCTACGGTTTTCCCAGTTGCAATGGATGGCTGTGAAAGTTGGACCATAAGGAAGGCTGAGCACCAAAGAATGGAGGCCTTTGAACTCTGGTGCTGGAGAAGACTCCTGCGAGTCCCTTGGACTGCAAGGCGATCCAACCGGTCAGTCCTAGAGGAGATCAACCCTGGCTGCTCTTTAGAAGGCCAGATCCTGAAGGTGAAACTCAAAGACTTTGGCCACCTAATGAGAAGGAAGAAGGACTCCGTGGAGAAGAGCCTCATGCTGGGAACAATGGAGGGCAAAAGAAGAAGAAGGGGACGGCAGAGAATGAGGTGGCTGGATGAAGTCACCAAAGCAGTCGGCGTGAACTTAAATGGACTCCAGAGAATGGTAGAGGACAGGAAGGCCTGGAGGAACGTTGTCCATAGGGTCACGACAGGTCAGACACAACTTCACAATTAACAACAAGGAAGGCCAGCAGGTCAGAGGTATTCTCAAAATCACCACCTCCAAAAGCCATAAGGGGTGCAGAGGGAGAAGCACCTTAGAAAGGAATATTGCGTCCCTCAGATTTATCCATTTTAGAGCCTCTGGCAAGAGAAGAGAGGAAAAGGGAATTCAAAGCAGGGAATTCTTTATCTTCTTTTTTCTTTGTCTCTGCTCTTTCTGGATTCTCTGTTGTTAGCTCAGAAAAGATATTCAGGAGGAATGTCTCAGTTAACACACCAGGGAGACCAGTGGAGGAAACTCCCTGCAAATTAGCTCTATTAAAAAGAGTCTGCTTTTCCTCCTGGATTTGTTCAAGTGTTGTCCACACAGTCCTGTATTCCTGCCATCCTAGACATTCTGCATGAGATAACAAGCTTTGTGTTACTTTGCAGGGGAAAATGAAAGAGGCAGGCTTCCCTTTTCAATAGCCTCCTCAAAGTTCCATGCAGTCTCCCTCCTGTTTACTGAGCATCTTTGATCATGCTGTGGTTTTAAAAAGTTGTTTCTTCTTTTGTCCTTCTCAAAACACAGGCAGCTATTTTTTGGGTTTTGATCTGAGAATGTATATGTGTGTACAGTCTGTCTGTCTGTCTGTCTGTCTGTCTGTCTGTCTATCTATCTATCTATCTATCTATCTATCTATCTATCTATCTATCATCCGTCTGTCTATTTATCTATCATCTAATGTCTGTCTGTCTGTCTGTCTGTCTGTCTGTCTGTCTGTCTGTCTGTCTGTCTGTCTGTCTGTCTATCTATCTATCTATCTATCTATCTATCTATCTATCATCTGTCTATCATCTGTCTGTCTGTCTGTCTATCATCCATCCATCTATCTATCTATCTATCTATCTATCTATCTATCTATCTATCATCTATCTATCATCCATCTGTCTATTTATCTATCATCTATTGTCTGTCTGTCTATCTATCTATCTATCTATCTATCTATCTATCTATCTATCTATCTATCTATCTATCTATCATCTATCTGTCATCTGTCTGTCTATTTATGTATCATCTATTGTCTGTCTGTCTGTCTGTCTGTCTATCTATCATCAATCACCTGTCTGTATTGTCCTTCCATCCATCCATCGACCCACCCACTCACCTACCTACCTACCTACCTACCTACCTACCTACCTACCTATCATCTATCTATCTATCTATCTATCTATCTATCTATCTATCTATCTATCTATCTATCTATCTGCTATCAGCTGTCTGTTTTGTCTTCCCATCCATCCATCCATCCATCCATCCATCCATCCATCGACCCACCGTGTAATGGAATGAACTCCCGTAAAATGTCCCAACGTTTGTCAACCTAGCAGTTCGAAAGCATGTAAAAATGCAAGTAGAAAAATAGGAACCACCTTTTTTGGGAAGGTATCAGCATTCTGTGTGCCTTCGTCATTTAGTCATGCCGGCCACATGACCACAGAGACGTCTTTGGACAGTGCTGGCTTTTTGGCTTTGACACGGAGATGAGCACTGCCCCCTAGAGTCAGGAATGACTAGCACATATGAACTGACTATTTCTATCTATCATCTATTTATCATCTCTATCTAACAATCTATCTATCTATTCATTTATCCTTCTATCTCAGCATACTCTCTGTTAATCTGCTTTCAATGGACTACATTCTCCTGGTCTGATCTGATTTAATTTGTGTTTAAAAATCACCAGAACTGAAGATTTCATCTATGTAAAGGACAATCAATGTGCTCTTTAGGGGGTGAAAAGTCCTTATGGGCTAGAGATTTGAGGCATACTGTTGGAGGAAGCTTAAGAACAAAATTGTCTGCTTTATTCTTCAGAATGATTGGTACTGACAATGGGATGAGCTGGGTTTTAATCAGAGTGAAATCCCTGGGATGAATGGTGTGGTGGGAGATACAGTAACCCCACAAAAAGATCATCTGTTTCACACTCAGCCACTCTAACTGAACTCAACAACTGTCCTTTTGTAACCCCAGCAATGTGTGATTCCAGGCATGCATGCATATTAATTGAAAATGAAGCTGTTAGGTTTCTGCGTCCCAAAGAGAATGAATAATAAATATAGACTTGGAAAGCAGACCAATATTTATTAAGACATCACTCTTTCAGCCAATACTGTGATGGCCTTTTATCATATGTAAGCTCTAACGCGATGTTCAGAATTGCTATGTCCTAATTATTTATGGAGAATTCATACTCCCTTGGAGTTTCAACTCATGCTTTCTGGGATACAGCAAAGCAGAAGAGGTATATCAGAGTGTATCTGTCCATGCATATTATTCATTACATCTGTTCATTTGTCACCACAATATTAAAAAAAAAAAGATGCTGAGACCCTAAAAAAAATGTGCAAAGAGGAGCAACGAAGAGGATAAGGGATCTTGAGGCTCATTTTTACATTGAATGATTGAGGGAACTAGTGATGTCTAGCCTGTCAAAGAGAAGGATTGGGGTGACATGATAACTGTCTTCTGGTATTCAGTGGACTGTCACAAGGAAAAGGGGGCTGACTTATTCTCCAAAACACCTGAGGGTAGGGCAAGAAGTAATGAGTGGAAGCTTTATCGGAAATGGTATGAGATTTCCTGCTGAAGTAGAGGGTTGGACTGAAAGACCTCCAAGTTCCCTTCCAACTCTGTTATTCTGCTTGTTAAAGAGAAATCCAATCTAGAACTAAGGAGGATTTCCTAACAGTGAGAATAGAATAGAATAGAATAGAATAGAATGGAGAAGGAGGGGGAGAAGCAGAGAAAGAAAGGAGAAGAATGGAATGGAATAGAATAGAATGGAATAGAATAGAATGGAATAGAATAGAATGGAGAAGGAGAAGGAGGAATGAGAAACAGAGAAAGAAAGGAGAAGAATGGAATATAATATAATAGAACAGAATATAATAGAACAGAACAGAATGGAATGGAATACAATGGAGAAGGAGGGAGGAGAAGCAGAGAGAGAAAGGAGAAGAACGCAATGGGATGGGGTGGAATGGAATGGAATGGAATGAAATGGAATGGAATGGAATAGAATAGAATAGAATAGAATAGAATAGAATAGGAATAGAATAGAGGGGGAGGAGGAGCAGGAAGAGGAGGGGGAGGAGGAGGAGGAAGAGGAAGGAGAAGCACAGAAAGAAAGGAGAAGAATGGAATGGAATGGAATGGAAAGTAATGGAAAGGAATGGAATAGAATGGAATAGAATGGAACAGAACAGAACAGAACAGAACAGAACAGAATAGAATAGAATAGAATTCTTTATTAGCCAAGTGTGTTTGGACACACAAGGAATTTGTCTTTGGTGCATATGCTCTCAGTGTACATAAAAAGACAAGATACATTTTGTCAAGAATCCTAAGGTACAACACTTAATGATGGCCATAGGGTACAAATAAGCAATCAGGAAACAATCAATAGCAATAGCAATCGTAAGGATACAAGCAACAAAGTTACAGTCCTGCAATCATAAGTGGGAGGAGATGGGTGATGGCAATGATGAGAAGACTAATAGTTATAGTAATGCAGCCTTAGTGAACAGTTAAACAATTAAATGATGGAATGGCTTGGATCCCAGAGTTGTGGATGCTCCATCATGGGAGGTCTTCAAAAGTAGACTAGACAACTGTTTGACCAGCATGGTAATAAATCTCCTGCCTTAAGGATCTCCAAGATGGTGACAGAGTTAAAATCATGTAATATGTTCACAGAGACTGTGCATGCAATCAAGCTACTGGTTTTTTTTTAATGAACTAGGTCTGTGATGGCAAACTTATGACATGCATGCCACACAGAGTGATCTCTCCAGGCATGCCAGCCATCACTATTGCTATTCCAGTTTCTGGTGCACTGGCCAGCTGGTCTTCGCATGTGCATGTGCGCCAAAAACTGGAAGACGAGGTGGCCAGAGTGCATGCGTGTACTTAGAAACCAGAAGCTCAGTTTCCTAGTGCGCATGTGTGCTGGGGAACTGCTCTTTTGATTTACGGCACTCTTGTGCATGTACACCAGGGAGCTAGTCTTCTGATTTACAGCACTCCCATGCATGCACATTGGGAGTATTCTTCTGGTTTATAGCACTCCCACGCATGCGCATGAGAGAATAAGGATAATTGGATTCTTTGAGTAAAATCTGAAACTCCATTTTGAGTCTTAATCTCCATTTTGACTATGCTACAAGCTTAGCATGAATTGCTTGCTCACTTGGAAAATCACAAGTTGGAACTGAAATGCAGACGTTGATGGGATGAGGTTATCATGACCTGGCTGAAAATATCTTAATGGGTTTTGGAAGTCCTCTTGGCAAGTCCCCTATGTTCCAGACTTGTTTTGACGGAAGGGGGGGGTAGCATCATGCTATTGCCCAAACCCTGAGAAAGTACCGGATCAGGGGTTTCTTGGGGTGTTTTGGGGACATGTCAAGAATGCAGCTGACGTTCCATATTCATATTCTTGGAACTACCTAAAAGTATTCAAATGTATTTTGAGGCATAATATTTCCGTGCCAGTTGCATGATATCTGCCAACATTGCTATTCAGCATGAACATGGATCGCATGTAACACGCACATGTATTTTGCAATTGCTTGATGACGTATTTTGAGATGTCGTTTTGTGTATTTAAGGGTTACCTGTTCCACCTGTAACCATTCTCTTTTTGCCTAGAGAATCCTACATGGACTTGCAGTCTATTGATAAGAAGCCTCTTGTCAATAAATAAAGCTTTTTGTTGCTTTCAATCTCTTTGTTTTGGTTTTCTTTCTATTCGTAAAATTATCGGGGATATTTTTTCTCACAGTGCACCAGGGAGCTGCTCTTCTAGTTTCTTGTGCTCCACACCCCACTCACTGCCGAAAAGGTTTGCCAACCCTGAATTAGACCCCTGTTTTGGTTCTTATTTTCTGAGCATCAGCACAACCCAGTCTCAGAGCGCCAATTTTGATCTCATCAAAGATCTGAATTGCTCATTTCAGCCATCAGTCAAACACAATCAGACTGACATATATCTATATCTATATCTATATCTATATCTATATCTATATCTATATCTATATCTATATCTATATCTATCTATCTATCTATCTATCTATCTATCTATCTATCTATCTATCTATCTATCTATCATCTATTCCCCTCTATTTTTGGCCACGTTGGGGGGGGAAAGTGCTTATTCTCTGGCTCAGGAGCCATGATTCATAAGTTATTTATAGTGTAGTACAATGGCCTGGAAACCCCAATTTAGCCCATGTCCTTGTAGCACTGATTTATACATCAACTGATTTTTTTTCCTTACTGAAAAAAGGGATTGCAGGCAGAGAAAGAGAATTGGGGGGGGGGGGGAGTGTCACAATGCCAGCAGTCTTCTACTGATTCTGCAAAAGTATATTCCTAATAGTGTGAAGAGGCTTCTGGAAGAGAGAGAAAGAGAGAGATGATTGATATATAGATGGTAGATAGAGGATAGATAGATAGATAGATAGATAGATAGATAGATAGATAGATAGATAGATAGATAGATAGATAGATAGATAGATAGATAGATAGATGATGGACGGACGGACGGACGGATGGATGATGGATGGATGGATGATGGATGGATGGATGGATGATGGATGGATGGATGATAGCTAGATAGCTAGATAGCTAAATAGTTAGATAGCTAGATAGCTGGATGGATGGATGGATAGATAGATAGATAGATGATAGATAGATAGATAGATAGATAGATAGATAGATAGATAGATAGATAGATAGATAGATAGATAGATAGATAGAAGAGAGAGAGAGAGAGGGATATTTAGGCTAAAACATGAAGAATGGTTGCAAGAATTAGTTATGTCTAATGAAAAATAGGACTAGGGCCGCCATGATACAAATGTTCCAATATCTAAGAGGCTTCCAAAAAGAAGATGGAGTCAACATATTCTGCAAAGCACTTGAAGGAAGAACAAGAAGCAATGGATGGAACCTAAGCAAGGACAAAGCCAAATTAGAAATATGGAGAAATTTTCTGACAGTTCGTACAATTAATCAGTGGAACAGCTTGCCTCCAGAAGTTGTGGCTGCTCCATCACTGGAAGCTTTAAGAAGAGATTAGACAGACATTTGTCCAGAAGAATGAAACGTTTCCTGTTTGAGCAAAGGGTTGGACTAGAAGCCCTCCAAAGTCCCTTCCAACTCTGTTATCCTATTATAATGTTCATTAACAATAGACTATCATCAATGATGGCAAGGAGTTGACATCTCCTCTATCTCTTTGCTACCTTGCAGTGGTCATTTATTTATTTATTTTATTTCCAGCCCTGAATGTTAGCCCTCCTAAGAACATATTTTGTCTATGGGCTAAAGCATGATCCCAGAAATAGCTCATGCCCTTTACTAAATTAGGACCATTCCTTTCTCAGAAATATAAAATAACAATAGCACTTAGACTTATATACCACTTTACAGTGCTTTTACAGCCCTCTCTAGTGGTTTACGGAGTCAGCCTCTTGTCCCCAACAATCTGGGTCCTCATTTTACCCACCTCTGAAGGATGGAAGGCTGAGTCAACCTTGAGCCTGGGGAGATTCGAACTGCCAAATTGCAGGCAGCCATTAAAAAAAAAATAGGACAAACTCTCCTTTTGTTTGTTTTCCCTCAGCGGAGGAATCCCCCCCCCCCCGGTGCTGTTTTCCTACATCTTTTCATTTTAATTTATTCCGGGACAGTCTTCTGGATCTTAGACCCTTAATTCTTTGAGTCATTAACCTCATCAAAGGCTTGTTTGCCAAGAGTTTATTCATGTAGAGAACTGCAGGCATTAGTGTGAAAGCTTATTTGATCATTGTGATATATACTTCAGCAGTTAAATATTTTTAATCACTTTCACATATAGATATGGAACAAAAGTGAAGAGAAGCATTAAGCAATGAATATGCAAAAGGCTGTTAAAAAAGCCCCTGTTTTCTTCCAGTTTCTTATAAAAAACCTTCAGACTAAAGTTGTCTAGACAATACAGGCAGCGGTGGGTTTCACTTATTTTTACCACAGGTTCGCCCCGTGCGTGCACACTCGCTTTGCTTGCACGTGCACCTTACGTGCATGCACCCCGCTTTCCACGCATGTGCTTTATTTATGCACGGGCCTTCTGTGCATGGTCCCGGACTAAAAAATGTGGTTAAATAGGATGGCATTGTGCCAGGATATGTGGGCCTACCAGTTCACCCCCACCAGTCGGAACAAGCTGAATATGACCTCTGAATACAGGTAGTCAGTTAGTGCATTGGAAAGGGTACCCTTTGTCTGAAGCTACATGGATGAAATGTTGGAATGTAAAAGCTGATAAATTAGTGAAACAATTCCATCATAAATTTCCAGGTAAGCTATAGGGTGGTTAGTTATGGTTACGTTAACCCCCACAATATTATCTTTTCAAGAGACACTTTTCTTCTGAGGAGAGGCCGCCTATCAGGCCTGCAGCCATTTTTTCTTTGGATCTTTGGTCTGCCACACTTTCTATTATTCTACTATGCATTTTCTATTGTGGGAAAATGGGAGGGAGGGTTGTACGGAGTTAGATGAGAGGTAGCCATAACAAAATCCTTTCTAGAAAGCCAAAGTCATCCTTTGTCTATGCTCCTCTGCACCTGACCGGAACTGGATGAGTGGAAGCTGCCAGCATGGCAGTGGGAGATTGGACCATGGGATGGACTTCTGGGTGTGGGGAAAGATCTTGAACTTTCAACTGAGTGGGGAAAACCGGGAAGCTTTCAGTTTTGGCTTTTCCCAGATGTGCCAACATGGCTCTCTTAATAAATTGGAACTTTGAGCAATACTTTGCCTTGGACTCTGATTTAATTTTGGATGCTATTTGGAACCCTGACACACAATTTACAGCAGTTTCATTTAGTGACTGTTCAAAGTTACAGCAGCACTGAAAAAAATGACGTATGACCGTTTTTCACACTTACAACAGTGGCCATCCCAATGGCCCTGTAATCAAAATTCAGATGCTTGGCAGCCGACTCGTGTTTATGACGGTTGCAGTGTCCTGGGGTCACGTGATTTCCGTTTGTTACCTTCTGACAATAGCAAATGGTAATATAACTCAGGCTTATGTACTGCTTCACAATGCTTTACAGCCGTAAAGATGTACAGTGGTTTACAGAGTCAACCTCTTGCCCCCAACAATCTGCGTCCTCATTGTACCAACCTCAGAAGGATGGAAGGCTGAGTCAACCTTAAGCCCATCAGGATCGAACTGCTGGCAGTGGGCAGAGTCAGTCTGCAATCCTGCATCCTAACCACCGCACCACCACAAGCAAAGTCAATGAGGAAGCCAGTTTCACTTAAATATCTATCATGTTATTAACTAAACAAATGTTGTGATTCACTTAAGGACTGTGGCAAGAAAGGTTGCAAAACGAGGCAAAGCTTGTTTAACAAATCCCTCAATCGTAACTCAAGGACTACCTGTACATTGGCTCCTCTGTCCATCATTAATATACAATTGCATACTTACATTTAATGTAACCAGGTGAGTTGAAATCTCATCTGAAAATTCACAGTCCTCTGGCTCCCTGATGGTGAATTTGACATTTCCATGTGTTTCCAATTTTTTTTATTAAAAAATAAAATAGAGGGGAAGATAAAACATCGTATTTTTGTACCACCTTAGCGGTGGTGTAGTAATCAGCCAGGCTGACCCTGAAATGATAATATTGAAGAGGTATCGAAAAGAAGAAAGAGAGTTAGAGAGCTGCAGGTCCTTCAAATATGAGACCTCTTCTTGGCCTTGGCCTTGGCTGACAAATAAAATTAACCTTCCGGATGCCTTGAAGATGTTGACAACTTTTCTAAATGTGATAACATTCTTCAGAGTATAGTTAGATGGTTTCCAAAGAATCCTCACTATTAATAACGATTCCTTTTGAACAATCTCAAGAGGAACAGAAGAGGTTGGGGTTGGGGTATCACAGTAATAGCCAGAGGCCTATCTGGCTTATTTCTCCTATTCAGATTCTAATTTCCCACCGTTCTTGGCACTTTCTCATTCTATGTAATCTGTTTCGCTCATATAGAAGAGAAGAGAAGAGATGAGAAGAGAAAAGTAGACTAGAAAAGAATAAGTAGATTAGAATAGAATAAATGGAATTGAATAGAATAGAATAAATAGAAGAGAAGAAAATAGAGTAGAATAGAATAGAATGAAAAACAGAGTTGGAAGGAACCTTGGAGACAGAGGTGGGTTTCACAGATGTTTACTACTGGTTCACCGTGCATGCACACACTCGCTTCGTGAGTGTGGGTGGCTTCTGCACATACACTTTGCTCGCATGCGCAGCTTGCACGCATGTGCATGGCTTCAAAAATGTGGCTAAATAGGACAGCATTGAGCCGGGGCAGGTGGTTGCCATTACAGGTTCAATCCAACCCAGCTGAATGCCCCCTCTGATTGGAGGTCTTCTAGTCCATCCCCCTGCCCAGGCAGGAAGCCCTACACCACTTCAGACAGATGGCGATCCAACCTCTTCTTCGAAACTTCCAGTGTTGGAGCATACACAACTTCTGGAGGCAAGCTGTTCCACTGATTAATTGTTCTCACTGTCAGGAAATTTCTCCTCAGTTCTAAGTTGCTTCTCTCCTTGATTAGTTTCCACCCATTGCTTCTTGTTCTACCCTCAGGTGCCTTGGAGAATAGTTTGACTCCCTCTTCTTTGGGGCAACCCCGGAGATATTGGAAGACTGCTATCATGATAGCGTAGTAAAATCATGCATTTTATTCAATGCCTTACATAAAAATACTGTTAGTATTATAACAATAATAAAAACTGTGAAACTAGAAAGTTTTGGTCTACAGAAGGCTCTTTTGTATCTGGAGTACATTTGTATGCAGAATGTATAGGGATTAGAAATAATCTCTGGCCAGAGAGGGCATTAAAAATCAATATCCCCAAGAAATGCAATTGTTTTGAATAATAACTAGCCACAAAATAAAATCTACAACAGAGAGAATTTTACTTGGAAAGAAGTTTCTGAAGCAGGGACAAGGGACAAGTCAATGACAAATTCAGTTTCATTCCTAATTAACTCTCCTTAATTAGATTTTCTTCTTATTCTGAGTTCAGTGAAGGCCAAAAAACAGAGTCAGTCCCGGTTACTAAAATCTTGATTGTCTGATCTGAAAGAATGTGTGTAGGAGGAATCAAATAAATACATCGACAAATAACCAAAGGTTTTTTTTTCCCATCCTGCTGTGCATTGGACAGGTTCTGCGCGCGCGTGCACAGACACACACACACAGAACTTTTCTAACTGTGAGAACAATCAACCAGTGGGATTTATTGCCTCCAGAAGTTGTGGGTACTCCATCACTGGAGGCATTCAAAAAGAGACTAGACAGCCATTTGTCTGAAATGGTATAGTCTCTCCTGCTTGAGCAAGGGGTTGGATTAGAAGACCTCCAAGGTTCTTTCCAACTCTGTCATTCTGTTATTAAAATGCTAGCATGGACTAGATGACCTCTGTTAGAATAACTAGATCTGTTATTCTAAGTTATCTATGAATTACAGTGTCATCAAATAGAATAAATGAAGGAAGTCATCTTTTTTTCCTGAAATCCAGATATCAGCTACCTTGTTTGAACTATGCTTGAATTGAATCAGTAAAAAAAAAATGATCTGGGGAAAACATGCACGTATAGTATATACACACAAACATGGACCCAAAAGGTGGACCAGTTGCTTTTATGGTGTGGAGACAATAATTTGGTCCTTAACACCAATAAGACCAAGGAGTTTATGGTGGACTATAGAGGGAATAGGCAAGGCATCCAGTCCTTGGTTATCAATGAAGACCGAGTGGAACAAGTGGCCAATTTTCAGTTTATGGAGGTTATCATAAAAACAGGACTTGACCTGGGGATGCTCACATCGCAGCCCTGGTCAAAAGGGTCCAGCAGAGATTATACTACCTGAGACTTCTCAGGAAACCACAACTGAATGAAAAACTGCTGGTGACCTTCTACCGCTGCACCATAGAGAGTATTTTAATTTACTGCACTTGGGTATGGTTTGCTCATGGCACAGTGGCAGGTAGGACAGCGCTCCAGAGGGTCAACATCATTGCCCAGAGGATTATTGGTTGCCTCTCTCCTCTTTGGAAGAGCTTTATAGGTCCCACTGTCTTAAGAAAGTTCAAGAAACATTCTTTAAGATCCATCTCATCCTGGGCACCCTTTTTTTTAAAACTTTTACCATCTGGCAGACAATACAGGACAAGAAAAACAAGGACAAATAGGCTGAAAAACAGTTTCTATCCTAGGCCATTAACTATATTGAAATCTATGATATAAGGTAAAGGTTCCTCTCGCACATATGTGCTAGTTGTTCCCAACTCTAGGGGGCGGTGCTCATCTCTGTTTCAAAGCCAAAGAGCCAGCGCTGTCCAAAGACATCTCCGTGTCAGATGGTCAGCATGACTAAATGCCACAGATGCACGAAACCCTGTTACCTTCCCACCAAAGGTGGTTCCTATTTTTCTACATGCATTTTTGCATGCTTTTAAACTGCTAAGTTGGCAGAAGCTGGGGCAAGTAATGGGAGCTCACTTTGTTACGCGGCGCTGGGGATTCAAACTGCCGAACTGCCAATCTTTCTGATCAATAACCTCACCATCTTAGCCGCTGAGCCACTGTGTCCCTTACCTTTATCTATGGTATAGTGCAATATTAATACAATGTCGAGTTTTCAATTCAATTGTATCGAATTTGAAAGATGTGTGTTTGCTTTTATCTTTATAGTTATAATATACACTGAAGATGGCATTTAATTTTGTTGTACGATGGGCAATGACAATAAAGCAAAATAATCTAAACTAAGCTAAAAATCTCTTCTGCAACAGGGTGTCTTTTCAAATCTTGAAACCTTTGAAACGGTTTGGGTTCAGTTGACCTTTGTTTAATCTGTTTTCCGAATCAGTGTGAAGCAATTTTATTTCTGATCCACTGAGATCCTTCTCTCCCTCTCCCTCTCCCTCTCCCTCTCCCTCTCCCTCCCTCCCTCCCTCTCTCTCTCTCCCTCTCCCTCTCTCTCTCTCCCTCTCTCTCTCTCTCTCTCCCTCCCTCCCTCCCTCCCTCCCTCTCTCTCTCTCTCTCTGTGTGTGTGTCTGTGTGTGTAGGATCCCAGACCCTTCAAAGTTGCAGAAATGTTAAGGCGTCTCTCCCTCCTGCTCTCTTTCAAGCAGGAAGTCTGTTGTGACTTTTTAAAACACTTTCGGGGGGATAAGGAATAGTCAAGCAGAAATGTTATCTACGCCTCATCCTGTCGCTATATTTCAGCTGATAAGCCTGACAAGAAACGCTGTGAGGATAGGGAAGTAATTTTATATTAGAAGTGACTTACAATATCTTCTCAGCAGGATGGCTGGTAAATTAGGATCTAGCTACAGGGCTGATGATGAGAAATGAGTGTTGGTGCCAAAACAGCACAAAGGGGCTAACTTACCAAACAAAATATCTTCTCTCTCTTCTACATGGCAATTGAATAAGGCTCTTCTCTTCGGTTTCTTCTAAGAGCTGCTGCGGCTCGGAAGGCAATAACAGCGGAAGTTGAATCGAGCATTTGCTTTCCCGCTTTCAAAGTTGGCCTTGGCATCCTGGTGCCTCAAGAATAAGAAAGAAAAAAACATGCTTTTCTCTCATTACCTTTTCTACATTACACAGGCTGGCCTGGTGAATCACTTTAGCCCACTGACGGTGAACATTTTTGCCTCGGGTGCCAAAAGCACGCATGAGTCCATTATGACATGTGCTCCCATGCCCAACTCCATAACTTAATTCCCCACTGTGCCATGCCCCTTGCGCATGCACACATGACTCCCCCCCGCTGCTCCATGCATGTGCGCATGGCTTTCTTGGAGCCTGGGGAGAGGGAAAAGAGCCTCCCCGCCCCCAGGAAACCCTCCGGAGGCTGGAAATGTCCCATTTTCCAACTTTTGGTCGGCCCAAAAGTTCGAGGCTTTCTAGGAACCTGGAGAGGGTGAAAAATAAACCAAGATGCAAACCGGACGTTCAGGAATGGACTTCCGGGTTGCCCGTTAGGCTGTTTTTCTTCCTCTGGAGGCATCAAGAGGCTTCCCTGAAGCCTCCAGAGAGCGAAAACCAGCCCAACATGCAAACCAGAAGTCCATTCCCGAACTTCCGATTTGCGCATTGGATGGTTTTTCCCCCTTCAGAAGCTTCAGGGAAGCTTCCGGAGGGCAAAAAAATGACCAAATATCAAGGCCAAAAATCAGCTGCCCAGCGCACGCATGGAGTTGACAGGACAACGCCTTGCGTGCCCTCAGAAATGGCTCCACATGCCACCATCACAGCTTTAGCCTGTCTTTTCCATAGGAAAATTATTCTCTTTTTTGGGGGGGTAGCTGTTCCAGGCTCCTGCCGTGAATTGTCAGGTTTTCTTGTACAGAAAGTCAAAATGACCATAGTTTTTGCTACGGTCATCAGCGGGGGGTGTTAAGCTACCCGTATTACTGGTGGTTTGGTGCACCACTTCAGAGTGGATTGCCGCACCTCAACTGTTTTGCAATAGAAGGCAAGTTTTCAAACACACTGCACACCGCTATGTGATGCGGGCACTCAGTGAACTGGTTGTTACACTGGTTGAATCCCACCACTGCTAAGAATGAACTGCTGGCAGTGATTGTATGGGCTTGGAGCAGGAGAAAGACAGAAACTACTTTCTCGGAAGAAGCATAATGACATTTTGACGCAAAGCTGTTGAAGAAGGGTGTTCTTCCTTTGTACTATTCAACTTCATTTTGTCTACGGTTGAGGAAGAAAATAAAGGTTCTTAGAAGTGGAGTGGGATCTGATATTAAAGAGTGGAATAAGAAAAAAAGGACTGAATTAATTGTGGTAAAATATAAAGATATTAAAAGTATGTTAAATCTGAATATGGAGGGCGGGATGTTTGACGAATTGTTGGAAATGTTTAAAAAATGCATAAGCAACATTAAAAGGAAATAAAGAGTCAGAAAAGGAGCCAGAGAAATTGTTGAATTATAAAGAACAGGAGATAAGACCAGAATAGACAAGGAACACAAATGATCAAGAAGCAAATAAGAGAAAAAAGGAAGAAGCGGAAAACGAAGAGGGACAATGTTATTGAGATTTTTAGAGAAACTGCTTTCTCTGCTACTCAGTGTAAGATCTCACGTGTCAGGGGCTGTTTTTGTTTTAACTGAGGATTAGCACTTTTTCAGAAAATTGAATATGTCCTAAAACAGACAGCTGATAGTTAAGCTTCTTTTGAATGCACTCTCATGCAAAAGACTTCTGCAAAACCAGAGTGAGCTTCACAGATTGCTAGTTACCTGTCTGTCAAAATTTGACTCTTTCCCAGGCCCAGCTCAAAGAAGCTGACTGACAGATGCTTTCTCATCAGTGGGTGACATTTCATGGGAGAGGAAGGAAGCAAAAGTATCTGCTCCTTCCAATCTCCCCCCCCCCCTTACCTTGCTCTGTAGTCTAAGAGCCAGTGTAGCATGGAAAGGGGCTGGATCAGGAGTAGAGATTCTAGCCCACTGCATTTCAGATGTGAAAGGCCTTAGCCCAGGGGTGTCAAACTCAATTTCACTGAGGGACCCATCAAGGTTGTGTTTGATATTGGGGGCCTGTGGGAATGGCCAGGGTGGGTGTGGCCAGCTTGACATCACTTGTGTTGGCCCAAGCGCTCTGCCATTGAAAATGGGCTCCTGAGCTCCATTTTTGGCTGGGATGGCCTCAGTGGTTTCAAATAATTTAACAACATGTTCTCTGCCCTAATGAACAGCTGGGTAGCCGTGGCTCGGTGTTCATGTGACTGGGTGGGTTTGACACCCTTGTAGTAAGGTAAATCTTAGTTGTTTGCAAACTTGCTTTGTCTAATTCTAAAGTGGTCCCTGTAACTCTTCACTTTCCTCTCTGTTACACAAGTTTAAAATTATGCTACAAGTGATTTGATTTTGTGGTTTAGACAAATTTTACTGCAAAGGTTTGGAAACAATTTGATTACACAAGGATTATATTAGATAGCTATCTAGATAGCTATCTAGTTAGATAGCTAGCTAGCCAGCTAGCCAGATATAGATAGATAGATAGATAGATAGATAGATAGATAGATAGATAACGCTAGATAACACTAGATAACGCTAGATAACGCTAGACAACGCTAGATAACGCTAGACAACGCTAGATAACGCTAGATAACGCTAGATGGACAGACTGACAGAGATAGTTGATAGAGATAGATAATGATAGACATAGAGACAGACACATACATTTGATAGAGATAGATGATAGATAGGTAGAAAGGAAGAAAGGAAGGAAGGAAGGAAGGAAGGAAGGAAGGAAGGAAGGAAGGAAGGAAGGAAGGCAGATAGAAAGATAGATAGATAACAATGGACAGTCACATACAGATGATATAGATAGATAGATAGATAGATAGATAGATAGATAGATAGATAGATAGATAGATAGATAGATAGATAATGATAGACAGAGAAATAGACAGAGACAGATGATAGAGATAGATAGATAGATAGATAGATAGATAGATAGATAGATAGATAGATAGATAGATAGATAGATAGATAGATAGATAGATAGATAGAGATAGATAGATAGATAGATAGATAGATAGATAGATAGATAGATAGATAGAGGTATGTGTGTGTGTGTATGTATGAGTGAGAGAGAAAGAGGGAGAGAAGCAGATTTATTCATTTTCATATATGCAAACTAAATAAACACGAAACATGACCGAAACATGGAAGTTTTCAAAATGCAGAGCCTACGCCGGGGGGAGGGGGAGAATTATGAAGAAAATAAAAGAGAAATGCAGCAATCAAATGTTTCCTCAAACCTGATGCAGCTGCTTATCTTTTCCTTACCAAAAGCTAGCAAGGATCTGTGGTCCTTTTTTGCCAAGATTATCACTGAGTCTTTTTTTAAAAAAAAAAATATCTATTTTGCAAGTATGGAATCCTAGTTGTAAAGAAGTTCACATGGGATGAAGCCGCTGATTAGCCGTCAGTGAGCCTGGCCTCGTTCAGCTGCAAAGGGAAACTTCAAGTGGAGAAAAGGCCACTGATTTGTCAAAGACGACAGATGTTTCTCCTTTGCAACTGACAAAATTGGGAGGAGTCCCATGCCACACAAACTTAAAACTTAAGCAGTTGGCAGTTAGGGATAATTGCTTGGATCTGAGGATACACTCCTGGCATCAACACTCTCTAGAATAAACAATCCTTATTCTTTTTTTTCCCCACCTTGCCAATGGGCATGGACAGAATTCCTCAAATCCGATTCATGAAGACAAGTGTGGGAAGTTAGCACCATTCCTAGAAGAATGGAAATATTCTAGGACATATTAAAAAGGGCAGAATAGAATACCTCCCTGGATGAAAAAAGGAGAAACATGGACTTGGAAACCCCACCTTTGTTAATAGCCCCAGAAAGATTGGGCCAGTGGTGGGTTCTGGCTGGTACGGCCCGGTACAGGCATACCAGAAGTAGCCGGGAGCAGTGACCACCATACCTGTAAGGTGGCTCGTTTGGCCACTCTGCCTGCCCGTGTCCCACACCTGTTTTTATGACAACCAGCTAATTGCGCACATGCGCACGGCGTGCGGTGCCTGCAAACCTCCGACAAGCAGCTGGGTGTTGCAGGGATGGTGGAGTGTGCATGCATGCACAATGTGCATGCACAACCAGGACGCCCGGCCCCGTGCGCAGCATACCGGTAGCGGTGGGGAGAGGAACTCACCACTAGACTGGGCCATCCTATCTTCATCTCCAGCATGATAGGATTAGCCCTCACTCAAGATCCAAAGCCATTAAGCCATAATAGGAAATTGTCCCTCGTTGAATCATCCAGAAAGATTCAACCAAGCCTGGGACACAGACAAGCTCGGGCTATGACTGCATAGCCCAGGGGTTGGCAACCCGCGGCTCTGGAGCCACATGTGGCTCTTTCATCCCTCTGCTGAAGCTCCCTCTCGGCGGTTGGTAAAAGGAAAAAGGACAACGCACTAGAAGGAGACTCTATGGTGGGGAAAGCGGAGTTCCAGTCAGCAGAGGAAAAAGGATGTCGCACTAGGATGATACTCTATGGTGGGGGAACCATCCTTCTGGTCTGTTCTGGAATTGAATGGGGGGCTTTGTGGCTCTTTGACCCCTGGTTACCGACCCCTGGTAGTCTGACAACAACCTATAGGATAAGCTCAAATCCAAAGCCCAAGAGAGGTTATAAATCTTTCTCTCTGTCTCTGTCTCTGTCTCTGTCTCTCTCTCTCTCTCTCTGTCTCTCTCTGTCTCTCTCTCTCTCTCTCTGTCTCTCTCTCTCTCACTCGCTCTCGCTCTCACTCTTCCATGTTATCAACTGCCCAGGATCTGAAACCATGTGGTCTTCTTCATCATTTAACCATCATTCCAAACAGCCTCCATGTTTCCAGTGTCTTTCTCCCCGCTTGGAACTGAGCCCAGGACCTGTCTTCCAACACAAGCCAAAAGTGTAACCTCAAAAGTTACTCACAGCAGAAGTTACAAGATATGGGACTGCAAGAATCTGGATGAATATTAGGTGGTGGCAAGGAGACAGCATTATCTGTTTCTCTTGCTTGTTTTTCCTTCTTATGATCTTTTGGCATCTGTAGCCTTATTCATAGTCAAGGGCTAATTAATAATCCTGGATACACTTATTTTCCAGCAAACAGATGGAGCCCAAGATTGTTGATTCTTAGCCAGGGAAGGTTTCAGCAATCAGAACAGGTTATTTATTATATTCATATGCAGTATGTTTAATAGCAGTGTTTACTTCCCTATTTTCCCCAGTTTATTTATATATTTTCTCTTTACGTACAATAAGTGCTTGGTGAACAGTGTACTGTCTGGGTCAGTTTATTTGCATAATGATGCTTTTCCAGTTACTAGTTTCTATCTCTATTATCCAACCATTGATAAAACAAGTCCCAAGTTTGAAAATATTCTATGTCTTCTTTTTCTTTTATCTTCAGTGTTAATATGTCCTTTTCTGCACAGTCAAATATTTTTTGATTATATCTTCTTCTGTAGGTGTTTCCTCATTTTCCAGTATTCTGCAAATACAATTCTTGCTGCTGTCAAAACCTGTAATATTAAATATACATTCCCTTTATCACATTTTTCTGGTATTATGCCTAATAAAAATAGTTCTGGCTTATGATCTATATGCTGCCTTAATATTTTTTTTCTAACCACATATGCACTTTCATCCATTTCTCCTTCTCCTTCTCCTTTTTCTTCTTCTCTGCTTTTGGGCATCTCCACCACATGTGATAATATGTGCCCAGTATTTGATTCCATCCATTTCCAACATTTGTCAGACATGTTTGTAAACATTTTTGCTAACCTTGACAATAGTATAACCTATAAAATATTTTATACAGATCTTCCTTTTATGTAGTTGACATTATCAATGTATAGGTCCCCCCCCCCCAAATTCTTTGCCCAAACAAAGAATTTCCTTAACAAACCTATTCAGATCTGTTGTGCCTCTCAGATGGACTATCTCTGCAAACAATTTACAGTAGTCTTTATTCTGTTTACAAGAAAAAGCTGGCAGTCCTTCACACAATTGAGTGCAATTTGATTTATTCAGTCACTTTTGCTAACAGCAACTACTCTATGAAGCATCCATTAAAATACTCCTCTACTATGCTCTGTCAGAAGCCTGAGGTTATGATGGGAAATTTTAAATGCAGGCTAAAGACTGTTAGAAACAAGCATTTGGACCGAATTAGTGATATAGGAGAAAAAGTTTGCTACTTTACATTATCTTGTTGTTAAATACCAGGTAAAGAATGAAACAATTTTGCTGTATATCCTAAAGAGAAGTTAAATGTAGTCACAGATCGTTATTAAATTTCGGTCACTTTGACTTTAAAATTATGAGGCAGAGACAGTTATAATTATATGCAATAGAACATTCATAATATACTTTTCAAAATGTTTGCTTTCTCCAATAATCCTATATTTATAGGTTTGGTTCTGAGAACACATAGAAGGCTGAAAGCCTATTTTTTTTTAAAGAATGTTTATACAATCATATCATCTTTGCAGCACATTTTACATATTTTTACATATTCATTGTGTTTCTTTTTTTTATACATATGTACCTTGTATAGCTATACACACACACACACACACACACACAAACAGTCTCCCTTTATTTATTTATCAGCACAAATACAACACAAACATAGCAAAGGCAACATTAAAAATAAAAATATGGTTTTCTGCCTGGATGGTCTTCTGGAATGAGCCGAAGGACAGAAAGGGGGAGTAGTGAGCTCCCTCCCATATTTGGGCATACCAGGGTTGTAACACAAATATATACACACACATCTTATTTTTCTTTTATGGTCTGTTTTTAACATGGTGTAATAAACTTGCAAACTTTGGATGTGAACTGTTCCTTGTATCAGTTATTTCACAGAAAAAGTAAGATCTGTTTTGGTTCTCCAACCCAACAGGACAGACAGAGACTTCAGAGGATAATCAGAACTGCAGAAAAAAACAATTTCTGACAACTTGCAGGGCTGTACACTGCACGAGTCAAAAAGAGGGCTGTGAAAATATTTACAGACCCCTCGCATCCTGGACATAAATTGTTTCAACTTCTACCCTCAAAACTTATAGACCACACCAGAACAACTAGATACAAGGACAGTTTTTTCCCCAAAATGCCATCACTCTGCTAAACAACTAATTCCCACAAAACAGTCAAACTATTTACTAAGTCTACATTACTATTACTATTAGTCTTCTCATCGTTCCTATCACCCATCTCCTCCCACTTATGACTGCATGATTGTAACTTTGTTGCTGGTATCCTTATGACTTATATTGATTGTTTCCTAGTATGATTTGATTGCTTATTTGTATCCTATGATTATCATTAAATGTTGTACCTTATGATTTGTGACGAATATATCTTGTCTTTTTATGTACACTGAGAACATATACAGCAAAGACAAATTCCTTGTGTATCCAATCACAATTGGCCAATAAAGAATTCTTATTCTATTCTATTCTATTCTATTCTATTCTATTCTATTCTATTCTATTCTATTCTATTCTATTCTATTCCACTCCATTCCATTCCATTCCATTCCATTCTATTCCATTCCATTCTTCTCCTTTCTTTCTCTGCTTCTTTTTAATTTTTAATTTAATTTAATTAGCATTTCTAGACCGCCCCCTCTCCCAAAAGGGACTCAGGGCGGTGTACAGTCCATATCAAAAACATCATACATAATAACAATTAAAAATTATTAAATGGATAAATACATAAATAAGAGGAGGATAAAATAGACAGAACTGTAATTGCTAAATAAATAATTTAAAATATACAAAGTTTAAAACCCCAGTGTCTTATAAAATTAAGTCCCCTAAAAAACCAGTAGGAAATATATGCCAGGAGGTAGACGTTAAGAATTATGCCAGACCAGCCAGTCAGAACAGGTGAGTCTTCAGTTTCTGCCGGAAGGAGCGGAAGTCAGTGGTGGTTCTAATGTCGGGGGGGAGGTCATTCCAGAGGGTTGGGCCCATCACAGAGAAGGCCCTACTCCTTGGTGTCGCCCGTTGGCATTGCCTAGTGGACGGCACCAGGAGAAGCCCCTCCCTGTGAGAGCGAATTGGCCGCAGGGATGTATGTGGGAGGATGCGATCCCGCAGGTAACTAGGCCCTATGCCATGGAGCGCTTTAAAGATGGTGGTCAAAACCTTGAAACGCACCCGAAAGACCACAGGTAGCCAGTGCAGCTCGCGCAGGAGCGGTGTTACGTGGGAGTACCTAGTACTCCCCATGACTGCCCGTGCGGCTGCGTTCTGGACTAGCTGCAGTCTTCGTGCGCGTCCCAAGGGAAGCCCCATGTAGAGAGCATTACAGTAGTCCAGGCGAGATGTCACCAGTGCATGAGTGACCGTGCGTAGGGCATCCCGGTCCAGAAGGGGGCGCAATTGGTGCACCAGGCGAACCTGGTGGAACGCCCCCCTAGCCACGGCTGCCACATGGTCATCCATTGACAGCCGGGCATCAAGGAGGACGCCCAAATTGCGCGCCCGTTCCACAGGGGGCAGTTGTTCGCCCCCTATGTCCAGTGTTGGAGTCAGCTGACTGAACCGAGGTGCCGGTAGCCACAGCCACTCAGTCTTGGAGGGGTTGAGTTTGAGTCTGTTGTCCCCCATCCAGACCCCGACGGCTTCCAAACACCGGGACATCACTTCGACAGCCTCGCTGGGGTGATTTCCTCCTCTCTCTCTCCTCCTCCTCCTTCTCCATTCTATTCTATTCTATTCTATTCTATTCTATTCTATTCTATTCTATCCTATCCTATCCTATCCTATCCTATTCCATTCCATTCCAGTGAAGAATAGTATGTAATCTTTACTATAATTGGTAAAGTTATTTTAATTGTCAGGAATTCGCTCGTGCAAATTTTCAGATTAAAGCAAATGTTTTCTTAATCTTATGTCATATTTCCATGATCAAACTCATTCTTTGTTTCTTTTTCTTATTTCCAGATGATGGATCTTATCTGTTAAGAGTGACCTCTGAGGCATTCATTAACTACCCTGGCTATGTTGCTAGGTCTTCAATCTAAAAAGAACAATAACTTTATCTTACATTTTATGTAGTTGTCAAGAATAAACTTTTGTGAACTACTTAACGGAAAAACAGAGGTATAAATATCATGATCTTAAAAAGCTGCTTGAAGAGATAATGAGACTTCTTGTTTTGTTCCTTTTTTTTAAAAAAATACACCTTTCTTCTAATTTGTAACTGAATTTAATCAAATAACAAGTTTTGGTGAAAAAGCAGCTTGAGAGAACAATTTGCTTTTGTGTAGAGCCTTGAAGATACACGCTCAGAATAGAACATTAATACATGAACCACAAAATGAGAAAAAATCACAACTGCCAAGAAAACAGGAAGGAACAATTGGTTCAAGACACTGCCTTTAGATGTGTGAACAACTTAAGGCCTTGCGAATCACACATAACACAAACTGGTCAATTCATCCTTGTTTCTTTTGATGGGGCATTTGTAGTTTATATGAATGCTTCTAAACAGCAAGCCTACCCAATTATTTCTTCAGGAGTATTGTCTGGAGTTTCTGTAGATCAGAAGTCAACAGCACAAAGGTGAATTTTCACTCTCAGCAAGTGTTAACTGGCAAGGTGTCACACTCTCCAAACTCACAGATAATCCGATACTTTAAACCTATCATGGGCTCCATAACAAGTTCTAGGAAGAGCCAATATTTCTACAAGCCTTGAAGCTCCAATGTTTGGAAGGGGTTCTGGGTCAGCATCAGAGGTGAGTTGCCCCTGGTTTGGCTAAACCAGGAATAGCGGCAGCGGGAGACTATGCCCACCCGCCCGGACGCTTTTGCCCATGCACAGAAGTGCCGTACGCAAGAGCGAATTGGTAAGAAAACCGGTAGAAACCCAAGACTGGTCAGAATAGAAAAGGTAGAGGGTCAATGAGACTACTTTGAGGAGAACATAATTATTCTATTTGTCTGCTCTGAAGGAAAGAGAGAGTTGTTTTATTTGCTCACTTTCTATCAGTGATCTGCCCGTTGTGGCCCGCTGGAGGCCAGCAGAGCTGGTAGCAGAGTCGCAAAGTGAGGAGGTTGAGGAGGAAGATGGGCCAGTCCTGGGGGCTAAGGAAAGCTCAGATGAGGGCTCTGCATTGGAGGCAGAGAGGGCGCTAAACTGCAGTGAGGCAGAGGAAAAGTTGGAGCCTGTTCCCAGTGTGTGCATGCACAGAGTTGCCAGACGAAAGGAAGAGCTAAAGAACAGGGGTTGACTTGGGAGTAAGGCCACAGATGGACAGTGAATGGCACCTCCCATAGGGAATAAAAGAGGAGCAAAAGGGGAGTGGAGTTTGCAGGAGACAATTAGTTCATCCCTGCATTCTTGCCAAGTATTGTGTCATCTGAAAGATATCGGCCTGGCCACTCTCCAAGCCTGAGAACGGTTGGTAATTGTGAACTATCTTGAAAGACTGTGGGCTGGGACTTTGCTGGAGAGGAATTCCCTGTAAATTAAATAAAAGGGGTTTATCAGGACGAGGACTCGGCTTCTTTCTGCTGAGGAAGCCTAGGTCAGAACAACAGAAGGATCTCTTGGATTTTTTTTTTCCTGATTAACATCAACTTTGAACCCATCTCTAAATGGGTGAAATTAAGAATCTTTGTCTCAATGCATGTTACTAACTGCATACAATGAACTGCATTTCAAATGTTAACGCTGGCTAGGAAATATCTTCCTGGAACGTTTTACTGCTTCTTTTTAATTTAAGCATCCTGATATGATGCCAGCCAAAAACTCCTAAAAGCAGATGATTTATGAACATATTAAAAAGTGCCAGTCCAGATAGAGATGGTTTGGAATGGATGGGAACCGTTAAAATCCCAGCATTGTGTGAAGTGATTTCTATTCTGTTCCTGATTCTATATAGACAGGGTTTCAGGGGGGAACTTTTGTTGAGCAACCTGATCAAAGGTGTTTGTCAAAATTCTTGGCAGTTTAATAGGAAGTACCGGAAAGAGGATTTCTGAACTCTGCAGATTAATGTGGTCATGAATCGAACAGATTTGAGAAGGAAAGAAAGGTGTGGAGACATCGCCGGTCCTTCTCTAATTTGGAACAAGGCAACTGGTTTATAAAACTATGGTGAAAAGTTGGACAACACAGTTGGACATGCACAAGTACAGTATATGTGGTACCATGCACAACAGTACTAACTGTGAGAAGGATCTTGGAGTCCTAGTGGACAACCATTTAAATATGAGCCAGCAGTGTGCAGCAGCTGCCAAAAAAGCCAACACAGTTCTAGGCTGCATCAACAGAGGGACCGAATCAAGATCACGTAAAGTGTTAATACCACTTTATAATGCCTTGGTAAGGCCGCACTTAGAATACGGCAATCAGTTTTGGTCATCACGATATAGAAAAGATGTGGAGACTCTAGAAAGAGTGCAGAGAAGAGCAACAAAGAGGATTAGGGGACTGGAGACTAAAACATATGAAGAACGGCTGCAGGAACTGGGTATGTCTAGTTTAATGAAAAGAAGGACTAGGGGTGACATGATAGCAGTCTTCCAATATCTGAGGGGTTGCCACAAAGAAGAGAGAGTTAAACTATTCTCCAAAGCACCTGAGGACAGGACAAGAAGCAATGAGTGGAAACTAATCAAGGAGAGAAGCGACTTAGAACTAAGGAGAAATTTCCTGACAGTTAGAAAAATTAATCAGTGGAATAACTTGCCTCCTGGAGTTGTAAATGCTCCAACACTGGAAGTTTTAAAGAAGAGATTGGATAACCATTTATCTGAAGTGTGTAGGTTTTCCTGCCTGAGCAAAGGGTTGGACTAGAAGACCTTCAAGGTCATTTCCAACTTTCTTATTCAATTATATTCTAACAGCAGTCCCATATTTGGACATGAAAATAATCAAACTGTGGTACTACAGAATGGAGTGGAATGGAGTGGAGTAAGATAAAGCAGGGTAGAGTAGGGTAGAAAAAGATAGGATGGGATGGGATGGGATGGGATGGGATGGAAGAGAAGAGAAGAGAGGAGAAGAGGAGAGAAGAGGTTTATTGGCCAAATGTGACTGGAATTTGCCTCCAGTGCATAAGATCTCAGTGTACAAGAAACAAGAAAAGTGAGGCCTGGTACTCTTCAACATCTTCATCAATGATTTGGATGAGGGGATAAATGGGGAACTCATCAAATTTGCAGATGACACCAAGCTGGCAGGAATAGCCAACACTCCAGAAGATAGGCTTAAGATACAGAAGGATCTTGACAAACTTGAACATTGGGCACTATCTAATAAAATGAAATTAAATGGTGAAAAGAGTAAGGTTCTACATTTAGGCAAGAAAAACGAAATGCACAGGTACAGTATAGGTGGTACCTTCCTCAATAGTAGTAATTGTGAGAGGGGTCTTGGCATCCTAGTGGACAACCATTTAAATATGAGCCAGCCATGTGCAGTAGCTGTCAAAAAAGCCAACATAGTTCTAGGCTACATAAACAGAGGGATAGAATCAAGATCACGTGAAGTGTTAATACCACTTTATCAGTGACGTGCAGTCAGGTGAGGCAAGTGAGGCACAGCCTCACCACTCTCATCATGAAAAAAAAAAGGAAAAGGAAAAAGCTGAGCTAGTTGCTGCCTCACCGTGGATGACTCTGCTTAACCTCACTGGTGCTCTCCCTCCCCAAATGTAGTGACTTCCTCCCCAGGCCCCCATTCATTTCTCTCTCTCACACACACAGCTGGATAAAACTATATAAAAATCTAGCCCAGCTTCACTGATTACAAGTTTGAAAAGGCAACGTGGCTGCACCTGCAATCAAACTACACTTGGGGAGGGAGAGCACAAATGAGCACTGAGGAGACCACAGGAGGAGGCAGGAAGCCAGGCAAAGAGCCATGCTGTAGTACACACACTTCCCCCCAGCCTCTTTCTTTTGGCAGGCTCGGCTCGGCTCCCCTCCGGCTTCTCTGCCTCTCCTCTCACCCCAGCCTGCCAGCAGGAGGTGGTGGGTGGGCTTTATTGTGTTCCAGGCATTTCCCACCCAGACAGCAGGCTGCATTTGCAATGGTGGAGGTGTTTGGGAAAGGCAGCAGGGGAATGGGGGGGGGGGGATGGCAGAGGAGCTGCTTTCAAGCCACTGGAAAAGATATCCAATCCAACTTGTGTGTGTGTGTGGGGGGGTTTGTTTGAGAGTGAGTGAGAGAGGGAAGGGGTAGGAGAGATAGTCCAATCCAACTTCTCTGTGTGTGTGTGTGTGTGTGTTTGAGAGAGGGGGAGGAAGGGAGAGAGGGAGGAAGGAGGGGAAGGAGAAGAAAAAGAAAGAAGGAGCAAAGGAGAAAAACAAATGCTGTCGCTTTAAATTGGAATTGAGCATGCCTGGCTGTGGAATTCTGGGAGTTGAAGTCCACAAGTCTAAAAATATTTGAAAGCCAGCACTGTGTCAGTGCCTCACCAGTCATAAACCTCACCGCACGTCACTGCACTTTATAATGCCTTGGTAAGGCCACACTTGGAATACTGCATTCAGTTTTGGTTGCCACGATATGGAAAAGATATGGGGATTCTAGAAAGAGTGCAGAGAAGAGCAGCAAAGATGATTAGGGGACTGGAGACTAAAACATATGAGGAAAGATTGCAGGAACTGGGTATGTCTAGTTTAATGGAAAGAAGGATCAGGGGAGACATGATAGCAGTCTTCCAATATCTCAGGGGTTGCCACAAAGAAGAGGGAGTCAAACTATTCTCCAAGGCACTTGAGGATAGAACAAGCAATGGGTGGAAAGTAATCAAGAAAAGAAGCAACTTAGAACCGAGGAGAAATTTTTCGACAGTTAGAACAATTAATCAGTGGAACAGCTTGCCTCCAGAAGTTGTGAATGCCCCAACACTGGAATATTTTAAGAAGAAATTGGATAACCATTTATCTGAAACGATATAAGGTTTCCTGCCTAAGCAGGGGGTTGGACTAGAAGACCTCCAAGGTCCCTTCCAACTCTGCTATTGTATTGTATTGTATAACAATACAGCCTACTACATAGACAAATATCTTTAGACCTAAAACAATGCTGATAGAATTAGGTTTTTAGCAGAGTGATGGCACAAGGAGAAAGACTTTGTGTCTAGTTGTTTGGGCATGCAAAGGTTGTTATTGTTGTTGATTTTCTTCAAGTGGATGGAACCACACAAAGTTTGTTCATAAATGGATTGGCATGAAAACTCCAGCACAAGAGAAGAAAGGGATGACAGAGAATGAGGTGGCTGGATGGAATCACTGAAGCAGTCGGCGTGAGCTTAAGTGGACTCCAGAGGATAGTAGGGGGCAGGAAGGCCTGGAGGAATTTTGTCCATGGGGTCACGATGGATCGGACACGACTTTGCAACTAAGAACAACAACAAATATTACAAACAATCTATTGATTGTGTCACTCTTAAAATTAACTTCTTTTCATTGTTCAAAAAGCAATATGATCAGTGTTAAGACATTTTGCTCCATTCTGTATTAGTAAGTCAATTGTAAGTGTTCTTCTCCTTTAAATGTAATCTTTAATTCCTTCTTAGTCTCTCTAATGTCCAACCTTCAAAGTCCTAGCCTACATTGAAAAAAAACACCAAATTAAATTAAATAATCACTTCAGTTATTGAACATCAGCATCTTTCCATCAAACTCTGTGCTGCAAAACATTTCAGCCAAACCAAATTTCTTTATTGGGTGATAAGTATAAATTAAAAAGAAAATTAACAGCTAATACAAAGATCCTATCTGTTCCCCAAAGTTTGATGATTTTGCTATCTTCAGAACATTTTATGCTGATAGCTTATTGCAGGGTAACCAGGGATAATTCCTTTGATAGCAGTGGTCTGATCTTCAGCAGGCAGAGCTATCTCGGTATAAAAGCTAGTTCCAAAACCTGACTGACAGTTGATTATGATCCAGGAAAAAAAAATCCCTCTAGGATATTGAGGCACAGTTTTGAATCATAAATATTGGGTTAAATTGAGTTAAAGGTAGATAGCAGATGTATTTATTTATTTGTTTAAGTCATTTATGTACTCTTTAACACATACGATGATCCACCCACCCTTTAAAGAATAGAATAGAATAGAATAGAATAGAATAGAATAGAATAGAATGGGGTGGGGTGGGGTGGGGTGGATTGAGGAATTGAATAAGGAATGGAATGGAATAGAATGAGGAATGGAATAAAGAAGGGAATGGATTGGATTGATTGGGATGGGATGGGATGGGATGGGAAGAGAAGAGAAGAGAAGAGAAGAGAAGAGAAGAGAAGAAAAGAAAAGAAAAGAAAAGAAAAGAAAATGAACAGAAAAGAATAGAAATCATGATCATGAAAAAACTTTCCCTGCAATACAAGAGCCCTTGTGTTCAACTTCCTTCATTTTACTTCAGCTCAAAAAATAAAGTGGACATTTATCAGATCCAGAAATGATGTTTGTCAGACTTGCATCCATTAATGTTCATGAATAAGTAGATAATGATACATGATAGATCTAGTAAGAGAGAAAACCTATGAAATCATTGAAAAATTAAATTCTGGTAAAAGTTAATTACTACTTAGTATTTAGCATTATGGATTTTTCAAGGTCTGTATAATGGACACTGGGGCCACAGTGGCTCAGCGGTTAAGTCAGCTGAAAAACCCAATTATCACCCAGCAGTGTGAGGTCCTCTTATTTGCTTCATCTTCACAGTTCAAAAGCAGGCAAATGCAAGTAGATAAATAGGTACCATTTTGGTGGGAAGATAATAGTGTTCTGTGATGTCATGCTGTCCATGGAAATATCTTTGGACAGAGCTGGCTCAACTGTCTTCAAACAGACACGGCATCTTACCTTAGATGGAGTAAAATCTGCCTACCATGTTTTATAATGAACACAGGTAGATGTACAGTATCCACACTTGTTTGCAAGGGTTCAGGAGAACCTCTAGCTACGATTCTGTGCAGTTCAGAGAATCCCCAAATCCCACTCCTGGGTACATTTGATGCATTACACATCTTCCTCTTCCAAATTCCAAAACCATCAGGATGGCACTAAGGTGAAGAATTTTACCTTAAACCATCTGATACTGCACGCTTCTTCTTAACTATTGTCAAAATTGTCCAATGTGGCATTACAATTCCACTCGTACGCTCCTCTCTTTGGTAACTGTGCAGAGTTTATCCTTTCACCTTTTTCCCGACATCACCGAGTCTAAAGATTTTGCAGGTTGAACTTAATTAATGCTTCTGTTGATGATGCATGATCTATAATCAAATTCAGTCCGTGCCCTTGTCATTACACCACCTTCAAGGTCTAAAAGGAGACGCCATGTGAAAAATTATTCATCAGGCTGAGATTCAGCAGATAGACAGAAAAGGTCATTTGAGAGATTTTTTATAAGCATAAACACATTTTAGCTTTTCTGCTGGCACCACCTACTATCCCAGTCCTGTAAAAGGACCACCAAGAGGTATTCTATGTATTTTTGGAATAGAATTTCTTCTGAATGTGCTTGTAGGATATAAGCGATTCAGTGCAGTGCAGTAAAGTGCTCTCCTCTCTCTCTCTCTCTCTCTCTCTCTCTCTCTCTCTCTCTCTCTCTCTCTCTCTCTCTCTCTCTCTCTCTCTCTCTCTCTCTCTCTCTCTCTCTCTCTCTCTCTCTCTCTCTCTCTCATATTTCAGTTCATAGATGCTGAAAATGCTGGTATTTGTTTCCTTGCTACAAAGATCCCAAAGACTAGGGGAGACCTGATAGCAGTCCTCCAATATTTCAGGGGCTGCCACAAAGAAGAGGGAGTCAAGAGGGAGTCCAAAGCACCTCAGTGCAGGACAAGAAGCAAAGAATGGAAATTAATCAAGGAGAGAAGCAACCTAGAGCTAAGGAGAAATTTCCTGACAGTTAGAACAATTAATCAGTGGAACAGCTTGCCTCCAGAAGTTGTGAATGCCCCAACACTGGAAGCCTTTAAGAAGATGTTGGATAGCCATTTGTCTGAAATGGTATAGGGTTTCCTGCCTAGGCAGGGGGTGGGACTAGAAAACCTCCAAGATCCCTTCCAACTCTGCTATTATATTATATTGTATTAAACCTTAGCCGTATCTCTCTACCAGCATAGAACCAGTGGTGGGTTCCTACCATTTCGGACTGGTTCAGTCAAACCGGGAGTGGTACGGCAGCCTGGGTCGGTGGAACTGGAAGTGACCGGAACTGGAAGTGCCATGCCCCCGAATCATTTGTCTGAAGTGGTGTAGGGTTTCCTGCCTAAGCAGGGGGTTGGACTAGAAGACCTCCAAGGTCCCTTCCAACTCTGTTATTCTAGTCTAAGATCTTCTGATCTTTGTAGATAAGACTAGAAAACTTATGGAGACATGTCTATCTCTTACCACTGCCCCCATTCTTTGATATTCTCTCATTGTGCAGGAAAATCTGACACATGTTTTTCAATGAATTCTGTGTACAACTAGGAGTTGTTGTTTTATTTATTCCAAATATAAAAATAAAATACTATTTGAAAACAAGAAAACATTGTGGGAAAAGCCCATCTTTTTCAGTAGATGTCTTCTTAATATAGAACCATTAGAAAATATCAGGATGTAAGGCAAATATGCAGCTTGATGGGACCTTCATAGATCAATATATCAAGCTTCCGATGGGTTACACTAGTGTTTCTTACCTTGGTAGAGCAGATTGTAGGAAATTAATCAATTAATCAATGGAACAACTTGCCTCCAGAAGTTGTAAATGCTCCAACACTGGAAGAATTTAAGAAGAGTTTGGATAACATTTGTCTGAAGTGGTGTAGGGTTTCTTGCCTAAGGGGGGACTAGAAGACTACCAAGGTCCCTTCCAACTCTGTTATTCTAAATTATTCTAAATCCAAATAATTCATACATGGATAACTTCATCCAGTTTTGGTCACCATGATACAAATTAGATGCTGAGATTCTTGAAAATGTGCAGAGATGAGCAACAAATATGATTAAGGGGCTGGAGGTTGAAACAAATGATGAACTATTGTGAGAACTGGACATGTCTAATCTAATGAGGAGAAGATCTGAGGTGACATGAAAGCAGTCTTCCAATTCTCCAAAGTACCCAAGGCAGGACAAGAAGTAACTGGTGGAAACTTATCAAGGAGAGATTCAACCTAGAAAGAAGAAGAAATTTCCTGATAGTGAGTACAATTAATTAATGGAACAACTTGTCTTCAGAGGTTGTGGCTGCTCCATCGCTGGAAGTCAACTGATGCAGCAGGGGTTAAAATAAAAGATCCTCAAGGTCCCTTGCAACACTATCATTCTTGCTATGGCCTGTAAGCGGAACCGGCAGCAGATTCAGACAATGAGGAGGTTGGGGAGGAACATGGACCAATCCTGGAGTCTTGGGAAGGCCAGGGACGTCTGACAGCTATCAGCTGCCTTCAGAATCAGACATCAGTGAGGCAGAAGAACAGCTGGAGCCTGTTCCCAGTGTGCACATGTGCAGAGTTGCCAGATGAAGGGAACAGCTAAAGAAGAGGGGTCGACTTGGGAGTAAGGCCACAGGTGGATGAGGAATGGCCCTTCCCAGAGGAAATAAAAGAGGAGTGAAAGGGGAGTGGAGTTTGCAGGAGTCCATTATTCACTTAATTGGTTCGTGACTTCTACAAGACATCTTGCCAAATTTTGCAGATATTGGCCTGGCAGCTCTCCAAGCCATATAAGGTCTGTGACTGTAAATCCTCCCTTGAAAAGACTTTGTTGGATGTGAATGAGCACAATTCACAGTCAATTAATAAAAGGGGTTTTTGTCAGGACAAGGAGTTTGCTTCCTGCTCTCGGGAAGCCAAGGTCAAGACAATTATATATTCTAATTTGTTCTTTTCATCCATGTATTTCAGCCCCTAGCTGAAAAATACGCAATAAAAACAATGAAAAAGTAACAGCACCTGCCACTTTCTAAAGGATTGGAATAAAGTTTTGAGGTTTTTCAAAACCCAGCGATGCATAAAATGGGAGAGCATATGGCCTATTGAGTAATCCCATATTTTTAAATCACTTCATAATTATATTTAAAGTTGCCAAGTAGTTCAAAAGCAATTACCTTATAAGAGAGCTTCTGATCCTGTAATAAGACTTTCAAATTAAAAGGAAAATAACTAGATAATTGTTTTCAGCTTATATGACCATTAAACAATGGTTTTAGTAACAATAGTCTTGTTTGAAAGAAGAAGAGAGACCTGGCTAATAATTTCGCTGGCAACTATAAGCTTTTAATTAGCGCATGTCACCAAAAAGCAAATGTCACTTTGCCCTTATTTAAAGTTAAAAACAATGGTGTGATTGTGAAGTTGTTGGCAGAGAATGTAGCAGGCTCTTCACAGATTATGTTGTAGGTTCTCACCCAAAAATGTGGTATCTCTACACGTAGATGCAAAGCCTGAATGAAATAAAATATTTGCATTCATTGAATATATTTCCAATTTGGTCAGTTGTCATTAGAGGGCATTTATTATTTAGAGCTTTGATTTACATTTCGTTTTTTATTCAGTTGAGGGGGATATCTAAAATGGAATATTAGGCAGATTGCATATGATTTCATGGGAAGAACCTTGCGTTTGCTCAGCTAAATAGCAAAGTCTAACTTGCTTTCACTTATTCTGAAAAATAATAATAATAATAATAATAAGGTCAAGCCTGTTTAATGCATGGATGAGACACCATTAAGAAATAGCTTTAGGCTAGGCTGCAGAGTAGTAGACTGAAGGAAGCTAGTAACAAAACATGTCCATAGCATTGCCCAGAAAACTATTAATGTGGTTAATGGTGAAAGTCTGCTAAGAGGGGAAAATAAATTTTAAAAAATCAAGAAAGTCCAGTTGCCGTTGGAAAAGAATTTTTGGAACAACCATGACCTGGATCAGCGGTCACCAACTGGTGGTCCATGGACCACTGGTGGTCATTTAGAAAGTTTTGGTGGTCTGCAGAAAAATTATTTGCATTTTTTATATTGCACTAAATCAGGGGACCTCAAGCTACGCCCCCCTGGGCTGGAAACATGCAATGAACACTTGTGTTGCTGCAGAGAGTCTCCCCTTTTGGGGTCTCTTTGTGTGGGTTGGAGGGGGGCCAAAAATTCTGACTTGGGGTCTTCTTCAGCTTCCTAGTATGGGGCTTTGGGCGAAGGCTGGAGGGAAGCGACACTGGTGGCAAAGAGCTGGATGGCCTCATTCCAGCGGGACTGCATCATGGCCTCGAAATGGCTGACCATCTCAACCCTCCAAGCACCGGTACCTGGCCTTGCACTCTTCTAGGTCTTACCTCTGCTTGGAAAGCCTATGCTCCTAGTCCTCAGTGAGGTGCTTCTGCTGAGCTGCCTCCTCAGTCAGATCCAATTTGAACTGAGCCAGCTGTTTTGCTAACTTTTTCCTCATGGTGGCTGCTTAGCTCTAACAACTGCTTCCTATTGGGGGCCTAAGGGGCCTGGTGGGCAGGTAAGGAGTGTATGGGAGGTGTGAATAGAGGCCGGTGAGATGCCACTCAGCATGAGTGACATCAAGTTGGTCACGCCCATCTAGTCATATGATCACCCAGCTGGTCGTTAGGCAGATCATATTAGTGGTCTGTGGGTTTTAAAATTATGAATTTTGTGGTCCCTGAGGTCAAAAAGGTTGGGGACCCCCTGACCTGGATGATTGAGAATGTCCATAGACATCTGGACTGAAGTTAATACGTGTCCATAGTCAACTGTAGGACAGGCTAAAGAGGGGCTCCTCCTCTAAGTCTGTTAATTTAGTTGACTATGGACCTGTATTTATCTTCAGACCAAATGTCTATAGAGGTTCTCGATCATCTAAGTTATAATTGTTACAAAGATGCTTTTCCAAAAGGCAACTAGACTTCCTTAATTTATTTTTTTCCCTTGAAAACATCTTATCCAAGAAGGTTTTTGGGTGAGAAGTGAAACATTTTCAAGGAAAAATAAATAAATAAATCAAGAAAGTTGGTTTAGCGTTTTAGGGAAAGCACCTTTGGGTGTGTTGATGGGTGGCTTTTAAGTCATTAGCTGTCATTTGTGTGTGCTGTCCAGTCTTCACCTTCTAAGTACTTGATAGGTTGGTGGCAAATCAGCCCTGCTGTTGACTGAGGAGGGGCCTGTTTCCCAGGCTTCGATCACTTCCCTGGCTGTTTTTGTGCTTGCTCATCCAACAATCTTAGTAGCTGCAAAATTGAACCTGTGTCTTTGTTCATTACAGTGTGAGTTTGGGTCTCGTTGTCTGATTGCTCCCTTGTGTTCTGCAACCTGGTGTTTAGCTTCCTCCCTGTCTGTACTACATAATCACAGGGGCAATCCATGCAGGGGATCTGGTAGATTACATTGGGAGCATCTCCCACCTCCAAGTGATCTTTGCCATGCGTAATTCCTCGTATGGGCAGTGTGTGGTGCCCACTTGCAGATCTTGGAAGCTGTGTCCTACAGCTTCCGAAATTCTTTTGATGTATGGATGGACGTGCCATAGGGTTGGCCTTGGTTTCTTTTCTCTGCAGTGTTCTGCAGACACTTTTTCTCTCTTCCATTCTTACCACTCACAATTGAATTCTTAGGAGATCAGCCCAGAGATGGTTATGATGATGTGATTGTGAAGAAAAACCAAGGTTTTTTCTGCATTTCTCATCCTGAGAACAGGCAGCAGAATCCAAATCAAGAAAAAAAATTGGTTGCCCCCTCTCCTCTTTGGAAGAGCTTCATAGCTCCCAATATAAAGTTCAAAACATCCTTAAAGATCCATCTCATCCTGGCCACCTTTTTTTCTTTTTTAGCTATTACCATCTGGCAGACAGTACAGGGCAATAAAAACAAGGACAAATAGGCTGAAAAACAGCTTCTATCCCAGGGCAGTACCCATATTGAATTCTATGGTAGGGTGTAATATTAATACAATATTGGGTTTTCAGTTCAATTGTATAGAATGCGAAGAATGTGTCTTTGTGTTTTTATTTTTATAGTTCTAATGTACACTGAAGGCGGCATTTAATTTCATTGTACGATGTGCAATGACAATAAAGTAAACTAAACTAACAATCAGTAAATGATTACATTGTGTTGGGACCATTTCTCCTTTCTACCTCTATTTCTTACGCTGTACACGAATCTTGCTTTCGAATTGCATGGAATGACGGCTGTATAGCATCAGGTTTGGTTTTTTTTAAAAGCACTACAAAATTAAAAGTGTACAAATAAAACAAATTTATCCAGATAAATTTGATATGTCAAAGGCAAAAGATGCATGATTTCAGACTACTTCCTTGATTTATGTCAAGGAAATTAAAAGGAAGCAGGGATCTATTAGCTTTACATTAATTGGGAAGGGGAAAAGTAGTAAATTGCAATGAATGCATATATGATGAATTATGTTGCTGTTTCAAAATGTATATGTTGTTTGCAGAAGTGAAATAGATAAATGGCTACCAGGCCAGTCTATTTATTTCTTTGCCGTGACACCTACTCAGGAGGGTTTTCCTAATATTAATGAATAAACTCTTTAAACCCATTTAATCTTGAGTCTGATTTCTGATCAAAGTGAACTCTATTATAGTTTAGTCTTTTCTCCAGAGAGTTGATGCTCCACAAATAAATTCAAACATGCCTTTAAGCCAATGTCTACGATGAAACATCCATCAAATGAGGCTGCAAAAAAGAAAAGAAAAAAAGAAAAAAAACCAGGAATGTCTCCAAAGCAGTTCCATAAATGATGAATGGGACATCAGAATGGTAATGCCCAAGATTCACCAGCTGCTTTGTGTAAGGAATATTATGGATAATAGTTGCAACTGAATTAAATATTAATATTTTCATTAATCTGTGATAAGCACCAGTTTATGAAAACCTGAGAAAATAACTTGCTGCTTGTAATCTCCCAGAAGAATTTTGTAATCTGAAGCAACCGGAAATTAGTTTGCATGATAGATCTTTCTATTTTAACCCTTCCTTGTTCCATTATGAACAATAGCCTTGTGAAAAGGTGGATGCTTTTTTAATCTTAATATAATCTTTAAAATATATAAAAATAGCAAGGGGATTCTCATAACTGCATAAATGATCTTTGCTTTCCCTTAAAGCATGCACAAAGGGACATGGTGGCTCAGTGGCTAAGATGCTGAGCTTGTTGATCAAAAGTTTGGCAGTTCAACAATTCAAATCCCTAGTGCTGTGCAACGGAGTGAGCGCCACTTACTTGTCCCAGCTTCTGCCAACCTAGCAGTTCGAAAGCACGTAAAAATTCAAGTAGAAAAATAGGAGCCACCTTTGGTGGGAAGTAACAGCGTTCCATGCACCTTCGATGTTTAGTCATGCTGGCCACATGACCATGGAGCCATCTTTGGACAGCGCTGGCTCTTCAGCTTTGAAACAGAGATGAGCACCACCCCCTAGAGTCGGGAACAACTAGCACATATGTGCGAAGGGTTACCTTTAAAGCATGCACACAACACACACATACACCCACTTTCTGAAATACTAACAGGAATTCCACTGAACAATGAAACACACACAATATAGCAGTAACTTTTGCACAGATACAAAAGACAAAGTTATCCTACGTGTTCTAAGAGGTCAAGAATTGCACGAAAAATACAGGAAGTTTATAGCACTTACTCGTTTTTGTTTTGAGCTTGGAATCTGATGTAAACTATTTGCATTGACAGCACATCTTCATTCAAAATGTAAACAATGTAAACATGTACAATATTCACATATTTGGTTAATGACAGATACAAGGTTGTAGATATCATAACAATGCAAAGAGTGAAAGAATATGTTGGTGTAGGAGCTGACCAAGGCTGAGCTGGAAGGAAGAATTAAACATGTCATCAGTCACGAGTCACTTCACACCCACTTCAGCCACAAAAGACTTAAATCCAGCCCACCTTGAATTCCTATGACTCTTATCTACTGCTAATTTGCTTGGAGGATTAGTTAGATTCTTGTAGAGAACTTAAGCTTGCCATAAATCTTTATACCATTTGAACTGCCTGGATCTTATGATTTCCCCGGTGCACAACATATGCTGCTTAGAGAAACAGGCTTTTGAACAGTGCAGATCCTTGTCTTAAGGCTTGTGGAAATTGAAGGGAGAATTTCTCAAAACTGGGTGAATATTTAATTGAGAGAAGGTGAAAATTCCACCAAAACTCTAAGCTAAATTGGCCACCTAAAATTTAATTAGAATATGAATTTGAGTCATCCTTCTGAAGGGGATGCCTTTGAGCTAATGAGCCAATTCCATCCATTCTACTCATGTGCAGAAGTAGATTTTTCCAACTGAGTTCAGAGACCCCGATCAAATTTGATTTTTTTTTCAAATGTCCAAGTCAAATCACAATGATTTTCTAAATCAGTTCAAACTGTTTCACTGAATGAGATTGATTTACTGGACCATATCAAGATGCAAGTTTGATTTCATCTGGCCTCATAGCTCACATCAGATTTCTTCTGGTACTATGATTGCTTAGGTAGGATTGAAAACATCATCATCATCATCTCCTTTTAATGAACCCATAGTCCCTTTTGGGAGAGGGGGCGGTCTACAAGCGCAAATAAAAGTAAAAGTAAAGTAAAGTATAATCCCTTGTGGGGTGGAATCTGGGCAACTGAATGGAGATGAGTGTTTATTGGCCAGATGCCCTTCCTGTCGCCAATGAGAAGTTTTTTTCAGCAGATATATTCTCTTTGTGCCCAGAGAGAGAAATATCTGCCTCTACCTAGCATTGAACTCACAGCCTCCTGGTTGTGAGGCAAGAGCTTCACCTCTAGACCACCGCACCACTTGTAGGATTGAAAAGATGAACTAGGTAAATAGACATCCTTTTCTTGTTATCCAGAGAGTCCACCACATCTCAGCCATAAGCCCAATATTCTTAGGTGCTGATAGTTATTAGATTAGGACAACAGGCTCACTTTGATTCTTCTTCACTAAGTGCATAAACCAAACAGGAATCTGTTTCAAAAGTGTTGACTTTTCTAGGCAAAGTTGATTGAATAGAACTCTTCTTTAGTGTCTCTCAAACCTACCTCCCCATACACCTAACTGAAAGTAACTAAACTTTGCAAGTTGCATTTATTGTCCTTTTGCTCAAGAACATCTTTCTCAAGGTAATGCTCACCAGCTTCATGACTTCATTGTTGTGATTGTTGCTCAAGGCTTGCTCATGACACCCCTCCTAAGTCTTTATCAGGAACAGTCATTGCAGCTCAAAAGAACTAATTTAATAAGCCTTATGCAGTCTTGCACTTCTGATTAAACAATTCCCACAGAGAAAAAAACAAAATCATTTTGTTTATTGCTAATAGCTGCTTCTAGTGCCATTAAATTTTTTGAAAATAATTTCTCTTCTGTCAGATATCATTCTCTATCTTGCTTCAAAGCTGAGACAGGAGTTCAAGTACAGCTGCTTTATTGCACCGCAGACAACTTCTGTTGAAAAGCAGCAATGGAAAAAAAATGAGAATGGGAAGAATGTTACTCCACACAATCTAAGGAACGCAAAGATAGGCAAACATAAGCAAGAAAGACAATGGGTTGCCAACCCCTGCCATAGCTTGAACAATTATAATCTTTGTAGGCATAGACACACAATGTTCACAATATCTGAATATTTTTCTAGAGCTTTTATGGCTGCTCTGCTAAGGGCTTTTCCCAGTTGCAATCTATGGCTATGAAATTTGGACCATAAGGAAGGCTGAGCACCAAAGAATGGAGGCCTTTGAACTCTGGTGCTGGAGAAGACTCCTGTGAGTCCCTTGGACTGCAAAGCAATCCATCTGGTTAGTCCTAGAGGAGATCAACCCTGAGTGCTCTTTAGAAGGGCAGATCCTGAAGAGGAAACTCAAATACTTCGGCCATCTAATGAGAAGGAAGGACTCTGTGGAGAAGAGCCTCATGCTGGGAAAGATGGAGGGCAAAGGAAGAAGGGGACAACAGAGAATGAGGTGGCTGGATGGAGTCACTGAAGCAGTAGGCATGAGCTTAAATGGACTCCAAAGGATGGTAGAGGACAGGAATGTCTGGAGGAAAATTGTCCATGGGGTTGCGATGGGTCAAACATGACTTCACAACTAACAACAACAACAACAACCAAGTGCTGCTCAGCAGCATATTGCTACAATTGTGTTGAGCAAGCTCAAAATGGGAGAGGGGAATGAATTATTTAGCCATATGAAGAATGTTAACGCAGTAAGAATAATGCAGATAATAATCAATTTTGTGCAAATAGAAGAAAAAAGAAAGATATGCTTTGATTAGGTAGAACTAAATTGTGAAAAGCAACTAGTTTATTGAATAAGTCTCCAGAGCACATTGGATATACTAGAACTGATAACATATATACTGTACATCTTCAAACAGATCATTATAATTTCAATCTAAAACCATTGAATTACAAACATTGAAATTTAGATCTAAAGCTTTTTAACTTGTATAACCTAATATTTTAAGATGGTTAGCATTGAGCAAAAAAAAAAAAAAGTAATATTTCCAGCCAAAGTTGTAGAAGATTTAAGCATTACCTAATTTGTCATGTCAGGCAGATAGCACTAAAAGTTTGGCAGAATTATTTATTCGCGTCTTTAATAAATTTATACCTTGCTCTTCATAAAATGTCTGGAGCAATTTAAAAGGAATAGAAAGCATAAAATTGATAATAAAACATGTCACATTAAAAGGAAAGTACAACAGCCGCAGGAAAAAAAATATCAGTATAAAATTCATCCCAAAATGAACATGGGAAAAGCAAGAAGAAGGAGAAAAAAGATTGTTGCCAAGTTTGAGGTTTTTTTTAAAAAAAGAAAAAAGAAGAAGAAGCAGGATGAATCAGAAAGGTTAAACTACAACAGTGGTTCTCAAACTTTTATTTTGCCATGCCCCACCTAAGCATCTCTAAAATCCTGATTCCCCCCACCCCAAATGCTATTGGTGGCATTTAGCCCCCACGAAATTGGCAAAAATGTATCTGAACTTAAAGCCAAACTCTTGGAAGCGTAAACAGGCACAGAGTACCTTCTTCCATGCATGGTGCTTATGTCCGAAAGCTAAAAAATATTGGACCAAAATACAAAAATGGTTACAGAAAATTATAAATACCCCAATAGAGCTCAAAGCAGAATTGTTCCTTCTGAGGATTATTAAGGGAAAGTATACGAAAGAGATAAAATATTTAATTTTGCACATAATTACAGCAGCGAGAATAGCGCTCGTACAATGTTGCAAAAGTGATACCATACCAACAAACTGTTTGATAATCCAAAAGATTCTTGATTGCTCAGAGATGGATAAACTCACATTGGAATTAAGGGACAAGCAAGGCTCAGAATATTATGCAGTTTGGAAAAACTGGTATCATTGGATAAATAATAGGAACATGAAATGTACAGTTTAGGAATGTATATGTATACATATAGGAATAATTAGGAGTGAATAAAAATGTATTTGAATAACAAATGGTTATGTTAGTACTGTCCAAAAGGATTGTAACTTATACAAAATTATTTTTAAAGGTATTAGTATTTTAATGTTTTCAACTTTCAGTGAAGGTTAAACAAACAAACAAACAAAAGAACTTTACTCGTGTGAAGGAAGCCTAAAAGGCCATTAACTTAGTTTAAACAAGGTTCAAATTGTCACCATTAAAAATCAACACCCCCCCCTGTGGGGCATGGGCCCCACATTGGGAACCACTGAGTTAAAATCTCAAGAAGTATGAATACATGCAAAGGAAGATGATACACTGTGAATTTAATTCCATCAGCTCATTCCTCATTCCTTGAACTGAATTTTTCTGAGAAGAATTATTATTTTTTAAATGTATATTTTAAATAGTGACACCTCCTGAACCTTTAAGACAATTTTTGAGACATGGTTTGAAACTGAAAAAAAAATGCTTACTCAATTTGTTATGCAAAGTTAACAGGGTTGATGAGAGGACATATATTCAGGCAGTTTTACAGAATTGATTTCCATTTGAGAAAATGATTACCATATTTTTCAGAGTATAAGACTCACCAAGGTTTTGAAGAGGCAATTTTTTTTAAAAAAAGTAGGTAGGTAGATAGAGGGATAGAGAGGGAGAGAAAGAGAGAGAAATATAGTAGGTAGGTAGGGAAAGAGAGAGAGAGAGAGAGTAGTTAGATAGGTAGGTAGATAAAGGGATAGAGAGAGAGATATTGTGGGTTGGTAGGTAGAGGGATAGAGAAAGAGAAAGAGAAAGAGAGAGAGAAATACAGTAGATAGGTAGGGAGAGAGAGTGAGTAGTTAGATAGGTACGTAGGTAGATAAAGGGATTGAGAGAGAGAGAGAGAAAGAGAGAAATACAGTAAGTAGGTAGGGAGAGAGTGTGTGTAGGGAGGGAGGGAGACACAGAGAGAGAGAAATACAGCAGGTAGGTAGGTAGTGAGAGAGAGAGTTAGGTAGGTAGGTAGATAGAAGGGGAGAGAGAGAGAGAGAGAGAGAGAGAGAGAGAGAGAGAGAGAGAGAGAGAGAGAGAGAGAAATACAGTAGATAGGTAGGGAGAGAGAGTGTGTGTGTAGGTAGGTAGGTAGGTAGGTAGAGGGATAGAGAGAGAGAGAAATAGAGTTAGAGAGAAATACAATAGATAGGTAGTGAGAAAGAGAGGGAGTAGGTAGGTATGTAGGTAGATAAAGGGGGGAGAGAGAAATACAATAGGGAGGGAGGGAGGGAGACGGTAGGTAGGTATGGAGATGTTTCCAGGTGTATTATCCATGTGCTGGAGAAAGAAATGACTGACAATCTTCAGCACCTAAGATTTTGCTTTTGCTGGCATAGCACTTGATCAATGTAATTCTCATCAATCAGTTAAAGAACTTTCCAAAAGGAAAAAAAAAACAAAGTTTTTGCACTCTGCAAACCTCCCCAAAATGGCCCATTTCTCATGAAAATGGGCCTGGGTTTTTTTTCCCAAAAAAAGGCATGAATAGCCAAATTATTGAATTGTGTCCATCCCTCCATTTTACACATCCTTAGGCAAGATTGCAGGAACTGGGTATGTCTACTTTGATGAAAAGAAGGAGTACGGGAGACATGATAGCAGGGTTCCAATATCTCAGGGGCTGCCCCAAAGAAGAGGGAGTCAAGCTATTCTCCAAAGCACCTGAGGACAGAAGAAGAAGCAATGGGTGGAAACTAATCAAGGAGAGAAGCAACCTGGAACTAAGGAGAAATTTCCTGACAGTAAGAACAATTAATCAGTGGCCTCCAGAAGTTGTAAATGCTCCAACACTGGAGGTTTTTAACAAGATGTTGAATAACCATTTGCTGAAGTGGTGTAGGGTTTCCTGCCTAAGCATGGGGATGGACTAGAAGACCTCCAAGGTCCCTTCCAACTCTGTTATTCTATTCTATTCTAACCATTTGAAGATCAGAAGTTGACCTTTCCTGTTGTTGTGTGTGGGTTTGAGTTAGGTTGCTGTAAAATAGGTCGCAGTTCCCAAATGTCCTTTGCTAACATTCTACAATAGGAGAATGGGCTCCTAACCCTGTCATAAATTATCCCTTTAGCTTATACTCCCTTTAGACTGACTCCTTCTCCTTTAGACTATGAGTTGTCATAAATTTTCCCTTTAAGCTCTACTTTGATAAGCAAGTTGAGAGCAATTGAAGGAACCAATATGAGCTCCATTATTTCTCCCGGCTATATTATATATATAACCTAATATAACAATCACACTGATATAGTCTGTCACATAAGAGAAGCAAATGGTGCCCTCTGTATGGCAACTCCGCAACCTAATTAATCAGGTTTCGTTATAATGATGAGAAATGAGGGACACATTAAGTAATGGCTTGTAAACGCCACACAGATCTCTGCATTTCCAAAATAGCAACAGTGTGTTAATAATATCGACTATATTAATTAAGTGCACAGGACATGGGAAAGTCATAGCTGAGTAGTAAGCATTGATTCTTTCACTGAAATCAAAGCTTCAACTACTTAACTTTGGCTGGATTATACCTCAAGTTCTGGAATTTGAAGTGTTGCAAATACTTTTAGTGGAAAAAGGGAGCTGAGTCGATGATCAAATACAAGAGAATCTGGAGTCCATATAGATGGGTAGAGAAGGACATTTCAACAGATGCAATCTGCAACTTGTTTCATGGCATTATTAATTAAAGCACAGGAGGACATAATAAAGAAGGCATAACATAAGAACAACATAAGAGCACGGTGAATTCATGGTCTATTTACCATGAATGTATGTCTCCCAATCAGCCAGCAATACTAGCAATAGTAGTTGCAGTCATAGTTAGGCAGATTGGAAAGGCCATAGGTACCCATCTTACTTTGTATGTACTTCATCTCTACCATGTTCCCCACAGGATTGATAGCAAAGGTTTATTAAAATGTTCTCAATCCCGCTGAGAATAATTTATGGCAAACATTGAGCTGTTCAATGTCATTATGGCATCAAGCTATCAACAGCAATTAATCGAAAATATTTATGTTTGGTTAAAACTGCACTGTATAAAGTTTTAGTTGTATCTTCTCCATTTTGTGCTCTCATAGGGAGAGAACAGCAGAGCTGCTACAGAGAAGAGCAACAACAATAATTAGGGCACTGCAAGCTAAAATATATGACGAATGTTTGCAGGGATTGGGTATGTTGAGTTTAATGAAAAGAAGCACTAGTGGTGACATGATAGCAGTCCTCCAATAACAATAGCACTTAAACTTATATACCACTTTGCAGTGCTTTACAGCCCTCTCTAAGTGGTTCTACAGAGTCAGCATCTTGCCCCAAACAATCTGAGTCTTCATTTTACCCACCTCAGAAGGATGGAAGGCTGAGTCAACCTTACTTGAGGGGCTACCACAAAGAAGAGGGAGTCAAAGCACCTGAAGGTAGAACAAGAAGCAATGGATGGGGACCAATAAAGGAGACATCCAACCTAGAATCAAGGAGAAATTTCCTGACAGAACAATTCATCAATGAATCAACCTTCAGAGGTTGTAGGTGCTCGATTACTAGAGGTTTTTAAGAAAAGCTGGCCAACCTTGCTTGAGCAGAGGGTTGGACTAGAAGACTTTCAAGATCTCTTCCAACTCTCTTATTCTGTTATACAACGTATGTAGTGACTGCCTACTAAAAATGCTAAATGAAATATCAGAGGAGAAAGGTCTCAATAAGGTTATATTACCCAATGGGTGCCAAATATCCCATCCATGCAAGAACAGCTACCTTGAGTAGACTTACAAACTCCAGCAAACGCTTCTATTTCTTCATTGCCAGAGCCCATTGTTGTTTTCTGACTCTAAAAAAAAATCTCTTTCGATTTTTTATCCCTGAAACTTTTGTAGGTCCTGAGCCTAAATTAATCATATTTCAAAGCCTCCAGTATCACACGCTGTTAAAATATGTAATCAATCATGGGATCAAAAATGTGAAATGTTAATGATTAGAACAGTTGGAACTTTGCTCTAAGATATTGGAAAATATTTGTTTCTATAAAAAAAACATTTTAAGGTTCAGCTTCCTTTTATACAATATATTTATTATAAATAAATATAAATGAATAATTTATTTATATTTCATATTTCTCAAATAGACAGGATACTAAAATGTGTAAAATGCAAAATTGTATTGCATTACAAACATGTTTTACAACTAAAATAAAGTTAGGGAATTAATGTCAGAGAAGATAATATGCATTTAGAAATACCCAATATGTATTTGTTTATGTACATTTAGAATAGAATAGAATAGAATAGAATAGAATAGAATTCCTTATTGGCCAAGTGTGATTGGACACACAAGGAATTTGTCTTTGGTGCAGATGCTATCAGTGTACATAAAAAGACAATATACATTCATCAATAACCATAAGGTTCAACACTTAATGATAGTCATAGGGTACAAATAAGCAACCAGGAAACAATCAATATCAATATAAATTGTAAGGATACACGCAACAAAGTTACACTCATGCAGTCATAAGTGGGAGGAGATGAATGATAGAATAATGAGAAGAGTAATAATAATGTAGCTTTAGTAAATAGTTTGACAGTGGTGAGGGAATTATTTGTTGAGCAGAGTGATGGAGTTCAGGGAAAAAAACTGTCCTTGTGTCTAGGTGTCTTGTTGGGCAGTGCTGTATAGTGTTGTTTTGAGGGTAGGAGTTGAAACAATTTATGTCCAGGATGCGAGGGGTCTGTAAATATTTTTCACATGCAGGTAAGTGTGTGTCTCTGTCTGTGTATACAGTATATGCACACAAGTATTAAAGAGGATGGAGGGAGGATGGCGGGGAGGAGGAGGAGGAGGAAGAAGAAGAAGGAGGAGGAGGAGGAGGACAACAACAATCTTTTCCTGTGAAAATAGATTGCAGACATGCATGGACACCTAGACTAGTCCTTGCAGTTTTGTCAATCAAACACAGGAAGGATCAAATTTACTATACCAGAAGACAGAGGGACTTTTATCAAGGCTTCTAAAGATGTGAATAAATCAGATATAATGTCAGCCTGGCTCTGTCTCCAACCCACAGAGGCTCAGGGCCATTAAAGCCCGAGGCCTTCTGCCATGCTAGGACTTGACTTTCCCCAATTCCCTGCCTCTTGAGTCTCCTTCTTTCCAAGCCCATCTTCCCAGTCCTCCATCGGCAGGTGAGAGCAGCCAAAACAACCAGATTCGCTTGTTGTTCCCGGTGAAAAACAGCAGGAAACTCTGCTACCGTGAGAGAAAACAATTGACGCTTCTTTATTATCCATAATGATGAAAAAACTGGGAAGGGAGAGCTTAAATGGCATTTTGAGTAGCAGCTTCAGGAAATGGCAATTACTACAGCGTCACGAGGCTTCATATCACATGATGCCTCATTCAGATAGGAACACGGGTGCCAGCCTTAAAAAAAAAACCTATGCAAATTACAAACCTGATGTTTCAGGAGGCCAAACACCTTGTGTCGTTGCCTAACGTTATACAAATAATGTTAACACACTGCCCTGGTTTTCTTCCTTTGAGGTACATCTATTCAAACTCTTTATCCAAGTTCTGCTTTATTAGCTACGACAGCAGATAAGCTCATCACAATAACGTTTCAGAAAGCCATAATAGTGACACATTGTGCTTCCTATTTGTTTTAGGATGGTGCCGACTTAAATTGACTTTTAAAAAGCTGAACTTTAATTGGAAAAGTTTGTGTTTTAATGAAATTGGAGATGAGTTGGGGTCCATTAACCCCATTAGGGTTGAATAGAGTTGAGCCAGTACTGTCTTGAAACGTTTGATGTCATAAGAAAAATTCAGTAAACATCTTATATACAGTGGTGGGATTCCAATAATTTAACAACTGGTTCTCTGCCCTAATGAACTGCTGGTTAGGCAGGGCTTGGTGGTCATGTGACTGGGTGGGCGTGGCCAACTCAACGTCACTCATGTCGATGGGTGCTTCGCCTTAGCTCTTACAATGTAATAAGTGTTAACTGGAGAGGCAGTTTCTGTAAGCAGGGCAATAAATATGAGGCTAGAAACAACACCAGAATGTTTCCTTCCTGCTTTCCTTATAGGATTAGCCCTGTAAAATGGAAAAAAAACCAAAAGGAGATTTCTTCCAACAACCGGTTCTCCGAACTGCTTAAAAAGTTAGCAACTGGTCCTCCTTATTGAGCAAGGGGTTGGACTAGAAGATCCCCAAAATCCCTACCAAGCCTCTTATTCTATGTTTGATGTCGCTGTAACAACACCTGGGCCATTACAAGAATAAAACTCACCCAAGCCTGCAGGAATTGAAACAACCAATCTCATCAGAAGACAAAACAAGGAGAAGGGATGAAAATGAACAACTTGCTTAGTGTGAGATAAAACCATTATTAATGGCCTCTGATAAGATTGTAGGCTTTATATTAGTTAAGTGTGTAGTATACATGTTTTAATATTATATGTTTTTGTGTTTTGTCTCTTTATTGGGTTGTTTGTTTGTTTGTTTGTTTGTTTTGTTGTTATTTTATTTCATCCTGAGCATTGGTGGGATTCAATTTTTTTTACTGCCAGTTCTGTCGGCGTGGCTTGGTGGGCGTGGCAGGGGACGAATACTGTAAAATCTCCATTCCCTCCCAACTCCAGGGGAAAGTTACTGCAAAATCCCCATTTTGTCCTGATCAGCTGGGACTCGGGAGGCAGAGAATAGATGGGGGAAGGGCCAATCAGAGGTGGTATTTACAGGTTCTCTGAACCACTCAAAATTTCTGCTACCAGTTCTCCAAAACTGGTCAGAACCTTGTGAATACCAAGACTCTGAAAACCGAGACTCTGAACCCGAGTCTTATCTTTAAAAATCTTGGACTGCTTTATAAATCCAGCAGTTTCTTTAAAAAAAAATAGATATAACACAGAACAAGACAACTGACAGAGAGTGGAGCTGATATACTTTTATGTGAATATGGAAATCATAACTTGCAACTCCAAAAATAAAAATATGTCCAACTTTATACAAGACAAGCTCCCTTTGTCTTTTCCATCAGTAGCTGTTCTTCTCTTAGTTCTCTTAGTTAATGCCCATGGTTTGGCTGTCAAAAACATCCAAGAACCTTCTTCAGCTCTGACTGGATGGTGGGGAATGGAAGGATTTATATTCCTTGCAGACAGCTGGTCATTTGCTTTCTTTTAGAGAGTTGTTGAGGCCACTTGTAGGTCTATATGTGTCCTCATGGTCACCGGAGTAGTGCAAATGGGTGTGGAGCCTTCTTGGAGCTACTAAAGGACCATGTTGTAGACTAGTGATAGAAGATCATATCCCCCTTCTCTGTTGAGAAAGAGATGTTCAATTTTGGCATACGTGGCCACTTCAACCCCTCTTTCAAACCACTGGTCCTCTCTGTCCAAAATGTGGATTTTTCTGTCTTCAAAAGACTAGACTTTGTCTTTGACATGCAGATGGACTGCTGAATTCTCCTATGTTGTGCCATGCATTTATGAAGTGGCTGTTTTGTTTCCCCAATGTACAGATCTGCCCATGTCTCTCTGCATTGTGAGAAGAGTCGGTTAATTTCAGACATCCTCCTCTACAGGGAGTATTTTGACTACTGCTAAGCCTGCCAAAGTTCAGCCGTTGAACCGCTGAAAACATGGAATGCAAAATGCCAAAAGGAGAGCAATGCTAGGCAAGAAGACTCTCGGTGGAACCTGCTTTAATTTCCTGCTAATTCATTTCAATTAACAGTGCTGCTCTGTGAGAATGCAAATGACTATAATTTCCTCATAAAGTAATTTGCTGCTTGGTGTATGGCGACAGAGCTTCCAACTGCTTTGGTTTCTGTTGTCGTTCTCATCTTGGTAGCAACAAACAAAACTTTGATTCATCAAAATCTCTGTTGTTTATGAAAATAGAAGGGGGAAACGCCTAAGGGAGTTTGTGCATCCAGGAAAACTCAGTGTAAATAGCCACACTATGTGTAGCTACACTATGAAAAGAAGTGAAAAAGTTTATCTCTCCAATCTGTGAAAGAGAGATTACATTTTTCTAACTCTTCTTCTCTAACTCTTCTAGAGTAATGTTGATATAAGGAGAACCTCTATATAGAGTAGAAGAATTCAGAAATAGAATTTCATGTCTTGATAAGAGTACACTTGGAATACCCACACAAGTCTCTCTCTCTCTCTCTCTCTCTCTCTCTCTCTCTCTCTCTCTCTCTCTCTCTCTCTCTCTCTCTCTCTCAGTAGTTCCCAACCTTTTTTGGCCATGCCCCTTTAAGCATCTCTAAAATACTGATGTCCCTTACCCCCCCCATGACATATAATTCTTACTTTACTCTAACTCATGTTTAACTTGGTTTAAATGAGGTTCAAATTGCCCCCATTAAAAATCTAATTGCCCCCCTGTGGGGCATGGGTCTCATGTTGAGAACCACTAGTCTATATATACTGTATGTATATGTATGTAAGCAGAAATGGATGTCACATACTCTAACAACCGGTTTGCCCTGAATGCATCTGTGTGGCAGCAAACACATAGCAATGATATAGGGCGGGAATAGCGCCGGTGTGGGTGGTCAGGCCCAGCAACTGCTCTGAACTACCAGCTCACCTGAACCAGTCCAAACTGGCAGCAACCCACCACTGTAGGGCTGTACATAGACTCCAGAAAGAGATTCAGAAAGAGCAACAGAGATGATCAGGAGCCTGGAGGCTAAAACATATGAAGAACGGCAGAGATGGTTTTCAGCAGGTTCTGACCAGTTCTGGAGGTAGCGGACATTTTGAGTAGTTCAGAGAACTGGCAAATACCGCCTGTGACTGGCTCCACCCCCATCTATTGTCTGCCTCTCAAGTCCCAGCTGATTGGGAAGAAATGGGGATTTTGCAGTAACCTTCCCCTGCCACGCCCACCAAGCCACGCCCACCAAGCTGTGCCAACAGAACTGGTAGTAAAAAAAATGAATCCCACCACTGAAGAATATTTGCAGGAATTGGGTATGTCTAGTTGGTTGAAAAGAAGGACCAACGGCGACCAACGGCAATATCTCAGGGGCTGTCATAAAGGAGTGGGGGGTGTAAACCTATTCTCCTGAGGACAGGACAAGAAACAATGGATATAAACCAATCAAGGAGAGAAGCAACTTAGAACTGAGGAGAAATTTCCTGACAGTGAGAACAATTAACCACTGGAACAACTTGCCTCCAGAAGTTGTGAATGGAAGTTTTTAAGAAGAGATTGGAGAGCCATTTGTCCAAAATAGTATTGGGTTTCCCGCTAGCGCAGAGGAATGTACTAGAAGACCTCCAAGGTCCCTTCCAGCTCTGTTATTCTGTTATTTCTCACTCAGGATCTCTGCCTACTGTTCTTATACCACAGGAAACCTGAGCCCTGGCTTTGAACCAATTGCTATATATTGCTGTGTGCATGCAGGTGTGCAGTCTACCACTGTATCTTCTTAGGATTTTCATGGGCAAGATGATTTATCAATGCAAAGCAGAATGTGCCATCCACTCCATAAACATGAAGTCTCCAGTAAGCTATATGACAAAGTCATGAAAAATAAGCTACAGGGCAGTTTATAAATAATGGGATGACAAGAAAATATACCTGATTTATGTGCTTGCATGTGTGAAGTAACACAGGACACCTATTTTAACGGGCAATCTTTTCTCAATATTAATAGATATTTTCCCTTCTTTTATTTGAAAAAAAAACTTTGGGAAACATTGACAGGTTTAATTTGGGTGGCAATATTTTTTTATATAACAAAACTAATGCACATTAATTAAATATCTTGGATCTGCATAAGTCCAGCTTCACTGCTGGTAAAAAAAAAATTGAACACAAACCCAGGCAAACCTACATAAGGGCAGTGACATTAATAACCATCTGTAGAACTGGAGAAGAAGCAGTTGGCATGCAAATGCGAGATTACCGGCAAGACTCACCGTTTTTGCTGGAACACAAATACTTATTTAATCATTTTTTCATTAGTACAATTGATATGGTGATCTGGGGCGTGGCACAAAAGCAACGCAGACAGAGAACAGCTCTTCTTTATTGCTCCAACTTTGTCCCTATGTTTACTACAAGTCCTGCAGCAAAGCTCTCACATGTACCTTCAGCAGCTTCTGGCTGCGAGTAGTCCAGTAAATAGGGTGAGCAAAGCAATAACTAGGGGCAGCAGTCAAGTAAGCCAGTTTAGCCAAATGGTAACCAGGGCCATTTTGTTTTGCCTTTTAGTACTGGCCATGGGGTTTTCATGCCATTTCCTTCTCATTTTCTGACTTCATTTTCCAGCAGGACTTGCCCACACTGCCAAAAGCACCAAAACCTGGTTCAATGACCGTGAGATTATTGTGCTTGATTGGCCAGCAAACTCGCCAGACCTGAACCCCATAGAGAATATTTGAGGCATTGCCAAGAGAAAGATGAGTGACATGAGATCGAGCAATGCAGAAGAGCTGAAGGCCGCTATTGAAGCATCCTGGTCTTCCATAACACCTCAGCAGTGCCACAGACTGATAGCTTCCATGCCACGCTGCATTGAGGCAGTAATTGCTGCAAAAGGGGCTCAAACCAAGTACTGAGTACATATGCATGCTTATATTTTTCAGAGGTCCGATATTGTTCTATGTACAATCCTTGTTTTATTGATTGCATGTAATATTCTAATTTTCTGAGATGGTGGATTTGGGGTTTTCATGAGCTATAAGCCACAATCATCATAATTATGACAAATCACGGCTTGAACTATCTTGCTTTGCATGCAATGAGTCTATCTCACATATTAGTTTCACCTTTTAAGTTGCATTACTGAAATAAATGAACTTTTGCACGATATTCTAATTTTTCGCGTTTCACCTGTATCTATCTCAGAGAGAGGGAGAGAAAGTTTATATTCTGTGTATATAAACTTTTTCCTCCAAATTCTTCTAAAGACCAACCGAAGGCTTTCTTCTAGCTGAGTGTCTTAGACTTTTAGAAATATTGCTTTTATAATGAGGTAAGAGAAAGAAGAAAGTAAACATTGGTTTTATCCCTAATGAGAAGGTCACACTGATGAAATCTAGGGTGGATAAAAAGTCAGCTGGAGTCCCCCAAGAGGGTTGGTACTTAGATAACAAGAATGAACTCCTAGGAGGATAGAAGGGAAGATCAAGGGAAAGAACATGCTAGAGATGTTAGAAAACTGCTGAATGAAATTTAGCTTTCTACTGAGATTTCAAAAAGCCCGGAACCATTTTTACTGTTAACCTACACTTTTTCGCTCTATAGGACTTTCCTGCTATTAAGCCTCCAGTTTGATAGAAGAAATGCACACTAGAATTTCATCTTGTTTGTGCTAGTGAAGATTTCCCCCTTAGTTTCAAAAATATTTTTTTAAAAAAAAAGAAAAGAAAAGGAAAAGGAAGACAAATACACAAATTCACTGCTTTTTCCTTTAAAACAATCAGCTGTCTTTTTAAATTGCTAATAAACTATTTAATTTGAAATGTTTGAAGGACATGGTTTGTCCCTCTCTCCCTCCCTCCCTCCCTTCCCTTTTCTTCTTTCCTTCCTCCTCTCTCCCTCTCCACTCCCTTCCCTTCCATTTACACTCCATCCCTTACATTTAGGCAACAAAAACGGAATGCACAGGTACAGTATAGGTGGTACCGTGCTCAATAGTAGTAACTGTGAGAGGGATCTTGGAGTCCTAGTGGACAACCATTTAAATATGAGCCAGCAGTGTGCAGCAGCTGCCAAAAAAGCCAACACAGTTCTAGGCTGCATCAACAGAGGGAGAGAATCAAGATCACGTGAAGTGTTAATACCACTTTATAATGCCTTGGGAAGGCCACACTTGGAATACTGCATTCAGTTCTGGTCGCCATGATGTAAAAAAGATGTGGAGACTCTAGAAAGAGTGCAGAGAAGAGCAACAAAGAGGATTAGGGGACTGGAGACTAAAACATATGAAGAACGGTTGCAGGAACTAGGTATGTCTAGTTTAATAGAAAGAAGGACCAGGGGAGACATGATAGCATTGTTCCAATATCTCAGGGGTTGCCACAAAGAAGAGGGAGTCAAGCTATTATCCAAGGCACCTGAGGACAGAACAAGAAGCAATGGGTGGAAACTAATCAAGGAGAGAAGCAACTTAGAACTGAGGAGAAACTTTCTGACAGTTAGAACAATTAATCAGTGGAACAGCTTGCCTCCAGAAGTTGTGAACGCCCCAACACTGGAAGTCTTTAAGAAGATGTTGGATAGCCATTTGTCTGGAACAGTATAGGGTTTCCTGCCTAGGCAGGGGGTTGGACTAGAAGACCTCCAAGGTCCCTTCCAACTCTGCTATTGTATTATTGTATTATTGTATTATTTCTTTCCTCCCTCCCTCCCTCTCTCCCTCCCTTCTCCCTTTCCTTCCTTTCCTCCTTCCCTCCTTCCCTCTTTCCTTCCTATCTTCCTTCCTTCCTCTCTCCCTCCCTTTTCCCCTCCCTTTCCTTCCTCCCTCTCTCCCTCCCTCCCTTCCTTGACAGGCGCTATGTATATATCATGTACATTAAGCAGAAAGTCATTTTTTAAAATTAGTCTGGTGTTATAGCATGCAAATAAAAAGTTATGAAATCACAATAACCTCCTGGTTTTAATTTTTTCTCTTTTTTATTTTATTTGAAAGAAACTTTAAAATGCAAACTACCAACAAAAAGAAAAAGAAAGAAAACAAGAAAGAAAACAAGAAACGATCCTAAATGTGGCAGTTTTTGTTCATTGTATGTGATTCTAGCCACCGCCTACATCCATTAATACGACTTCTCTTCTCCCTAATGCCTTGATTAAATAATAAGTAGAGTTAGACTTTTTAATACGCTCAGTGTGACAAAAACTGAGTTCATTGGGAGATAAAGAAATCGACATTCTAATCTCACTGCTACTCAATAGGGGTAATTTAGAGGTTTATAATGTTTGAGATTATTTTGGTACCAAAGAAAGCATAGCAACTTTGATATGGGAAAAGTGGATGGGTTACATGATGTGTCTCATTTATTCAGAGAAGTAGGGGATACGAACAATGAAAACTTTATTAAAAAGTTAGGTATAAGGGGGCATTCAATGTATATGTGTGTGTTTCTGAGAGGAGGAGAGAGAGAGAGAGAAGGAGGGAGAGGGGAAGAGAGAGGAAAAGGCAGAGCAGGAGTGAGAAGAGAGAGAGGGGGAGAGAAGGAGAGGGGGAGGGGAAGAGAGAGAGGGAGAGGGAGAGGAGGAGATGGAAAAAGATGGAGAAGGAGAGAGGGAGAGGGGAAGTGGAGGGAGAGGGAGAGGGAAAGGAGGAGAGAGAGAAAAGATGGAGAAGGAGGGGGAGGGGAATAGAGAAGGAAAGGGAGAGAGGGAAAGAAAAAGGGGGAGAGGGGAAGAGAAATGGAATGGCAGAGAGTGGAAGAGGAAGAGGGGGAAGGGGAGGGGAAGGAGGAGGAAGAGAGAGAGATGCTGGTCTCCCCTTGCTTGGCACAGTTTTATTCCCAAACAGGCACATGAAGGAAAGTTTACAAAATCATAATCTTTTGATTCAATATTGAACCAATTCCTATATAAATGCAGAGCAGGGCCTAAGCTGCAACCTAGCTTCTAAACCTCTAGCAGGGAAATGTTACTGTCTAAACGAAGGCTGCTTTGGATGGTAATTGTCTACAAGCTAACCTTAGCAATGGGAGGATGACAAACAGTTCCCGCCACCATCTCTTCGGCATCCATAATAAGGGTGTCGATATTCTAAGCTGCAGCGAGCTCCAAAATGTTTGATAAAATATGGTGGATTCCTCTGGCAGGCGTAGCTTTAGCCGCTAATTAAGAAGCAATGTTTACTCCCAAAGTCTGACGGAAGAGGATAGTAAGGCAGGGCAATTAGTAAATCAGGGAAATATATTCTGGAAAAAAAGGCCTGCATTGATTTTCTCAACAATTGCTACAATGGATAATGGACAGATGTACTTTCCCTCCTATCAAGGTGAGTGTTAGATATTAGCATATATCGGGATAAGTCTTCCCTCAGGTCCGCTCCTACAGCGGGAAACAGGTATTCCTCTGATTGGTCAATGGGCGTGCCTCATCCCTATAAAAGGGGAACCCTCCGACCACAGAGTAAGCTGGATCACTACTATTACTAATAAAGAGCTGTTAAGTCACGTCGTGTCCGCAGTCTGTCTCTCGTTGCCCAGATCCAACATTGGCGACGAGGGTGGGATTGAGAGACAGATAGGACGAAGAACGCTACTTCAAGAATCTCCGGATTTGATCCAGCCCAGGAATTCGGCAGAAATTCCGGCAGCCATCTCAGATCACCGCAGCGCGGCAAATTCAAACTGAGAAGATGGCGATGCATGCTCCCCCCGCTCCTTTCGACCCAGCAACCGACGAATGGGAAGCCTTCATGATTCGCTTCGAGTGTTTCCTCGAAGCAAATGAGTACACGGGGATCACCGATGCAAGAAAGAAAAATATCTTCCTCGGCTACTGCGGAAAGGAAGTCTTCAATACGGCCAGAGACCTCACCGCGCCTACTCCAATACAAGCAGTACCATGGGCGACGCTGAAACAAGCCTTGGAAACACATTACGCGCCAAAACCGTCCCGCCATGTCAGCCGCAAAGAGTTCAACATGAGGACTCAAAAGGCGGGAGAATCCATTAACCAATTTGTTGCAGCTCTACGAAGAATAGCAGCCCATTGTGAATACAGGGATTTGGAAGAGCATATCTTAGAGCAATTCATCTGTGGGGTAAGAGACATTTCGTTGCAAAAGAAACTGTTAGCCAACCCGAATCTAACCCTACAGTCAGCATTGAACAAAGCAAGAGCGTCGGAATCAGCGGAGAAATCAGCAGTGACCATACAACGAAGGGTCAACGAAACCCAGCCAGCACCGAGACAAACCAGAGTCCACTACGAAGACGCAAGCCCCGACTACGTGGATCCCGAGTTCGAGGACAGTCACCAAATGCAGAGCAGTCACTGGAGGCCTGGGGGGAAACCCGGATCCTGTTTGCCGCCCTGCGCAAGCTGCGGAGGGAATCACCCCAGGTCTACTTGCAGGTTCAGGAACGTTGTTTGTTCGCACTGCAACAAACTTGGGCACATCGCACGAGTGTGCCGGAGCGGAGTCCCTGCCTCACGGCAGCCACCCATGTACCGCCAACAGAAGCCCAACCCAGGGGCTTGGCGAAATCAAAAAGGGCGCCCAGAGAGAAATCCACAAGTGTTTACCCAGAGAGAAACTTCCCAAAGAGCTGAACGAGCGTATTCCCAGAGAGATTACTCACAAGAAAGTGAGCGAGCGTATCCCCAGAGAGAATTCACACAGAGAGCTGAAAGAGCGTTCTACCAAGACGCTCAACGAGAGTATTCTCAGGATGTAGACGATGAGATAGAGTTGACCCAGAGAGAGGAGTTGCGAACGTATCTCACCACGATACATCAGGTCCGCCCTAAGCGGCCCAAAAGGCTGAAAGTCACAGTCCTCTTGGAGGGCTCACCCTGCGAGCTGGAAGTTGACACAGGATCAACCCTGACAATCATTTCATGGGCATCCATGAAACAGGCCATTCCCAGCCTCAGAAAGAGCCAACTGCGCGCTCCAGACGTCCTGCTACGAGACTACCAGGGGAACCAAGTCCCCATCGTGGGCCAAGGCACATTCCACATCCAGTTCAAAGACATCGAAGCCCAGCTGCCCGTGACCATCTCCAGCGCGCCATTGCAGAACCTCCTGGGGCTTGATTGGTTTGAAGCCCTGGGATTAGAAGTCACCGGAATCAACGCCGTGAGAAACAGCAGCGCTGAAAAGATCTTTAAGGAGTTCGAGGATGTGTTCAGCTCCGGTCTTGGTAAGTATGTGGGCAAACCAATATCATTTAATTTAGACCCCAATGTGGCGCCAATCCGACTTAAACCGAGACGAGTGCCTTTTGCACTCCGCCCAAAAATAGATAAGGAGATAGATAAGTTAGTGGAACAAGGAATCCTTGAGCCGGTAGATCACGCGCGCTGGGAAACACCTATCGTAACCCCAGTCAAACCAGACGGATCAGTCCGCATCTGCGCGGACTATAAATGCACAATTAATGTCGCGCTACAACAGAGCGCATATCCTGTGCCCGTAGTACAGCATTTATTGCACTCGTTGGGGCCGGGAAAGGTTTTTGCTAAGTTAGATATGGCACAAGCTTACCAGCAACTGCCAGTAGATAGCGCCACAGCGGAGGCCCAGACTATAGTGACGCACAGAGGAGCGTTTAAATGCAACCGGCTACAATTCGGCGTAAGTATTGCTCCAGGATTGTTCCAGAGCGTCATGGAACGACTGTTGCAAGGGATACCGGGAGTCGTCCCATATTTTGACGATATCTTGGTGTCCGCTGCAAACGAGGAGCAACTAAACAAAAGAGTCAGATCTGTTTTGGCCAGAATCAGAGAGAAGGGCCTCCGCCTGAAAAAAGAAAAATGCCAAATTAACGTGCCTAGCGTAGAATTCCTGGGTTATAGAATTGATGGTCAGGGAATTCACCCCACTGAAAAGAAAATTAAGGCGATCCAGGACGCCCCCACACCACGAAATCAAACCGAGTTGCAGGCCTTCCTCGGACTACTTAATTTCTACAGCGTTTTTCTGAGACAGAAGGCGACCGTTGCTGAGCCACTACACCGTCTACTCCAGAGGAACGCACCATGGAGATGGGGACGAGCCGAAGCTGCAGCATTCGCCGGGGTAAAGCGCCTGCTCACCACTGACTCACTACTTGTACAATACAGTCAGACCCTCCCGCTGGTATTGACCTGCGACGCATCGCCGTTCGGGGTTGGAGCAGTCCTCAGCCACAGGATGCCCGACGGGAAAGAAGCACCCATTGCTTTCTACTCCAGAACTCTTTCATCGGCCGAAAGGAACTACAGCCAAATGGACAGAGAAGCATTGGCTGCCGTTGCAGGTGTGAAACGTTTCCATGAATACCTCTACGGCCGCGATTTTGAACTCATTACTGATCACAAACCGCTGTTAGGACTTTTGGCGGGAAATCGCCCCACTCCGGTCTCCCTTTCTCCACGTATGACCAGGTGGACTGTTTTCCTGGCTGCGTACTCTTACAAGTTAATTCATCGACCGGGCTCCACTCTAGGGCACGCAGATGCGCTCAGCCGTTGCCCATTACCAGACATTTTGCCAGACCCCACTCCAGAAGTACCGGTATTGCTCATTGACTGTTTGGATTCGGGACCGGTTTCTTCTTACGACGTTGCAAGGTTCTCCTCGAAGGACAATTTAATAAAACAAGTGCAAACTTGGGTATGGAGGGGGTGGCCAAAGGGAAATGTGGGCCCGGAATTCAAAATGTTTTGGTCTAAACGGGACGAACTCTCCGTGTTACAGGGATGTTTGTTGTGGGGGGATCGAGTTGTTATTCCTTTTGCGCTACGAAAAAAGGTATTGAATGCTTTACATATGGGGCATCCGGGGATCGTGAGAATGAAAGCGTTAGCGAGAAGTTATGTGTGGTGGCCCAATATGGACAAAGAAATAGAGGAGTGGGTGGCCACTTGCGATCCATGCCAGGAGTCGAGACCAACACCCCCGGAAGCGCCCGCCACAGAATGGGAGAAACCCAAGGCACCCTGGTCACGCATTCATATTGATTTTGCAGGGCCATTCCAGGGTCAAACCTTCCTCATAGTTGTAGATGCTTATTCTAAATGGTTGGATGTAGTCCTAATGACATCAACCACGGCAGAGGCAGTTATAAAGGTTCTTAGGCGGCTTTTCGCCACCCATGGTCTACCAGATCTGTTAGTATCGGACAACGGGCCCCAATTCACGGCCATGCAGTTCGAAACATTTTTAGCAGGGTTGGGAATCAGACACGCCCTCATCGCGCCATTCCATCCAGCGTCCAATGGTCAGGCAGAAAGAATGGTGCGGTTCGCGAAAGAGGCCCTCGCCAGGATGGGCCCGGGGGATTGGCAAACACGCATTGACCATTACCTCCTCATTCAACACATTACCCCGAGCGCAACGACGGGTAGAAGCCCCGCTGAACTACTAATGGGTCGCCGCCTACGGTCTCACCTGGACAGGCTCCACCCGAATTATTCTACCTCGGCTCCCCCAGACTCTACAAGTAAGGTCAGATCTTTTAGAGAAGGAGACACTGTTTATGCTCAAAATTACACAGGGGGGACATTGTGGATACCGGCAAGGGTCATTGGCATCATGGGCCCTCGATCGTATTTGTTAGAGCTTGAAGATGGGCGGAATTGGAGAAGGCACATCGATCAGCTTCGAGGTCGCCTAGCACACTCCAACTTAAGGGATGAGGGCGAAAGTTTCCTGTCCACAGAAAGACAACCGCAGGGAAACTTCATCCCAGGAAACGACGACACCGGCGAGCTAAGCGGGGGACAGGACATCACGCACGCAGCTGAGCAACCCCCCGTCATCACAGCCGCTGAGCAAACCCCCGTCATCGCAGCCGAACAAGATACCAGGGAAAGGAGCATCGAAAACGCAAGACCTCCAGAAACAGAAAAAGCACCCGATCCTGCAACTACTTCAACCCAACAGGAAACCAATCCTGCAAGTACTTCAACACAACCTGAACTCCGACGTTCCTCCCGAGCAAGACAAACACCCACCTACCTAAAGGACTATGTCACCTACCGCAACGTCCCATCTAGGAGGGGAGGGGTGTTAGATATTAGCATATATCGGGATAAGTCTTCCCTCAGGTCCGCTCCTACAGCGGGAAACAGGTATTCCTCTGATTGGTCAATGGGCGTGCCTCATCCCTATAAAAGGGGAACCCTCCGACCACAGAGTAAGCTGGATCACTACTATTACTAATAAAGAGCTGTTAAGTCACGTCGTGTCCGCAGTCTGTCTCTCGTTGCCCAGATCCAACAGTGAGGAAAGGAAGTAGTCAAATTTTTAACAATTACGTGCACGCTTACATAATGGTGTTAGATTAAACCATTGTTTCTTTTGGAGGTATAGCCTAGAGGCAGCTCACAATATATTGCAGAACTATTTAAGTGGGGGGGGGGACAACAGCTCAAGTACATTCCACTCTAACAAGTCAGTTCCCCGCTCAAATTTTCACTTGGCGAGAGTGATCTGCAAAATTGACACTTGTTATTTGTGCAGTTATTTACTTACATGCGAGAGTGTTTGTTATTCCACAAAAGGAGGGCCAGTAATGTCTCGTTTTCTTATTTTTCCTTAAAGAGTCAAACACAAACAAGATTTTTTGTGAGGGGAGGACACTCTTTGAAGAGGTATGTTATAGAAAGGCCTCTAGAGAGAGAAGAATGGTGATTGCTAAATAATAATTATTTTTTTTACATTTTAAATATAAAAAATATGTTTATATAGAATATTACACATGTATTCTATATAAATAGAATGGAACAGAATTAGAATTAGAATTAATGAAGGAGAGAAGCAGCTTAGAACTAAGGAAGAATTTCCCCATAGTTAGAACAATTAATCAGTGGAACAACTTGCCTCCAGAAGTTGGGAATGCTCCAAAACTGGAAGTTTTTAAGAAGAGATTAGATAACCATTTGTCTGAAGTAGTGTAGGGTTTCCTGCCTAAGCACGGGGTTGGACTAGAAGACCTCCAAGGTCCCTTCCAACTCTGTTATTCTATTCTATTCTATTCTATTCTATTCTATTCTATTCTATTCTATTCTAAATAAAATTAGAATTGAGCTGGAAGGGACCTTGGAGGTCTTCTAGTCCAACCCCCTGCTTAGGCAGGAAACCCTACACCACTTCAAACAAATTGTTATCTAACATCTTCTTTAAAACTCCCAGGATTGGAGCACCTGCAACTTTTGGAGGCAAGCTGTTCCACTGATTAATTGTTCTAACTGTCAGGAAATTTCTCCTCAGTTCTAAGTTGCTTCTCTCCTTGATTAGTTTCTACCCATTGCTTCTTGTTCTACCCTCAGGTGCCTTGGAGAATAGTTTGACTCCCTCTTCTTTGTGGCAACCCCTGAGATATTGGAAGACTGCTATCATGTCTCCCCTAGTCCTTCTTTTCATCAAACTAGACATACCCAGTTCCTGCAACCGTTCTTCATATGTTTTAGCCTCCAGGCCCCTAATCCTCTTTGTTGCTCTTCTCTGCTCTCTTTCTAGAGTCTCCACATCTTTTTTTACATAGTGGCAATCAAAAGTGGATTAATCATCTTATTTTTAGTCTTAATCATCCTGGATTCCACTCTTATAATGGTGAATAATCAGGGATAATGGGAACAGGAATCAAAGAACTTCAAAAAGTGTCAAGTTCTATTCCATTTTATTAAAGTTCCTTTCTGATTTGGATTGAATGGGACTACGGGAAGAATAAGAACAGTAGTAGAGTAGGAAGTGTTGAAGTTAATTAATGTTAGAGTAGGAAGTGTTAATTACTTTTTTTTCATCCATGCGTTTAAGTAAACAGAAATGAAAGTGAAAAAAAATAAAAGGACACAAATGGAAAACCTTTTTTCCCCTCAAAAAAAAAAAAATTGGTAGGCGTGTGTCAAAGTGTGGTAAGATTAGCATTAACTCAAAACGGACGTCATGGGTATAATTTTCAAGCAATGATTTACAGGAACTTTTGTTTTATTTGACCATGCTTGACTTATTTTTTAAAGAAACTTGAGTAATTTTTAATTTATTCAAAGAAAGAAAAGAAATTTGTTTGATATTCAGTAACATAATCAACTTGTGAATCGGTCAGTAATGATTGGAGTCATTTGTTGAGGTGGGCAATTATAGAAATGAAATAAATATAAATTAGGTCAGAACATTTATAGTACTATCTTCATCTTAATCTGAACAAACACAATAATATTCCTTCTTCTACCACAGCAGCCTAAGAATTATTTTTTCATAATGTCGTAACATACAAATCAGGATCTTTAAATGGCTATTGAAACACAGTGACTGGAAAATAGAATAGAAATGATTTGTCATTGACTTATTCTTGGCTTTTTCTTTTGGTGTTCTAGTGGACAGTCACTTAAAAAGGAGCCAACCGTGTGCAGCAGCTGCCAAAAAAGCCAACACAGTTCTAGGCTGCATCAACAGAGGGATAGAATCAAGATCACGTGAAGGGTTAATATCACTTTATAATGCCTTGCTAAGGCCACACTTGGAATACTGCATTCAGTTCTGGTCGCCACGATGTAGAAAAGATGTGGAGACTCTAGAAAGAGTGCAGAGAAGAGCAACAAAGAGGATTAGGGGACTGGGGAACAGTTACAGGAACTGAGTATATCTAGTTTGATGAAAAGAAGGACTAGAGGTGACATGATAGCAGTGTTCCTTTTTTTTTAATAAAAGTTTTTTTTTTAATATTCAAAACAAACACAACACATCCTTCTTTGCATACTGTAGAAAGTGTATCAGTTGGTTACAAAAAGGCTTACGTGCATCTCTTCCACAGTCAACAAATATAATTCATATTAACTCAAGCATTTTAACTCAGATATTTATATGTGTTACTATCATCATACCTCCATTTTCATTTGACTATAATTGTTTAAACATCCTTCATCATAAAATATACCAAGATTTAATACATAACCACATACTGGCATTTCATTTACTATTTCTAAAATCCTCCAATAACCCTGGATCCTTATATCCTATTCTAGCTAAACATCCATAATATTTAATAACAAAAGTTTCTAATCCTCCTTTCCAAATCACTGTTTACAATTTACATCCCATTTCCTTATGTTGTACTCATACCTGTATATACATTATTATCATTATCCCTCCTTTATTTTGACTATATCCTGCATCATATCATTTCCCCCCAATAATCAAGACTTAACTGAGTCTAACTTAATTCTTTTTTTTTAATTAACCTTTATATACAGTATAATCCAAAGGGGTTTCTAATCTTCCTTTCCTTGGTACCATTCAATATTCATATCCAGTTATTACTTATCAGTGTTCCGATATCTCAGGAGCTACCCCAAAGAAGAGGGAGTCAAGCTATTCTCCAAAGCACCTGAAGGCAGGACAAGAAGCAATGAGTGGAAACTAATCAAGGAGAGAAGCAACTTAGAACTAAGCAGAAATTTCCTGACAGAAAAATTAATCAATGGAACTACTTGCCTCCAGATGTTGTGGGCATTCCAACACTGTAAGTTTTAAGGAGAGATTGGACAACAATTTGTCTGAAATGATATAGGGGGTTGGAAAAGAAGACCTCCACGGTCCCTTCCAATTCTGTTGTCCCGATTTTCCAATCTACAGTTGTCTCCCATACAAGCACTAATCATACCAGAACAGGTTATCCTTCCAATTCCAGGTAAGACTGGCCAGATAGACCAAAATATATTTCAAATTAAGATGTATGAGGACTTTTCTTCATCCTGAGATTTCCAACCTGAATTGAATGAAATTTAGTTTGACACCTGTGTTCTAAGGCAATGGGAATAGGGTGTATTAAAACTAGTTTTCATCCTGGGATTGCTTTGGTTATATAGACCTATCTATCTGTAATAGCACGTTTAAACAGTAAACAGTAATAGACTTGGAAGGGAACTTGGAGGTCATCTAGTCCAACCCCCTGCTCATGCAGGAGACCTGCACTAGGGATTCGAACCGCCAAACTGACGACCTTTCTGATCAACAAGCTCAGTGTCTAGTCTCCGACTTACAATAGTTCATTTAGCTGAAAATAGTGATTTATCACTGTTTTTCACACTTATGACCATTGCAGCACATGCCTTGTGACAAACAAAACAAAATTGTATTTTGATTACTTTATTATAATTGAGATACGCTTGGTAAGCAACTCCATGAATATCATAACATACTTTTCATGGTCAAAGGATCAAAATTCAGACGCTTGGCAACTGACTCGCCTTTATGACGGTTGCAGTGTGCTGGGGTCCTGTGTTCCCCTTCTGAGACTTTCACACAAGCAAAGTCAGATTCACTTAACAACCGGGTTGCCAACTTCACAATTGCAGTGATTCCCTTAAGAGCAGGAAAGATCGTAAAATGGGGCAACATTCGCTTAAGAAATGTCTCGTTTAGCAACATAAATTTTGGGTTTCAGTCATAATTGTAAGTCGAGGACTACCTGTATAATAAACCAAGCACTGTTTTCATCATAAATTACTTTTTTAATCTTGGAATGTTGCATACAGTTCTAACACTGAAGTTTGAATTCAACCCAGGCACTACTCACAGCTCAAATGTTGTCTAAATATTAACATCTATGATCAATCTTCCAGGGATTGCTATGCAGAGGCATGAACTATTTAAGTAGATGTGGAATTTATCAATCACTGGGAGAGAATCTTATTTTAACTTGGCTAAGGATGTATCACATTTACATTTAGAAAATCGAGAAGTGAGAAGGAATGCAGTTACCTTATGCTGTTTGTCTTTCTTGGAATTTCTTACCTCTAGAAATTTAACTTATATGCAGAGCATCATGAGAAAGGCAAGGCTAGATGAATCAAAAGTTGGAATTAAGATTGCCGGGAGAAATATCAACAACCTCAGATATACAGATGATACCATTCTAATGGCAGAAAGTAAAGAGGAACTAAAGAGCCTCTGGATGCAGGTGAAGAAGGAGAGTGCAAAAGTTGGCTTGAAACTCAACATTAAGAAAACTAAGATCATGGCATCCATTCCTCTCAATTCCTGGCAAATAGATGGAGAGAAATGGTGGTAGTGACTGATTTTATTTTCCTGGGCTCCAAGAACACCACAGATGGGGACGGCAGCCAAGAAATTGAAAGATCCTTGCTCCTGGGGAGGAAAGCTATGTCCAATCTAAACAGCATACTAAAAAGCAGAGACATCACCCTGCCAACAAAAGTATGAATAGTGAAGACTACGGTTTTCACAGTTGCAATGGATGGCTGTGAAAGTTGGACCATAAGGAAGGCTGAGGGCCAAAGAATGGAGGCCTTTGAACTCTGGTGCTGGAGAAGACTCCTGCGAGTTGGATTGCAAGGCGATCCAACCGATCAGTCCTAGAGGAGATCAACCATGACTGCTCTTTAGAAGGCCAGATCCTGAAGAGGAAAGTCAAAAATTTTGGCCACCTAATGGGAAGGAAGGATGCAGATAACACAAATGTTTATTGAAACCTTTTAATTTATTTTTTATTAGTTGCACGCTGCGATTCTCTTCCACAGCCTTCGACTGTATGAAAATTGCAATCGATAGACCAATAATATAACAAATGTCCTTCGTGAGAAGTAAAGCAAAGAAATCTATAACCTATCTGGGAAAAAAAAGGTTCAATCTCATTACGAAGAATATTTCAAGAAACAGTATCCTTGTAATTCATGGTATTGTTTTCCAATTAAATATCTTCAAAGGAGAACCACCGGGTTAATAACACACTAGCTATAATATTTCGATACATCTTAATCAATAGCAAGTGTATCTCTTAGAAACCAGTCTTCCAGGTCTGGGTAGGTTCCTTTTTAAAATCAATTTCAGAATCTGTTTCCCCCAAATTCAAAAAAACAACAACAAAAACTATCTGAAGTTGTACCTGGCTAGGGAAATATGGCTGTTCAAGGTGAAAACTAGGAAAACTTTGAAATCTTGCAAACATTGAACTGATTTAAGATCAAATAGAATTCAGAGAGTTTTCACATCGTATTCAGGCTAAGAGTAAAAATAATGTGCTATGGAAACCGACTTTCCATTTCAGCGGGGAATCAGAAAAGATCGATTATTATTTTTTATCTTTTTTTAAAAAAATATTATTAGCATTATCAGTATTGTTATTAGTGTTAATAGTATTAGTACTGTTATTAGTATTAGTATTAGTATTAGTATTACACAAACTTATAGGCCTTAACTGAAAATGAACCCAATTCTTGATTTACTTTTTTAATTATAACCCTTATAAATGGGAGTTCTAGGTGCTACGGTTTTCAGAATTATTATTTTTTTGCGTTGACTTTTAGCAACCTAGTTAGTTAGAAGCAAGGTTAATCGGAAAACAAATTTCGATTAAAATACAACTGGTGTTATGCTCTCTCTCTCTCTCTCTCTCTCTCTCTCTCTCTCTCTCTCTCTCTCTCTCTCTCTCTCTCTCTTTTTTTTTTTTTTCCCAGCCAGTGCAATGTGTGGTTATACTGATGTTATCGGCTCTTCACTTCAGAGAAGGGCAGGATAGAAATGGAAATAAATACATTCCTGGTTCTCTCTTTCTGTTTAAGACTCTTGTCATACAAAATGGAAAGGGCCATCCGTCAGTCGTGGTGTTTGCTACTACACAAATGGAATTTCGGCTGTTCGGTGTCGACACTCCACTCTTTAAAGGCATAAAAATTCACTTTGCAGCCGAAATTGATTTTCTATTCCTTTTAGCATTCTTTTCAAAGATAGTTTCTCATATTTGATCTATGCTGTGTATTACTTAAAAACTTAGGCTTCAGTTGTTTTGGCACATTAAAGTTAGATCTCACGAAATTTAGAACAAAGCCTATTCCCATTCCAATTTTTCTTTGCTCTGGGTTGTTCTCCGTAAATGTTTATTTTAGGTTTATCTTAAAGCTGAAAGTAGAAGTTATTCGCATCTCTCTCTCTCTCCTTCTCTCCCTCCCTCCCTCCCTCCCTCCCTCCCTCTCTCTCTCTCTCTCTCTCTCTCTCTCTCTCTCTCTCTCTCTCACACACACACACACACACACACACACACACACACACACACCTTTGTTATGTATGGCATAATTTCCCTTGGGTAAGTTAAATTTTACAGAGGAGAAGCGGCTACATCAGATTCATGGTGACTCAGATATGAAGGTGAAGAAATGTACTGCTTACATTCTTCATGTAACAACGTTCACGAAAAAGGTTTTTTTTAAAGCTACCACAGTTTAAAATCTAGATAGATGATAGTTGGTAGGGATGATGGATGATAGGTAGATGACAGACAGACAGACAGACAGATAGACAGACACACACACACACACAGAGAGAGACATAGATAGATACCAATAGATAGATAGATGAGAGATAAATGGATGCATGTATGGATGGATTGGATGGACGGATGGATGGACAGACACAGATAGACACAGATAGATAGATAGATAGATAGATAGATAGATAGATAGATAGATAGATAGATAGATAGATAGATAGATGACAGACAGACAGACACAGAGAGATACCAATAGATAGCTAGATGATGGATGGATGGATGGATGGACAGACGGATGGACAGATATAGATAGACACAGAGAGATATCAACAGATAGATAGATGCTAGATAAATGGTTGGTTGGATGGATGGATGGATGGACGGACAGACAGACATGGGTAGACACAGATAGATACCAATGGATAGATAAATATAGATAAATGGATGGATGGATGGACAGACAGACAGACACAAATAGGCACAGGTTGATACCGATAGATAGATGATAAATGGATAGATGGATGGATGGATGGATGGATGGATAGACAGAGATATAGATAGATGATAGATAGATAGATAGATAGATAGATAGATAGATAGATAGATAGATAGATACGGACAGACAGATAGACACAGATAGATAGATGAAAGAGAGAAATGCAAACAGTAGCAGGTAAATAAGAGGAGGGAACATATCACTTCTTAATATCTTCTAGAGTGGGAAATATAATTTTGAATCTAAGGTAGCCATTATCAGAGATACCTATGATGACTCGGATATGACCGTGAGGAAGCTTACATTTTTCACGTGACAACGTTTACACAAAGGGATTCTTGTTTCATAAAGCCACCACAATTTAAACTCTAGATAGGTGATAAATGGAAGGGAGAGAGAGAGAGAGACGGACAGACAGACACATAGGCATACGGTAGATAGATAGATATGCAAACAGTACCAGGTAAATAACAGGAGAGAGACTTACTACTTGATAGAATTGGAAATATAATACTGAATGTAATGCAGTCACAATCAGCTATAACTTCCTTAAATTATCCCCTTTTCAGCCATGTTTTGAATGGTTGGTCATTAAATGTTGCATCCACCTCTTATACACATCACTATCAGTGAACTAACATTGACTATTTCTAACTGGAATGCAGAAGAAAGATATTTTTTTCTTATGCTAATTATGCAAACATTTGTTTTTCTTATGAGTTCTGCTAATATTAGTTATGCAAATATTCAGCAATTACTCTATCAAATTATTTCAATCTTCACTTTGTTTTTTTTAAAAGAGTTCCAGCATGCATTAATTTCATAATTTAAGCTTAATTTTATCATCAAACTTTTCATATCAGGAACCTTTTCAGAGGTTAACAGTTAGCCCTGATGATTTTCCCTCAAATTTTCTAAAATATGCATTCTATAATTATTTCTGACAAACTCTTACAGTAAATGTGATAAAGGCTAGGCAGGCTTTTTCTCTTGATGGGAAAAATACACCCAGTAATGAGTCCTAAGAGAAGAAAAGTTATGTGGTGGCTCAGTGGTTAAGACGCTGAGCTTCTTGATCAGAAAAGCCGGCAGTTTGGTGGTTCGAATCCCTAGCGCCTCATAATGGAGTGAGCTCCCATTACTTGTCCCAGCTTCTGCCAACCTAGCAGTTCAAAAGCATGAAAAAATGCAAGTAGAAAATATAGGAACCACCTTTGGTGTGAAGGTAACAGTGTTCCGTGTGCCTTTGATGTTTAGTCATGCTGACCACATGACCACAGAGATGTCTTCGGACAACGCTGGCTCTTCAACTTTGAAACGGTAGTTCAGAGAACTGTTAAATACCACCTCTGACTGGGTTCGCTCCCATCTATTCTCTGCCTCCCGAGTCCCAGCTGATCAGGAGGAAATGGGGATTTTACAGTAACCTTCTTCTGCCATGCCCACCAAGCCATGCCACATTCACCAAGCCAGGCCCACAGAACCCATAGTAAAAAAAAAAAATTGAATCCCACCACTGAATAGCTCTGAAAAAAAATGCCAGTGCTGCTCAGCCTTATCAAAATAGAAGTTTTAAATCTCTATGCTTAATGCTCAGTTGCTGTGAGTCATGCTTTCTTACCATACCATATACCGTTTTTTGATTATATGGTTTTATGCGGTGAGTATCGAAGCAGTTGGAAACTGTTGCTACAATGCCATCAAATGTAATTCATAGTAAGTGGGAAATTGCCCAAGAAGTCCAAACACAGACACTTCAGGAGATCCCTATTTCTTTTTTAAATGAAAGACTGAAAGAAAAAAAAAAGTTGAAAGGCAAACTCAAAGAAATAAACTTTTACCCCAATCAGTGTGTTATAAGCTCAGCCAGAATACCTACTGACAATGAAGAAAGAAACTCACACTGAATCTAAGGGATCACAAGGGAAAAATATGAATGATGGCAAGGGAAGATTAATTTTTTTAACAAAAGGACATCCTTTGAGGAGCGAACAGAAAAAAAAAGGAAAGAAAACCGAAGCATATCAGGGAACCAAACAGAGTTTAGTTTCCAAAATTCTTTCCAATGTCAACTTTGAATCAAACCTGGCTGAAGCCATCTTGTGCTGCTTCACAGTTGCCACGCACTATGAAGGGAGGATGAGGGGGAATAGATTTTGTCTCATAGACAAAATAAAGAGCTCTCCCGTGGGAACCAAGGTCATCCAAACAGGTGGCAGGAGGAGGAGGAGCAGACGTGATCGAGGTAGCCCGCCAACTGCTTTGATTGGACAATGTGACCTGTGACACCTGGGGAGGGAAACTTTTGCTCTTTTAATTACATGGTAACCGTGGGAAACTTTTAGAGTTGGTTTTCACTGGCTGTGCTAATATAATGTGTCCAATAAATATGTTCTCTGAGAAACATTCCTACCTTGGAGTTCTCATTTCTTTGAATGCATTACTCAGAATGCTAACATCCAACTCATTAAAATAGACCTGATTGAGGTCACATGACTGGAAAGGAAGAGAGGAGGGAGGGGCTTAGAATGGAAGACTTGTCAATAGCAAAAGCTGCTGTTTGTTGGCCTTTCATACACATATATATGCTGGTTTTGTTGTATTCGGGTCTTTTCCCGTGTAAGGTTGAGATTTTAAGCCCACAGCTTGAAGATGGCAGGTGTGATCCTGCCGAAACGTTGCAAAGACAATCTCAACCTTACACGGGAAAAGACCCGAATACAACAAAACCAGCATACCTACACCCGTGAAAATCTACGAAAACAAATATATATATATATATATATATATATATATATATATATATATATATATATATATATATATATATATATATATATATATATATATATATATATATATATATATATATATATATATATATATATATATATATATATATATATATATATATATATATATATATATATATATATATATATATATATATATACTCTCTTTTTCTTTTCTTAAGTCAGATCAGACTCATTTTCAAATTCTGTTTCATTTTTGCAGCCTTCTTTTTTTTCCATAAGTTTGGCCAAGTTCTGCTGCATTCCGGGACAACTGCCCTGCGGGTACACAGACAAGGGGGTCTGCATGCACTGCCAGTGCCAAGAACAGGATGGCGGAGATGATCACGGGACTCGTCCCGTGAACATCACTTCCATTGCCGCCCTGTTTGTACAACCCATGCACCTGTACCCCATTGCCTGCCAGTGCTACTCGCGGCTGTCCACAGGACCCGAACAGGAGAATGGCCTGCTGTGCTGGAGAGACAGTGTCACTGCAGAACTGCTCAGAAGGCAGCCACCAGGTTCAATATTTAAGGTACTTTGACACGGAGGGAAGGGGGGACTGTAAAGGGACAGGCAACCACAGGAGCTGTCAGCCTCTATCTTATATGCTTGCTATCAGCTGCCACAGAAACAGGGAGGGTGGAGGCTCATGGTATTTGGGAGGGGAAAAGTGCAGGTGGAGATATCTCAAGAAGGGAGTTGTTTTCACCACCTTCTGTGCAGGCTGATGGCTCGTGTTTCGGTGTTTGGTCAAGGCCAACCATCTCATGAGGCCAGTTGAAGATGAGCCCCACATGATACCTTTAGGAGTTGGAGGTTGGACATTGGGTCAGGGTAACTGGGGGGAGGGTTTGGGGTAAACGTTTGATATGTACAAGTTTGCGCTTTTTTTGCTTCAGATCTTGCTTCACCTTCGCTGTTTTCATTTCATGTCCAGCAAAAGTACCTTTTCCTCTAATTCAATGGCGTTGGGGGTTTTCTTTCTTGGATACTGGATGAGGCAACCCTGACAATAGCTGCCTTCCGAGCAGCTTCGATGTGAAAGGAGGCAAAAAGGTTCGGCTTTTCTCTATCACCGCATTCAATGTGGCTGCTTCTCTCTTCCTTCTCAGGCTCATGTCATGAATGCTAGAAGACTTGGCTGAACTTTTCTGTGGGTTCTGTGGGCGTGGTTTGGTTGGGCGTGGCTTGGTGGGGTGGTGCTGTCCCACCTTGCCTTGAGTGATATCAAGTTGGCCATACCCATTCACTCACATGGTCCTGCACCAAGCCACGCCCACCAAGCCACGCCCACCAAACCGGTAGGGGAAAAAAATTGAAACCTACCATTAGCCCCGGATGCAGCCTCCTCTTCTTGCTTCCCCTTGTTTCAACTCTTGAGTTTTGAGTCCTCTTGAGTTTTAGAAAAGAAAAGTCTACCTCCACATTTTTTTTTTACTCTACCCTTAAATGTCCATTATTGCAAGAAAACCAGCATCAAAAAAGTCGTAGGAGAGGAGATTGTAGTAAAGTACCAGTAAAGACTCCACTCCACAAATTCCAGAATTTAAAAACAAAGTCTTATTGCCTTTCAACTTTTCTACTAATATCCTTTGGAGAGTGGGCTGAGTGTGCAACAATCACATCAGAAAAGTTATGTCAGGGCAGTTTTATGCTATGAATGGACATGTATCCTGCTCATGGGCTTCCATTCACACCTGCTTGAATATTTTGGAAACAGGTTGCTGGAAAAAGAACAGGTGTTTGCCTTGTTCTTTTATATCCTTTAAATGCTTTATATTTAAATTGTTTTGTAGTTGCTTAATCTAAGCTAAAGAGACATAATGGATCAGTGGCTAAGATGCTGAGCTTGTCAATCAGAAAGGTCAGCAGTTCAGCGGTTCGATTCCCTAGCACCATGTAATGGAGTGAGCTCCCATTACTTGCCCCAGCTTCTGCCAACCTAGCAGTTCAAAAGCACGTAAAAAATGCAAGTTGAAAAGTAGGAACCACCTTTGGTGGGAAGGGAACAGCGTTCCGTTCACCTTCGGTGTTGAGTCATGCCGGCCACATGACCACGGAGACATCTTTGGACAGCACTGGCTCTTCAGCTTTGTAACGGAGATGAGCACCGCCCCCTGGAGTCAGGAACGACTAGCACATATGTGCGAGGGGAACCTTTACCTGTTCTAAGCTAACCGGGGAAGGGGTGTTCTATTATTCTGTACTATAAACATAGCAACACTGAATGGTTGAATAATAATTAATATAAAGAAGAAAAAGGAGGAGGGAAGAGACTTTAGCAATAGTGCTTATACATTCCTAAACTGCAAACAGGAATAAATTTTGAAATAACACCGGTGCCTTTGTTGTTAGGCGCTGTAAGCTAATATTTTGTAAGCACTGTGGCAAAATTCTTTATTTTCAGTTGTTAGTGTTCTGGGTAATCTATCACAGACAATTAATTGCTTCATAAGATTTCAGAAGAGTCAAAAGAGTTTCTTTGCAACAAAGGTCAGTATTTGCTATAGAAAGATGCTGTCACAAAGATTTGGCCATTTCTCCCTCAAACCATGCTAGTAAAATTGTGCTACCTGAAACATGGTGCAATTGGGTTATCCGAGATTAAAATCAGGACACGGAAATGGTGGTATAAATTTATAAAGTCAGGGAGCTTATTCAAAAAAACGTTTAGCGTGAGAAAAAGGTTTATAACATTGCCTTGTATTACATTTGCAGTAACTCTTAATGTGGCCTCCTTCATCCTCAGCAGAGGAATGGAGTAGAATGGATCATATGAAAAGTTTCATTGTTTGGGTTCTTTGAAGAAAAGAAAACACCTTAATATGCATTATTATTTGTTCCAGAATTCCATTCCATTCCATTTTCAGGAAGAGAAAAACAAAGGTGAAAAGAGCTGTTAGAATGTGCTTTTCATTTTTGAAGCGGAAGGAGTTTTAATTTTTAATTTTCTTTTCCCATCTCCCATCCCTCTCTCCTTTGTACAGATTCCTCAAGTTAACCGATGGTTCTTGAAAGCATTTTGCGAATTGTCTGTTTCTAATTTATTTATTTTAAACACTTCTACCTTGCTTTTCATTTCAAATAGCTGACAACAGCTTAAAAGAACTCATCACAACCTAACCCAGAACTGTTTCATTAAAATATTCAAAACATTTACAAAATAGTTTTCTTTCTTTCTTTCTTTCTTTCTTTCTTTCTTTCTTTCTTTCTTTCTTTCTTTCTTTCTTTCTTTCCTCCTTCCCTTCCTTTCTCTCATGTTTTTTTCTTCCTTTCCTTCCTTCCTCTCTCTCGTTTTTTTGCTTCTTCCTTCCTTCCTTTCCTTCCTTCCTTCCTTCCTTCCTTCCTTCATTTCTTTCTTTCTCCCTCCCTCATTCCTTCCTTCCTCTTTCATCTTTCTTTCTTTCTCCTTCCTTCCTCTCCCTTTGGTTCTTTCATTCTTTCTTTTTTCTTTCTTTCTTTTCTCTCTCTCCCTTTCTTCCTCCTTCCTTCTTTCTTTTTCTTTCTTTCCTTCCTTCCTTCCTTCCTTCCTTCCTTCCTTCCTTCCTTCCTTTTGGAAAGGGCTAACTTAAGCCACCTGATATCTCCTCAGTATGTTATTATTATTTTTTTTTGTATAAAGCTGCACAAAAGTCCTATCACAGAAGAAAATAATATAAATCTTACTGGCAGGATATTAATGCATTATTTGGATCCTTCGATGATATTTATTCTCAGCCTCCTATCAGGGTCCACCATAGAATTTGCCAAGGAAAGCATATTGTATACTCTCTTAGCGATATTCATCAACTAGAAATAAGCTTCTATAATTGAACTGGATATGTATTCTTTCCTGCTTTGTCTTACCTCTTAAACTGCATGGATCAGAGGATTCCTGGACTGTGAGGCTCTCACATATGATTGTTAATAAATCCCTGCCATTCTTTTCTGCAGTAATCCTCATTTAAAAAAATAATAATCCTTACCGACATTTGCATTTAAATATGTGTTTGGGGATACCTGTTTTTTCTTACAGAGCACATATTTCTAAATGCATTTGATGCCAGAATAAAAAAAAAATGGAAAAGGAGTAGAAATGTGTAGCTATGATCCCTGGATGTCAAGAGTCACAGAGGATGAATTGTTCCGCTATTCCAATTTGCTTCTTTCATTATGTTAAAACGGAAAGCATTTCAAGTAAGGGAGAAGAGGGGAAAAAATAGAAGAAGATAGCGAAAAGGTAATTTTTTGCCAGTGTGTTTGGGAGGAGTGATTATTCAAACGCCCCTTCAACATGGCAAGTTTCTGCTCAAAAAATGCAAGCATCAGCTTCGAACATGAGTTGCATGGTTTCCTGAAAAAGATATTTCAAAAGGGCAAAACGTGGAGCACAGCTGCAGCAGAGTAGGATGAGAAAATTCTAGAGCTCTTCCATTGTCCTCTTTGACCTATTGGTTTTCCAAGAATCAGGGCAGTGATCAGATGCCCAAGCAATTGGTTCTTTTGTGGACAGTGAGCACAAAAGTGAACAAAGATGTTTTAAAGCTTTGTTATTAAGTCAAACGAGAAAATTTAAAGCCAGTTGCCGGTTGTTTTCCGGGTGCAATTCAATGTATTAATTATGACCTTTAAAGCGCTCCATGGCTTAGGCCCAGGGTACCTGCGAGACCACCTACTGACACCAGTAGCCCCCCACCGTCCAGTACGATCCCACAGAGTTGGCCTCCTCAGGGTGCCGTCGGCCAGACAGTGTCGGCTGGTGACCCCCAGGGGGAGAGCCTTCTCTGTGGGAGCGCCTTCCCTCTGGAATGAGCTGCCCCCGGAGCTTCGCATAATCCCCTACCTCCGGTCCTTCCGACGCGCCCTAAAAAGTTGCCTTTTCCAGGAAGCTGGCCTGGCCTGTTAATTTTATCTCATTTTTTTAAATGTTATTGTCCTTTAAATTGGGTTTTTTTTTTTTTTGATATGTATTTAATTTCTTTTTAACTTTCGGGATGTGTGTTTTTTAATGTTGTACACCACCCTGAGTCCTTTGGGAGAAGGGCAGCTTATAAATCCAATAAAACAAAGAAACAAACAAACAAAACATGCTAATATTTCTGTTTTGAAAGCAACAAAGGGTTTTTGTGGTGAAATGATTTGTCAGTGAAAAAATCCTTTTGCTGCCTGTGGGATGCCCAAACCTTTTGTGTCTCTGTGAAGTTGTCCTCCAAAGTGGTACACATTTATCTATTCATGGTCACCCACTTTTGAAATGCTGGGTCAGCAGGAGCTGCAGCGAATGAAAGGAACTCCCCCCTTCCTGTGGCAGCAACTGGTCTCAAACACGAGCCTGCCGTTCTTCAGCCCAACATTTTAACCTTGTGAGCCACTGTGCTCCTAGACGTAAAGCAAAGTTACTAAACAAGATAAAGGTCAAGGTTCCCCACACACATATACAGTATGATAGTCATTCCCAACTCTAGGGGGCGGTGCTCCACTTTGTTTCAAAGCTGAAGAGCCAGAGCTGACCAAAGATGTCTCTGTGGTCATGTGGCCGGCATGACTCAACAAGGTGCACGGAACGCTGTTACCTTCCCACCAAAGGTGGTTCCTATTTTTCTACTTACATTTTTACATGCTTTTGAGCTGCTAGGTTGGCAGAAGCTGGGACAAATAACGGGAGCTCACTCCGTTACATGGCACTAGGGATTCGAACTGCCGACCTTTCTGATCAACAAGCTCAGCGTGTTAGCCACCATTACTAAATAAGATAATGTTATCCAAATTTCTTAGAAGCCACCAGAAGCTCCTTAATAACAATTACAACAAAGATGCCTCAAGAATGGCCAATTTCCACAATACCCAGAGCTAGATTCTATGAAAACTCCTTGCTTAGAGATCCGTATTAGAGTTTCCATTAAGACTTGACATCATGACTTTATGAACTTGATTTTATGGTCACAAAACTGCAAGATCTCACCTTGATCAAGTGGCATATGACTCACAACTCTGAGACTTTCACAAAGCTTTGCAACTATGTGAAAATCCCACATCCTCTTCTCCTTTGTTCAGTAAACAAACAAGAAACAAACAGGTCTGGCTCAGAATGAGCTCCTAACTTTTAAACTTTTCTCAATATGAACGAGAACTCAAAATATGTCATTAAAGTCCTCAAAATAACAATGGTTTTCCACATTGCCACTACACCTACACAATCCTTATCTTCTGCTTACCCCTTCCCAGTATCATTAAAAATATGCTTGCACAACCAAAGTTTTTAAAAAAATCAACATACACAGATTTAGAATGTCAGAAAGGCTGAAAAAGTTCAGTATATTCACAATTTGTGTACATATGACTAAGGAAATAAAGTAACACAACAGAAGTCTGGGCAAAATTGATTAGATTTTCTTTTATAAAAAAAAATAAGAAACCAAGGGTTAAACCTGGAAAATTATAGCAGCAACATGTTTGAGAAAAAAAAACTGATCATGTTAAAGTTTTGTTCAGAAATGTAATTTGTTTGGTTGCTGTAATGCCAAATTGATTCTAGCAATCTTATTCTTTGTTTCTAAACCATTGGTAATCTTCTGTATAGACAAATAATGAGCTAAGTGTATAAAAAGCATTCATAGAGCAATTTGGAGAATATATAAGATGATAGATAGATAGATAGATAGATAGATAGATAGATAGATAGATAGATAGATAGATGATAGATAGATAGATAGATAGATAGATAGATAGATAGATAGATGATAGATAGATATAGATATAGATATATAGAGTGTGTGTGTGAAATTTTGAACAAACCTATGCATAAGTTACACTCTGATATATGATCTCACCATTATTCTATATTGTTTCAAAGAAAAGTACATTGATGTGTCCCTTAAATCACCAAGCATTAACTTGACATGAATTCCACAAAGAAATTTGCGAACACCTAGAAGCAAACAAAGTAATAGCCAAAAGCCAACATGGATTTGTCAAAAACAGATCATGCCAGACTAATCTTATTGCATTCTTTGATAATGTGACAAAATTAGTGGACCAGAGGAATGCCGTTGATATAGTTTACTTGGACTTCAGTAAGGCTTTTGATAAGGTAGACCATAACCTACTACTAGATAAAGTAGAAAAAAGTGGGTTAGACAGCATCACCACCAGATGGATTCGTAACTGGCTGACCAACCGCACTCAACGGGTAGTCCTCAATGGAACTGCATCTACATGGAGGGAAGTATGCAGTGGAGTACCCCAAGGCTCTGTTTTAGGCCCAGTACTCTTCAACATCTTCATCAATGATTTGGATGAGGGAATAAATGGGGAACTCATCAAATTTGCAGATGACACCAAGCTAGCAGGAATAGCCAACACTCCAGAAGATAGGCTTAAGATAAAGAAGGATCTTGACAAACTTGAACATTGGGCACTATCTAATAAAATGAAATTCAATGGTGAAAAGAGTAAGGTTCTACATTTAGGCAACAAAAATGGAATGCACAGGTGCAGTATAGGTGGTACCTTGCTCAACAGTAGTAACTGTGAAAGAGATCTTGGAGTCCTTGTGGACAACCATTTAAATATGAGCCAGCAGTGTGCAGCAGCTGCCAAAAAAGCCAACGCAGTCCTAGGCTGCATCAACAGAGGGATAGAATCAAGATCACGTGAAGTGTTGATGCCGCTTTATAATGCTTTGGTGAGGCCACACTTGGAATACTGCATTCAGTTCTGGTCGCCACAATGTAAAAAAGATGTGGAGACTCTAGAAAGAGTGCAGAGAAGAGCAACAAAGAGGATTAGGGGACTGGAGACTAAAACATATGAAGAACGGTTGCAGGAACTGGGTATGTTTAGCTTAAGAGAAAGAAGGACTAGGGGAGACATGATAGCAGTGTTCCAATATCTCAGAGGTTGCCACAAAGAAGAGGGAGTCAAACTATTTTCCAAGGCACCTGAGGGTAGAACAAGAAGCAATGGGTGGAAACTAATCAAGGAGAGAAGCAAGTTAGAACTGAGGAGAAATTTCCTGACAGTTAGAACAATTAAACCAGTGGAACAGAAATTGCCTCCAGAAGTTGTGAATGCTCCAACACTGGAAGTCTTTAAGAAGATGTTGGATAGCCATTTGCCTGAAATGGTATAGGGTTTCCTGCCTAGGCAGGGGGTTGGACTAGAAGACCTCCAAGGTCCCTTCCAACTCTACTATTGTATTTTATTGTATTGTATTGAAAGATTTATATGGAGAGGAAACTGTACTCAGCATATTGATTGATTGGTTGATTGAATTTTCCAAGCATTTCCTGAAGAGATAGGAGAGAAACAACATTAATGCTATCAGAGTTTGTTGCAAAAACCATTCAGCAGCAGCACCTCCTCCCCCACCCCGGAAATGATCGCACCATGGTTTCTGGCTGCCAGCATTGGGAGCAAGCCAATTGGATGGCAGCTAACTGTCCTGAGTGATGATAAACCCTGCTTCAGCAAATGGGCCTTGCGGAAGTGCGTTGGGTGGAGGGGCTGTGGCCCATTTTTCAGAGTGAATGGGTGGAGGTGTGTCAGCCAAGGAGAGAAGCTAGAGGTGAATCCCCAGAGACTAAGGGTAGGAGCCGAAAAGTCTCATTCCGGTACTTATGCCCATTGCAGTCTCCTAGATTTGTGTAATGCCCTTTTGCGACCTTGTGACACACAAAGACAATGGGGAAACTCGATTCACTCAACAAGTATGTTACTAATTTAAGTACTGTGGTGATTCACTTAACAACTATGACAAAAAAGGTCTTAGAAGGGGGGGAAATTTGGCTGAATTTTCACTTGGCAACAGAAATTGTGGTTTGAGGACTACCTGTATTGAGATTATCTCAATCCAGATCAGACCCTACCTGGTGGCCGGGCCTAAATTAATAAAAGGCAGATCTGCCCAGGATAAATCTGAAAGTCAAGATTTGAACCTTTTGGGTGAATATAGCCCCTTGCCCAACAGGTTCGACGGCTGCTCGCCTGGACAAATAATCTATCCTTCAACCAAACCGCTGTGTTGTCTAGACTGTGGTTTAGTTTATTGGCCTTCAACGCCGTCTGTTGCTCTGCCTCGGCACCGATTCATCACTTCCATCAGCTCACATGAATCTGATGAGAAAGAAAGATAGAGCTATGTGTCATCGGCTCCACTTGGAGATAAATGGCTCGCGCATGTTAAGCGAAATGAATGGATAGCCAATGTTGGGGTGCTTGGCACTGTTCATTAGTTTCTGTTCTCAGGCCAGACCTGGGATCAGCCTGAACTAGAATTCAGTGGGTCTCATTAAAATCCTTTGGGGAGAGGATTCTTTTTCTCATGCTTACCATGTTCCTGGGAAAAGAGACGACTCCCATCTTTGGTTATCAATGAAAATCCTATATGACTTCAGATTGGGCATCATGATTTATTAGCCCCTGCTGCTGCAGAAAGCTTCAGATTTACTCTTCTGCAGTTGAAATAGGTCATTCGTGTCACTGAGGTCACCCACACACTCACACTCACTCACTCACACATACAAGTTGCTTATTCAATTCATCACAGATGGAACATGCCAGATGCCTGTTCCGAATTCAATTACAAAGTGTAACCACCATCATTTCCTTCGTTGTAATAAAACGGTTTGCCTTTCATGGCATGATCCAACAAGGTAAATGCTAATGAACGAACGTCTCAGACATATGGGTGCTGGGAAAACTGGCAAGGATGCACTTGGGCTGATCTGGATGGGGAAATTCATTCCAAGATAATTAAATAAGGAAGTGATTACGGTTTGCTGAAGACTGGCTTCATCTGTGCCCGAGCTAAATTTATAGCTTTAATTTACCTTTAAGTTAAAATATAACTTCCCAACTTTAATACATCACTCGTCTTCAATAAATCTGCCACGATTATGTGTGGGCCTTATATGATTTTTTTTCCCAAAAAAAAGTAATCTAAGAGTCTAAGGAAACCCTAAGTAAATCACCGGGCTTAATGTTTGCCGTATATATATAAAATATCTCTCGCTCCATATTTCAGCTTGTGGTTTCAGACCTGCATTGCCAGGGCGAACAAAAAATAACTCTATCGATGCTATGGGCTAGAGAAAGCCATATGGCTATTAAAAATTCATCATTAACATTTGCCATGGTGGAGTCAAGTGGGAGGAAATCCGTAACTGACAAGGAATTAGTCATCATAATTTAAGAACATGTAAATGCGCTGAAGACTGAGCTTCTTGGCTAAATCTACAAGCAGACTGGAGTGGGTAGGAGACTTCAAGAAATAATAATTTAGGACTAAGATAAAGGTTCCCCTTGCACATATGTGCTATTTGTTCCTGACTCTAGAGGGCAGTGCTCTTCTCCACTTCAAAGCTGAAGAGCCAACACTGTCCGAAGATGTCTCCGCATGACTAAACACCAAAGGTGCATGGAACACTGTTACCTTCCCACCAAAGGTGGTTCCTATTTTTCTACTTGCATTTTTACATGCTTTCAAACTGCTAGTTGGCAGGAGCTAGGACAAGTAACGGGAGCTCACTCCCTTACGCAGCACTAGGGATTTAAACTGCCGAACTGCTGACCTTTCTGATCGACAAGCTGAGTGTCTTAGCCACTGAGCCACTGCATCCCCTGAGGTCCATTAGTAAGAACTATGGTGGGCCAATTCCTTGTCCTCTTTTTCTCAAACATGAAAGCAAGTGTAAGCTTCCTATGTGGATCTCACCAAACATAAAGCACATGTTTTTTTCGATCCCAAAAAGATCAACAATGAAAGACTTGTCACCTCTCTTTCCAGGGCACCGTTAGGCACAATGGATCAGGACTATCCATTGAGTTTTAGTTCAGAAGGTTTATTGTTCAAGCCTAGAAACAAGAATCAACTGTGCTTCCCCTAAAACAAGATTCACCCCAAAATCGTGTTTTTGAATGCATGCACTCATATTAAACCCTACTCCCAAAATGAGCACTAATTAAGACCCGGCCCACACTGGGATGCAGGGGTTGGGGTGAGGTAAAAAATAAGTTAGGGTGGGGATCGGGGGGGGGAGCCCTACTTACCAGGCCTCGCACACCTAGACACCTGCCTTGCCTTCTTCTGCAGCCCACTTCTCCTGCGACCAATGAGGATTGATCTGGAGCTCTATTATTGGCTGCAAAGGAGTTTCCGGAAGGCTCTGATGGTGAAATGGAGGCCACACACATCAATTCGGACCTCATTTATTGGTTGCAGAGGGCTTTCCAGAAGCCCTTTGATGGCAAAATGGAGGCTGGGGGCTACGCGTACGAGCAGCGGCAAGCAGCCTCAGAAGAGAACAGCAGGAGGCTCCTGTTGGGTGGGGCTGTTGGTACCATGGCGGCAAGGTGAGTCTATAACCCACCCAAAAAGAAGCCCTAGCCATTTTTTTGTGGGGGGGGGGGTTCAAAAGAAGATAAGACCAGGTCTTCTTTTTGGGGAAACACGGTGGTCAATTAAAGTTCAACTCTGGATCAACATCAGAAAAGGGTCAATGGAATCCAAGGAGAGCTGGATTTCGACCATTTGTGACCCCATTTGGACTCTAAGCTGATGACTTGTTTAACTCTGCCCCCACCTCTGCTTGTTCTACTCCCACAGACACCTACATATCTCAGGTGGTTTTGTTGGTTCTGCAAGGAGGAAGAGCCAGTGGTGGGATTCAGCCAGTTTGCACCGCTACGGGAGAACTGGTTGTTCACTTTCTGAGCAGTTTGGTGAATTGATTGTTGGAGGAAATCATTAGGGCAGAGAACCGGTTGTTAAATGATTTGAATCCCACCACTGAGAAGAACCATGTCAAATCCAGACAGGTTAAACAGCTCTGCGAATGTGATTTTTTTTTTAAAAAAAAGAACAGCTATTTTTTCAGAGTGTGGCACCGATGCATTTCTCAAGTAATTAATGTTTTCCTGAGCCTTGCTGCTTTCCATTATCTACTTCTGCTGAATGTGGCATTTCAAGAATGCTGAATAATCCCTCCAGAATGATTGAATTAGAAGACAAACAGTAAACAATGGAAACAAATGGGTGGCTAAGCCAGGTCCATTAAGGAAATGCCCGGTCATTTAGTAAATGCCAAATAGTCCCAATGAGTGACGGTGACCATGAGAAAGCATCAATCTCATGTTTTCCAAAGCACCAGAAAGCAAAACAACTTTAACTTTAACTTTATTTAAATTTATAAACCGCTCCCTCTCCCCAAAGGGACTCGGGGCGGTGTACAGTCAGGGTAAAAAACAACCATACATACATATAGATAGAGGAGGCAATATACAAACTGTACAGTAAAATACAATTAAGAACAACGTTAAAATCAACCCCTAAAATCTACCCCAAAATTAAAAATAATTAAAAATTAAAAATAACTGCCAGGAGGATAAAAATAGAACTATAGATGGGCTAGGCCAGCTAATTGGAACAGGTGGGTCTTGAGTTTCTTACGGAAGGAGCGGAGGTCAGAGGAACAACAGAGGAAAACTAACGAAGGAGAGAAGCAATCTAGAATTAAGGAGAGATTTTCCTAATGGTTAGAACAATTAACTAGTGGAATGATTTGCCTCCCGATGTTTTGGGAGCTCCATCACTGGAAGATTTTAAGAAGAGACAGTACAATCAATTGTTTGAAATGATGTATAGTCTCCTGCTTGAGCAGGGGATTGGACTAGAAGACCTCCAAGGTCCCTTCCAACTATGTTGCTGCTGTTGTTTAACTTAATAAATTTGAGAAAAGAGCTTATTAAAAACAGAATCATCCCTATCTGTTTTAATCCAGAGAGATATTTCCAACACCTATTCTGACCTAGGCTTCCCCAAAAAGCACGAAACAGATTCCTAGTCCCTTTATTAAACGAATGTGAATTCCTCTCCTTCACATTCAGCTAAGGGCTGGCAAACAGTCTTTCAAAGGGGAATTTATGACCACAGACCTTATCCAGCTTGGAAAGCTGCCATGTAAATATTTTCCAAACGCAGTGCTGTGCAAGGAAAGACTGGGCACAGAGTCTCTGAGATTCACGGACAGATCTTCACACTCCTGAAACAAATGAACGAATGAACAAATTGTTTCCTGCAAAAGCCCACTCCCCTTTCGCTCCTCTTTTATTTCCTCTGGGAGGGGCCATTCACCATCCAACTGTGGCCTTACACCCAAGTCAACCCTGATTTATGAGTTATTCTTTTCCTCTGGCAGCTCTGCACATGTGCCCACTGGGAACAGACTCCAGCTGTTCCTCTGCCTCACTGCTGTCTAGCCCCGAAGGCAGCTGAGAACTGTCAGATGGCTCTGGCCCCCTCTCTGCCTCCGACACAGAGCCCTTGTCCGAGACTTCCCCAGCCTCCAGGACTGGCCCAAGTTCATCCCCAACCTCCTCACTCTCTGACTCTGCTACCAACTCCTCTGGCTGCTGGCAGGCCACAACAACCCCTAGAATTCAGGATTTGTCAAAATCCATTGCTTTTCCTCCTCATCTTGTTCTGCTAATTTTTTTGAGGATCAGGAATCAATTATAATCAAACCAGTTACGAGGAATGTGACATTGCAAGAAAATAATTTGGTTTCAGTGTGCAGAATGTGGTCATATATATTACTTTTTAAGTCCTAGTGCTGTCAATGGAGGTTTATCTCTCCCATTAGATCAGTGTAAAGTGTTTAATTTAATTTGCACTGTGCATTATTTTTTTTGACTGCTTCTTGTTGTTTTTTTTTACAAATATATTTGGTTAACCCAAAGCTTCCTCAGCAAAAAAAGATGTGGGTTTTTTGTGACTAGGTCCAAAAAAGGAGCAGTTTATATGCCACTATTTTCCTTGTAATGAACATAAAAAAAATGTTTATGCATCTGAAGTTCTGAAGCAAAGAAAAAAATAAATAGCAAGTACATTTTTTTTAATGGACATATGCCATTTTATCTTATGCTTGGTTATATTCCTATGCTTGTGGATAGAAGTGACATGATAAATAATTGGGTTAAGAATATGGCAATTAGGAATATGTGCAATTCAACTTTGCAATTCGAAGTGTCAATTTGATTTGAATTTGCAATATGAAATATGATTCCAATTGCCATAGTCATTGAACTAGTGTTAGTATTGCTTTATAAAACCTCAATAAGGCCACACCTGGAATATTACATTCAATTTTGGTCACCACATTACAAGAAAAAAAAGTTGTTGGAACTTTGGGAAAAGGTGCAAAGACGAGCAAGAGACATATGAAGAACGGTTGCAGGAAATGGGTATGGCCAGCCTAGAAAAAACAAGTATTCCAGTATTTGAGGGGCTGCCACAAAGAAGAGGGGGCTAACTTATTTTTCAAAGCAAAAGAAACAATGGATGGAAACTAATCAAGGAGAAAAACAACTTGGTATTAAGGAGAAACTTCCTAACAGTGAGGGCAATTAACAATTATCCAGTGGATAATTGAGAAATTGTAGGTGTTTTAAAGAAAGGACTGGACATCCACCTATCTGAAATGGTATAGTGTCTCCTGCTTGAGTAGGGGGGTTGTTCTAGATGACCTCCAATCAGATCTATTCTGATTGATTGAAAAGTCTGACTTATAAAAATGGGGGAGATTGCATTCATATCTATCCAAACCTTTACTGAATTGACATTAACTCAAACATATGTCATTCGATTTAATAAGTGCATCCGTTCAGAGCGCCAAGAATCTCATTCAAATCAAAACAGTTCAATTCACAATTTCAAATACTCCTAATGTGCAAAGCACAAGCTGTGATGACTGAGTTAAATGTTAAACAAAATCAGCAGAATAACAATTCCACATTGCAGAATGCAAAGGGCACATATCTAATTCTTTTATTTATTTGTTTCTGTCAGTGCAAGATATATTCATCAACTGGAATAGGGCTTAGTAACCAGGTCAACCAATGAATAGACATGGCAACTGGGTCAGCCAATGAGGGCGGTTTGGAAACTGAAACAGTCTTTGCTGTGTGAGCAACGAGGAGACAGCAAGGAGCCTGGGCGTGGCTTAGCTCTGTAGCTCTGAGTCGATTGTTATGAACTAGTCTGCTGCTCTGAATTAAAACTGAAACTTCTCCTCTGCCTGTTTTTTGCTTGTATTTACTACCACGTTGGAAAACCTGGTTTTGGTATTGTATATTTACTTCATGTGTTATATGATATATAAAGAGAACTTAATGAATCCTGCTTAATCAGTCACCTGTGTGTGCTTTCTAGATGTGATTGTTGCTTGCAAACTCTGACAGTTTCTTCTTCTGTCATCTAGTAACCGCTGCAATAAAGCTACCCGGGATACACATAGAGTAAGAATGTTACTTAATTTCTGGGTATTTAAGACAGTTTGACAATGTGTGGGTAACTGACCTTTTCATCAGCACAGCAAATATTCCATAGACCTGAATGATATCCTTCAGTGCATTATTTCTCCCCAGCCCAAATGTCATCCCGTCTCTTCCCCAAGCCATTTACGGTGTTTGGAAAAAAAGGAGGGAAGTTTTAAAGGATTGGTAACCTTTGAAAAATATCTAAGCTCAGCTAAGAGCTGAAACGTTTAGCTAAGTCTACATGATCTTCTACAAATTCTAAATGTTCTTCTTTAGCCACAGATGAAAAGTGGAACAGAAATCTTTCCCCACAATTTAAGCTAAGAGCAGAAATATTATTTGAAGACATTCTTTTACATTTTGTATACAAATATCCCATTTTTTTTTCAATTTTCCAATTAATTAATTGTACAGGTAGCCCTTGATTTACAACCAGTGGGTGGGCAGGGCTACAGTCAGTGTATAAGGCACACCCAAATTTCACCCTCTTTAAGGGGCGGGAGTGTGTCTTATACTCCAAAAAATACAGTAAACTGATTTATTGATAAACAGTCTATGCCCAAGAAATCTTCTCAACTAATGGTTAGCACCTCTTTGAACTTAGATAAGAGTCAATAAAATTCAACGGAAGTTGGGCTTAGTTTGCTTGTGGCTACATAGGAATTCTAGGCTAATCCCTCTTTTAACTCCACTGCCACTCCTTCTTCTACATAGAAGCTCTTACCAACTAATTTCTTGACATCTGTTATGTCTCTTGGATATCTAGCAAATGGATTCTCATCTCCTATTCCACAGAGCATCACTGTATGCAATAAGTGTGTAATTTGGCTGTCAGGGTTCCAAATAGCATCCAAAATTAAATCAGAGTCCAAGGCAAAGGATTGCTCAAAGTTCCAATTTATTAAGAGAGCCATGTTGGCACATCTGGGAAAACCAGAATCTGAAGACTTCCTGGTTTTGAAGAACGGTTATGAAGGAAGCATATGAAGAACGGTTGCAGGAACTGGGTATGTTTAGCTTAAGAGAAAGAAGGACTAGGGGAGACATGATAGCAGTGTTCCAATATCTCAGAGGTTGCCACAAAGAAGAGGGAGTCAAACTATTCTCCAAGGCACCTGAGGGTAGAACAAGAAGCAACGGGTGGAAACTAATCAAGGAGAGAAGCAACTTAGAACTGAGGGGAAATTTCCTGACAGTTAGAACAATTAATCAGTGGAACAGCTTGCCTCCAGAAGTTGTGAATGCCCCAACACTGGAAGTCTTTAAGAATATGTTGGATAGCCATTTGTCTGAAACGGTATAGGGTTTCCTGCCTAGGCAGGGGGTTGGACTAGAAGACCTCCAAGGTCCCTTCCAACTCCACTATTGTATTGTATTGTATTGGTTTTCCCACCCAGTTGAAAATTCAAGATTTTGCTCCCACCCCCACAAGTCCATCCCATGGCCCAATCTCCCACTGCCATGCTGGCAGCTTCCACCCATCCAGTTTCGTTCAGTTGCAGAGGTGCAGAGACAAAGGATGACCTTGGCTTTCTAGAAAGAATTTTGTTATGGCCACATATCATCTAACTCTGTACAATCCCCCCTCCCATTTTCCCACAATAGAAAAGGCATAGTAGAATAATAGAAAGTGTGGCAGGCTTGAGATCCACAAGAAAATATGGCTGCAGGCCTGACATTAGCTTTACCTTGGGTGTCATTATTGCATTGATGGGTGAGGTCTGATGCAATTGAAAACATTTTTGATTCCTGCTTTGCATTGTCTTACTGTGATGTGTTCGACCCCTTCCCACCTGATGCTTTATATTACAAATATGAATATGAAAAATGAATCAACTGTCTCATACTGGAATCACCTAGGAACAATTATTAACCCACCATTAGTCATTTATCTATCATGAGCCATAGTGGTGAAGTGGTTAGACTGCAGTATACTCTGCTCACTTCCACGAATTCGATCCTGACCAGCACAAGGTTGACTCAGTCTTCCATCCTTCTGAGGTCAGTAAAATGAGGAGCTATATTATTGGGGGCAAGAGGCTGACTCTGTAAACTGTTTTAGAGAGCGCTGTAAAACACTATGAAGCAGTATATACTGTAAGTCTAAGGCTAAGTGTTATTATTTAGTTGTGGAAATCCAGAAGATGCAGGGTAAAATCTTTAAGATACCCAGTCTTAGACAAATAAATGATAAAGCTTGAAAAAATGTATTAGAAGAACTCAAATGTCACCCTGTCAAACCCACTTATTGTAGTACAATTAAGTATTGTGGGATCCATGATGCCAACTGAACTTGGTAGTTTTCTTGAAAACATTTCATTCCCAAAGACTCAGAGGGTACCAAAGACCACACAGTTCAACCCTGAATTACAAATATTCTCTTCTACTTAAGCATTGCTGAAAACAAGAGAGCACATAGATCTGGCAAGATTTTTTTTTTGTCAACCGCCTATATAAACAAACAAACAAACAAAGCACTATTGTTGAAAAATGTATCAAGCCATAAGTACTCACATCTTCCTACAAAAAGCTCTGTGTTCTGAGTTTCCACTCATAAAATCTCCAAGACCCATGTGACAGATTGAATGTCAGGCTGGTAAGCTGAGGAACTCTTGAAATTTATTTCCCAATTGTCACCTTCAGATTTGTCTCTCTATCCTTCTGCTTCTTTCTTCCTGAAGTCTACTTGTCCTCTTCATGATATCACTTAAGTCATGAGTGTTTCTTAGACAACTGTTGCATATCTTCTTTAAATATATATATATTTTTATATATATATATATATATATATATTTTTATATATATATATATATATATATATATATATATATATATATATATATATATATATATATATATATATATATATATATATATATATATATATATATATATATATATATATATATATATATATATATATATATATATATATATATATATATATATATATATATATATATATTCATCTTGAAAAAATATATCCTGGAGAACTGAAACAAAGCAAACTTTTTTCTATTAATTTGATTAATAAAGGGATCATAGAAATATTATTTTGGCTTGATTGAATTTTGTCCATAGAGGAATATGGCGAATATTGATCTTCATATGTTTTGAAAAGTACATAGGATAATTAAAAGAGGAACTGCATATGTTCATGACCAGTTTATGCCAAATAATTTATATTGTTTGTTTGTTTCTTTTATTGGATTTATATTGCCTAATTAATATAACAACAGACTTGGAAGGGACCTTGGAGGTCTTCGAGTCCAACCCCCTGCTTAGGCAGGAAACCCTATACTGTTTCAGACAGATGGCTATCCAACATCTTCTTAAAAACTTCCAGTGTTGGAGCATTCACAACCTCTGGAGGCAACCTGTTCCACTGATTAATTGTTCTCACTGTCAGGAAGTTTCTCCTCAGTTCTAAGTTGCTTCTCTCCTTGATTAGTTTCCACCCATTGCTTCTTGTCCTGCCCTCAGGTGCTTTGGAGAATAGTTTGACTCCCTCTTCTTTGTGGCAGCCCCTGAGATATTGGAAGACTGCTATCATGTCTCCCCTAGTCCTTCTTTTCATTAAACTAAACATACCCACTTCCTGCAAACATTCTTCATATGTTTTAGCTTCCAGTCCCCTAATCCTCTTTGTTGCTCTTCTCTGCATTCTTTCTAGAGTCTCCACATCTTTTCTACATTGTGGTGACTAAAACTGAATGCAGTATTCCAAGTGTGGCCTTACCAAGGCATTATAAAGTGATATTAACCCTTCATGGGATCTTGTTTCTATCCCTCTGTTTATGCAGCCTAGAACTGTGTTGGCTTTTTTTGGCAGCTGCTGCACACTGCTGGCTCATATTTAACTGGTTGTTTAATATTTAAATGTACCTATCTTGTTTCAGTTTATTAATATAAATCAGTGGTATCAAACTCAAGGCTTAGATCTGATCTGCGGGGCCGCCCTGGAAACAGCAAAGGACTGTTTTCACTGGCAAAGGGTTGCAGGAGGGCATTGCAGCTCAAAACAGACTACCATATTTTTCAGAGTATAAGATGCACTGGAGTATAAGAAGCATCAAGGTTTTGAAGAGGCTAATTAAAAAAAAAAGTTTTGGGACTCTGCAAACCTCCCCAAAACGGCCCGTTTTTCACAAAAATGGGCCCGGTTTTTTTCCAAAAAAGGGCCCGGTTTTTTTTTTCCCCAAAAAAAGGGCACGAATAGCCGTTAGGAGGCTTGTAGAGTGTTCCTGGGGGGGGGGGAGGTGTAGCCAAAAACTAGCAAAAAATGGTCTGTTTTTTGTGAAAATGGGCCCATTTTTGTCAAAAAAGGGTATTAGGAAGCTTATAGAGTGCTCCTGAGGATGGGGGAGGGGATTGAGCAAAAATGGACCATTTTGTGCTCATTTCTGCCTTCCCCAGCCCTCTGGAGCTCCCTGAAAGCCTTCTAAAAGCTATGCACAGGCATTTTGGTGAAGGGGGCGGGGTTTCAGGAGGCATCAACTGCTGTATTCAGTGTATAAGACGCACCCAGATTTTCAACCTCTTTTTGGAGGGAAAAAGGTCCGTCTTATACTCTGAAAAATATGGTAGCTATTCAAACTCTCTCCCCCCTTTTATAGATATCTTTCTTTTGTTACTCACAATTGGGTGCAATCTGAGATCAATATCACTCCATACCACTTTCCAGCATGACCTTGCTTCCTCAGAGTGAATGCGATGAAAAATGTGTGTCATTGTGTTGTGTGTTTTGATGGACCTGGAGCAACATGAAAGTGTGTCCCTTGTAATATTTGCAGTAGTTTAATTCTGGAAGACATTTTTTTTTCCTATTTTTTACAAAGATTTGATGGAGGTGTGCTTTCTTTCTTTCTTTTTTTTATGAGGGAGGGACACTTGAAGCTAGGCGACTTTTGGCTGCTGACCTAATTGACCTAGTTAGCTTTGGCTGTTAATAAGATACAGAAGAATCTTGACAAACTTGAACATTGGGCACTATCTAATAAAATGAAATTCAATGGTTAAAAGATTAAGGTTCTACATTTAGGCAACAAAAATGGAATGCACAGGTACAGTATAGGTGGTACCTTGCTCATAGTAGTAACTGTGAGAGGGATCTTGGAGTCCTAGTGGACAACCATTTAAATAGGAGCCAGCTGTGGGCAGCAGCTGCCAAAAAAGCCAACATAGTTCTAGGCTGCATAAACAGAGAGATAGAATCAAGATCACATGAAGGGTTAATACTATTTTATAACACCTTGGTAAAGCATCCAGTTATGGTCGCCATGATGTAAAAAAGATGTTGAGACTCTAGAAAGAGTGCAGAGAAGAGCAAAAAAGATGATTAGGGGACTGGAGACGAAAACATATGAAGAACGGTTGCAGGAACTGGGTATGTCTAGTTTAATAGAAAGAAGGACCAGTGGAGACACGATAGCATTGTTCCAATATCTCAGGGGTTGCCATAAAGAAGAGGGAGTCAAACTATTCTCCAAGGCTGGGAAACAAAGATGAACACATCCCCCTACAATTGAAAGTGATTGGCCAAGGAAAACCTTTATCTTTTTTTTAAAAGCATGCATTTATTTAAAAATAAAGTAACTTTGGAATTTGAGACACACCTCCAAAGATCCATTTAATGCTGTTATAATGCAGAATGAAGGGGAAAAATGTTTTCCTGCTAAATATCTTAAGAACAATGGTGAATTCCTAAAAACATTTTCCATTTTTCAACTTCTTTGTATCTGCCATCATCCTATAATTAAAAAAAAACATATTTTGGTATCTTGTGTTTGTGTCCAGCTATAAGGTTCAGGTCTAATAGACATGGATGCTATGGAAATGACTTTCTATAAAAATTTGGCTGCAGGAGAAATTCTGCGCCAAATTTGTTGCTTACCAATTGGGCTGATTTATATTCAGTAAAAGTCATTGCAATCCTAGTAACCATAACAACCTTCACATTTTGAGAGGATCATATTTCCTTGAAGTCGCTTGATACCTTGCTGGCTATCATTGTGATATGATACAGATATAACTACTTTTGCAAGTTAATTCCACAACCGTGTTTTTTTTTTTAATTTTGCTTTGAAAAAGTCATTTGAACATACTTTTTCTTGGTGTTGACAATACACTTATTAAAGCACATATTAAAATTGCAAGCCATTGGCTGCAGTGTTCAATTTAATTAATTTACATTAAATACTGCAACCAATAGTTGTGAAAATGGCATTATTAAATCACAGAAATATGTCATCTTCAGGACAAGGGAAATTGTTAGTGCAAGCATTGTATCAAGACAAAGTTAATGGACAGAAGAAGTCTACACTGAAAATCCTTCATCACTTTTTAAAAATTCTGCTTTATGATATTTTACATTCTTAAAAGCATCTTATCACTGATTTGGTGAAATAACCAATAATGGAAAGCTATAACTCTTTTTAAACTTATCTCAGAGAGAATCTTAAAGTCTGTAATATTATTCCAATTGTTGAATAATGGGTAGTACAAGAATTCAACTGAATAAGCATACATTTTAAATATGTCATTATGTAATGTGGCAGGATTTAACATCCGTTGCTATTAAATTTTATTATTAAAAAAAATTGCAATGGTGATATATTATTTTAATTAAAAGTGTTTTTCCCCTAATGTTGAACTGAATGTTAATTTCTATTACATATTCGAAGATTATAAGTAGGAGATGACCAGGCTGAGCCTGTGGAAGGAGTTAAGCATGGAGGTCATCAGTCTTGAGTCCCTTTTGCACTCATAACAGTTTTAAATCCAGCTCCACCTTGCATTCCATTGACTCTAAATTTGCTTTGACTGTTAGTAGTTCAGATTCTTGTAGAGACTGTTAGCATGCAATAAGCCTATATTCACAAGAACCTCCTCCACTCCTGATTTCCTGTGTTTGCAACTATCTTCTAGAATTAGTGAAAAACTTTAAAACCCCCAATTGTATCCATCTCTAAGAGACATTTGAGACTTCTGAGGGACTAGAACCATCTTCTAATTTATTCTCCTATATTCTGAAATGTTTGCTAAGACATGCATTTTATGACACCCTGGATCTTGTTAGATAACTTCACTTTGCAAAAAAAAAATGTGAACAAGATGCTATAGTAAGTGGAAGTACCACTTGCTGTCAGTTTTAATGTTTTGTGACAACCTCCCTAAATTGTTCATCTCAGGTGATTTCGTGCTCAAATCTCTAAATTTTGGATCAGAAATCTGAGTAATTAAAGGCTGGGAATCCCATTAGAAAAGACTTTATTTTATGTGGAGACAATAATCATGGATATTAGTTGATAGCATATGAAGCTGCATTGCATGCTACTTATTTAAAACATTTTGAAAATGTCAGAAGAGGGTCATTTCTAAATCCAGGATGGCGAAATGGTGGCATGCATGCCAGAAGTGACATGCAGAGCCCTCTCTTTGCCATTGGCATGCCATTGCCAGCTGCTCTTCTGATTTCCGGTGCAGTCTTTGTGGCTGCCGGAGCGCTGGAAAACAGCTCAAGAAATGGCCAGTAAATAGCCTAAAAAATGGCCAAAGCAATAGGCAATTTCTCTGGCTGAAAATGGCCCAGAAAACACCCCCCAAAATGGTCCGAAACCAAATCATTTTCCAGCCAGTTTCCAAAACAGCCAAAAAACAGGCATGCGCACACCGGCCAGCTTGTCTTCAGGTTTCCAGTGCTCAGGTACATGCAAAGACCAGCTGGTCGGTGCACATGCATGTGCCAGAAACCCAAAGACCAGCTGCACATGCCGGCCAGCTGCTATTTGAGTTTTTTATGCTCTGGTGCTTGCACATGCACGGACATTCCGGTTTGGGCACTTGGTGCTGAAGAGGTTAGCCATGGCTATTCTAGATGGTCCCTTCCTCCACTCACACAATGTCAGTTGTAACGGCAAAGTAATTGCATTTCTTCTAGTAACCCAGCATGGATTTGCAGTTTGGCAGTTAGAACAGGGGATATGTAAGAGAAAAAAAATACCACTAACATAATTGTTAGGAAGATATTAGTAGGGATGTTAAGATGCTGGTTTTTTGTTTTTAGTTTAAGTTAGCAACCCTTGCAAATGTCACATGAAAACACTTTGAGAACCTTCACAGTGATGTAGTATTTATGAAACATCTCATGAAAACAATGATGGAGTCTACCGTACAGACATGACTTTCATTTCATCCCCTACCTGTGCACCAGCACAATTGTTTCAAATTCACACTGAAAACACCCCGTTTTAGGCTTTGAGCTGTCTCTAGCTTGAAGCCATCATTGTGATTTCCCTGGAAGTCTTGTAACCGTTCTGCTTTGACTTCAAAACAAGATTGATTTTATGCTCAGATGCTCCCAGAATTTTTTAAAGCAAGTTGTTTTCAAGTTTGGGCAAACTCTTTCCAACTCAAAAAGGAGAGCTTAAAGTTCTAAGCCTTCTGAAATCAAAACCCTTTGCGTACCGAGGGGTCCTTGGTGTTCTCTGAGCTTGGTTGCTTCCTAGCATTACCCAACTTGGTAATATTATCAGTTCAAAAGGGAGAAGGGGTTATGGAGAAGTGGAGGAAGACTGTGGGGTCCTTGGTGCTCTCTGAGATTGGTTGTAGTCTTGTAGATGGTTCATGACCCAATTACAGAACATCAATGTTTGAAGGGAGTGGGGTTTTGGGGGAGGAGGAGGAGGAGGAGAAGGAGGAGGGGGAGGAGGAGGAGAATTGTGGGATCATTGGTGCTTTCTTGGTTGTATTCTTACAGCTGCTTCATTGTTCTGACCAATCTTCTTCCCTCGCCCACACAGAACACGCTCCGGAACAATACTACTTTAACAGGATTTATTGCACAGACAGACAGACAGATCCTTGGCAGTAAACCACCACGACAAGGCTCACAGACACGAGACACGATAGCAGCTGTCCAGCATGCTACGTTTCCAAGACCAAACTTCTTGAATAATTCCTTTGTTGACTACTGCAAAGGGCGTATGCTCAGTCAATCCTTTTATAGCCTGAAGGGGAGTCTACTAATCAGCACCTGAGAGCCCTTACCGCCGATAACGGCGCCCTTGCTCCCTGCGTCTGTGGGCGCGGCGGTAACGAGCATCTAAGAACTCCCTGCTGATGTCTGAGTCACTGTCCCGTGACTCCTCCCCACTGCTCCAAGGCATGGCATCAGGAGCCCCCCTCCTCTGGCTCTCACTGCTGCGCCATGCCTCAGGCGCCTCCTGGTGGCCGACCAGACTCTCCAAACCCTGCTCAGAGTCAGAACCCTGCCCAAGGTCCTCCTCATTCTCCAGAGCCGACTCATAAGGACCCTCACTCTCGGAGTCTGGTGGCAGCTCCAACGGCTCCTGCTGGGCCACAACACTTCATTACCCAATCTTCCCAAATATCTGCAAGAAAACAACCAAGCTCAGAGAGCAGCAAGGACTCCTAACTTCAACCAGGAAATTTATTGGTATTGTGCCTACTCCTAATAATTAGCTTCGGAATGCATTTCCAATTAATAAAATAAAATAATAAAATAATAATAAAATAAAATAATAAAATAATAATAAAATAAAATAATAAAATAATAATAAAATAAAATAATAAAATAATAAAATAAATAATAAAATAATAATAAAATAAAATAATAAAATAATAAAATAATAAAATAATAAAACAATAAAACAATAAAACAATAAAATAATAAATAATAAATAATAAATAATAAATAATAAATAATAAATAATAAATAGTAAATAATAAATAATAAAATAATAAAATAATAAAATAATAATAAAATAATAATAAAATAATAATAAAATAATAATAAAATAATAAAATAAATAATAAAATAATAAATAAAATAATAAAATAATAAAACAATAAAACAATAAAACAATAAAACAATAAAACAAACAATAAAACAAACAATAAAACAAACAATAAAACAAACAATAAAACAAACAATAAAACAAACAATAAAACAAACAATAAAACAAACAATAAAACAAACAATAAAACAATAAAACAATAAAACAATAAAACAATAAAACAATAAAACAATAAAACAATAAAACAATAAAACAATAAAACAATAAAACAATAAAACAATAAAACAATAAAACAATAAAACAATAAAACAATAAAACAATAAAACAATAAAACAATAAAACAATAAAACAATAAAACAATAAAACAAAACAAAACAATAAAACAAAACAATAAAACAAAACAATAAAACAAAATAAATTAATGAAATGAAATGAAATAAAATAAAATTGATTAATTAATAAAATAAATTAATTTATGAATTAATAAAATAAAATAAAATTGATGAATTAATCTATTAGTAAGGCATGATACTTTTCTTATTTTCACCTATAAGTCTCTTCAATCCTAGGCACATATTCATCCACAACTGTGTGAAAATGTAATTCTATTTAATTTTTCTGAACTTGTATTTATATCTATTTTCTCCCCAAATGTCTTTGTTAATATAGCTTGATTAGAGTGATATGTTTATGTATATTGCTGAGAATAGACAATCTCTCAAGATGATTTGAACGTGGAAGGTTCATCTCAACATTCAAGTATTATATTTCTTTGGCATCTTGTAATACGATAAATGTGTTGAAACTGGATTTGAATTAATTTAACCAAAAAAGTATTGTAAGGTGTTTTTTTTGGGGGGGGACGACACACAAGTAGTACATATTTGATACAGCTGTATTCTGTTGGATAATATTTCTCTATTCCCTTCTGATTTCAACCAACATTAGCAGAGTTAAAGTCATCTGAATTTCTCTTATTTTTCTTTTTCACAAAAAGCATCTTGTTGACATTTCACCTCTGTTGGTTGAAGGGAGAGAGAAATTTGATGTAGCTTAGTGCTGGAAAACAAATACAGATAAAGAAATGGTTTTCCCTCCATACAAAGAGTCAGCGTGTGATAGCTTAATAAAGCTCATAAAACAAAGAACTGTGGCTATTTTTCATGTTGATAACCTTTGGAGTCCACAAAAAGAAAGACCCAAAACTGTTATTTCAACAGTATTTGCCTTGGTCTCCAGCTGTTGTGAAGGAAAGTAATCAGAAAGCTGGATTATTTAATGGCAGGCGATCAAAATGCATTTTAATGGGGAAAAAAAGAAGGGAGGGGATGCTATAGAAACAGCTACATCACCTTTTCATTCCAGTTCATGAACTCTAAACTTTTTTTTTCCAATGCAATGATTCTCAAAATAAAATAAAATAATAAAATAAAATAAAATAAAATAAAATAAAATAAAATTGAAATGAAATGAAATGAAATAATGAAATGAAATGAAAGGAAAGGAAATAAAATAAAATAAAATAAAAAAATGAAATGAAATAAAATAAAAAATGAAATAAAATAAAATAAAAAATAAAATAAAATAAAAAATAAAATAAAAAATAAAATAAAATAATAAAATAAAATAAAATAAAATAATAAATAAAATAATAAATAAAATAAAATAATAAATAAAATAAAATAAAATAAAATAATAAAATAAAATAGAATAGAACAACAGAACAGCAAAACAAAACAAAACAAAACAATAAAAATAGAACAAAACAAAACACCCTTAAGTTTTGTAGTATTAAGCATCGAGTATTAAGAAAATCCCACACAGTTTCTCACATCATACCATTTTATATAGAATAGGTATAGACTGCTGTGCTGCTTACATTTATTTTAGAGCGTGTCCCATTAAATCAGTGGGGATTCTTTCTGCAGATGGATGGTGCTGTAAAACAGAAATGCTACCAATTGCAAACTATGTTAAGTCTGTCATAGAAATACCAAGACCAGCTCCATATTTTTATCTGTGGAGATTCTCCAGGTCGGGGTTGTCCCAAAGGTGCATTTTCAAGAGGCAACTGGACTACTTGGAAAGGGAGCGGCTAATAAATCCAAATTTATTATTATTATTATTATTACTTCCTTTGTTTTTCCTTGAAGACATTTCGTTCTGAAGAAGATCCTTGGATGAGAAATGAAACATCTTCAAGGGAAAACAAAGACAATTCCATTTGCCTCTTGAAAAAAACATATTTGGGACAGTTCTTTTTAAACATCAAACATCAACTTCCGTTCAAAACTCAAGACCCACCTTTTTCAACTAGCAGGCCTGGCCCAACCATAGCTCCATTTTATTCCTCCTGGCAATTTTTAAACTTGTAATTTCCATTGGGGTTTTAAATTTAACTTATTTTAATATTTCTATGTCATTATAATATTGTATTGTGTTTTATACCTCCTCCGTACAATGTGTAATTTTATAATATGTGTTTTTATTTATTGTACGCCGCCCCGAGTCCCTTTGTGGAGAGGGAGCGGCTAACAAATTTAATAAAATAAATAAATAAATAAATAAATCAACAAATTGAACGGTAGCTGGAATTGATGTCTACTTTCATGAAAAGAAGGACTAGGGGTAACACGATGTCCTGGCATAATTATAATTGTGACAACTGTTACCTCCTGGAAACATATTCTTACCTGGTTATTTATAGGGTACGGTTTTAAATTTAACTGATTTTAGGGTTTTTAGAACCAGATTTATATTCTTCCGTACAGTTCTTTTTAAATTTTTAACCTCCTCCTTATGTGTATTTATATCTGTATTTATATTTGTATTTGATACTTATTGTTTGTTGTGTGGACTGTACACCACCCCAAGTCCTTTTCGGGAGAGGGGGCGGTCTAGAAATTCGAAGAAAATAAAAATAAAAAATAAATAAACGATAGCAGTCTTTCAATATCTCAGGGGTTGTACACACCAGTGGTGAAATTCAAAAATGTTTACTACTGGTTCTGTGGGCGTGGCTTGATGGGCGTGGCAGGGGAAGGATATTGCAAAATCCCCATTCCCTCCCACTCCTGGGGGAAGAATATTGCAAAATCTCAATTCCCACCCCACTTTGGGGCCAACCAGAGGTGGTATTTGCCAGTTCTCCGAACTACTCAAAATTTCCACTACTGGTTCTCCAGAACCTGTCAAAACCTGCTTAATTTCACCCCTGGTACCCATAGATAACACAGAATCCCACAACACAAAAACCACTTTATTTGCTGTTTTTGTATGTAGTTTAGGATTGTTTCTATGCCATTTTTCTGTTATGATCTGCTTTTATCTCCTCTGATTACTCCTTTGAAGACTATCTGAACTAGAATCCATTAATTATATTGCATATTCCTAAATTATAAATACCATTTTTTAAAAGAAGAAGATGGAATAGAATTATCATTGTCCAGTTCTCCTTCAGAACCAAATGCAATTTTTGCAGCCATGATTCAACCTGTTTTCTATGGGATGGATTGTCCCATTACTAGCCGATAGCCTCTTTCACAATTATGCAGCAAAACCAGAGGTGGGCTGCTCCCAGTTGGAACCAGTTTGAGCAAACCAGTAGTTTTGACCACCGTCTGGGTCCACCCTCACCCCATGCCTTGCCCACTCTATTCACCGTGGCTGCCCGAGAAGGTGTGCTGGGAACTGCACACATGAAATCGTTATTTTTGAAACTGCATGCAAGGGCAGAAGGCGCATGCGTGAGTGAAGCGTGCATGTACACACAGTCACATTTTCAGCTCTGCACTAGGCAAACTGATTGTTAAATTATGTGAAGTCCACTTCTGAGCAAAATCCCAAGTTAAATTGTCCACAGGATTAAATTAGTGGCGGCTTTATAAATAAATAAAGACCTACAGCAATTTACTGCCATTATTGTTCCTCTATGATAATCGTCTTGTTTATTTGTATTTTATTTGTCATTTTAGTCTCCTTTGCTGAATTTTTTCCCTCTGATCTAACCTTTGACTTATTCAGCTGTTAAATCCGTTGGTAAGCTTCTCGTAAGCTTCCAGGTCTCTAATGGGGGTAATGATGGGGTCATGTTATGATTCAGAAATAATCATGATGACATTTGAAGAAGAAAACAGTAATACGTGGCTAGTTGTTTTCTTTTCTTTGGTGTTTTAAGTGCCACTTATGACCAAATATCCAATTTGGCATCTAGTTTTATCAGTAACAACAACGAAACAGCCAACCATCAAAAACCAATCATAGTCTTTTGTATCCAGATGCAAATCTGCAAGTAACATTTTTTAATTGTTCATGTACTGTATTTATTAAATTTATGGGCCAATCCTCTCTCTGTCAAACAAATCCTGCTGGCTTGTTGTTGTTGTTAGTTGTGAAGTCAGGTCCAACCCATTGTGACCCCATGGACAACATTCTGTTGAAAGAAATGTCCTTCTGGGTTCGGCTCCAAGTGGGGAAAAAGACGCTGGAGACATGGAGGCTGCTTGGAAAGATGGTTTAATGGTGGACAGGACCACATGGCTTGAGCTCCTGAACAGAAAAGGTGATCACATGCTTCAGTGTTGGGTGGAGAAGAAGAGAGAGCGAAGAAGGGGCTTGCAGGGTTTTTTTATAATCTGTTTGGCCCCAACTCTCTGTTTCCTGTTCCTGTGTAAAAAATGTATTTTGATTGGTTGTCGGACTCCCTTGGGGCAATGCAGAGGCAACTCTCTAGGCTGTGTTTTGAATCCAGGTTTGGTTGATTTCTCAGATGCCATGTGGGGAGTTGGGTAAAGGGCCAATATTATCATGCCTTAATCCCATCCCCCTGGAGCTGAAGGGGAGAACTCTTTATTATGTAAAGGGACTGGCTTGGCCATCTTAAGGGCCCATTGACAAAGGGGGATGGGCAGGAAGCTGCAGGGAGCTACTTCATCTTTAAAACATGTTTCTCCCTTTTCACATCCAGGGAAATATAATATTCTGCCTTTTCAATATTTCCTAGGATATTTTATTTTTCTAGGAGAGGGGTGGGTTTTAACTTCCTATAGTTCCTCCAGGCCTTCCTGTACCATCCTCTGGAGTCCATTTAAGCTCACACCAACTGTGTGGGGAAAAAACATAATCAGGATAGATTTGAGAAGGAAAGAGAACAAGAAAAGATATACAACTTTTTTGGGGTTTGCGGAAATACCACTCCAAGAAAATAAAAATTAAGAACTGGAAGAAACACTTACAACAATAGAAAAAGAAAGGAAGAGAGAAGGAGAGGAGAGGGGAGAAGAGGAAGAGGAGAGAAGGAAGATAAAGGTAAGGAGAGAAAGATCAAAGGGAGAGAGAGAGAAGGAGAGATGGTAGGAAGGGAAAGAGGAAGAGAGGAGTTGGGGAGAAGTAAGAGAAGAAGGAAGGGAAAGGAGAGGAGGAAGGAAGAAAGTAGAGAAGGGAGGGAGAAAAAAAGGGAAAATAAGATGGTGCCAAAACAGGCGAGGGATGGCAAACAAAGCAACTTAAATGGTATGTTATAATCCTGTAAATGGAATGACAAATGCATAAGAATGACGAATGTAAAAATGAATAATAACTATGTGAATGTATACCTATAATTGTATGTAAGAGAACAAAAAGTAAAAACAAAAAAAACTGAAAAAAAAGCTCACACCGACTGCTTTGGTGACTCCATCCAGCCACCTCATTCTCCTCCGTCCCCTTCTTCTTTTGCCCTCCATCGTTCCCAGCATGAGGCTCTTCTCCAGGGAGTCCTTCCTTCTCCTTAAGTGGCCAAAGGATTTGAGTTTCCTCTTCAGGATCTGGCCTTCTAAAGAGCAGTCAGGGTTGATCTCCTCTAGGACTGATCGGTTGGATCGCCTTGCAGTCCAAGGGACTCGCAGGCGTCTTCTCCAGCACCAGAGTTCAAAGGCCTCCATTCTTTGGCACTCAACCATTCTTATGTAAGCCCTGCTGACTTATAGCATGATGAAGATAACAATACAAAACTTTAACAACTACAATTAACAAACATTGAAGATAAGAACCAGTATACAACCGAGTGATACACTTGTGGAATTGCATTTCATCAATTGGCCTTCAAGAATGCTTATGGTAACAATACCTTAGTTCCTACATATTGCTTCAATATACTCTTTAGATCATTGCCCTCCATCTTCAATTCCTATTTGAGACCGTATTGTTTACACAATGAAGGCATCACTCCCTTCCCCTCCACTTTTTTCTCTAGTGGTTTTTCTCACTCAGCTCACTTCACTTTTCCCATTAATGAAAGTGCTTCTGTAACTTTATTAATAGGGTTGTGCAAAGGTGCAAAGGTGCTTAAAGCAGCTAGGCGAATTTGTCTACCGCCTACCTGAAAACATCTCAAAGCTGCGACGTGTCTGGTTGAGAATGTTCAGTGGCCGTCTGCAGTTTGAGCATAATCTCCAAAGGCCCATTCTGCCTCCGATATATGTCCTAAAGCCTCTTTACTACAGACAGGGAAAGTGATGTACAGGCCTATTCATTGATCAAGAGTGCTGCCTGTGTCACTGATTGTGATTGGAAGAGCTACTTCAGCTTGTATTGAGACTTAAGAGCAAACTGTGAGTAACATTTGAATTGCTTTCTTTGGAAGACAATATCACGGCAATGATATGATCTTACAAATGGCTACAGGCTAATGCTGAAAAACAGCTTGTTACTTTCCTTACTTTCCTATCTTCCCCACTCATAAACTATCTGAAGGATTTTGAGGGAAGCCAAAATATATTTAATGAACTATTTATCAGAAGCTGGCACAAATCTTGTCTTCCCCTTGATCTTTGTTTTATTAAGGTTTTTAATTCACAGTGAGCCAGGCAGATGTTTGTCAACACAAAGAAATGGGGACACCTCTAACCACAATCTACCAACAAATCCTTAAGAGCCTTAAAAAATAAAGTATTGTGGTTTTTGCATGCTAGCTGGGAAATTATTCTGTTTGTGTAGAAAGGGCAAAGTTTTGGAAAGATTCGAAATTGATGCTTCTTTGATTTCCCAAGAAACTTTGAAAGGTCAAATGAAAGAGAAGCAGATCTATTAATTCTTCTTAGGCTGTGTCTCTGATGCAAGAATCACACAGCTTGGCTATTTGCTTAAGCTACGTCAATAAAATGTGATGGGTATTCAACAGGATTTGCAAATATTGCGGTTAATTATCCTTCCCCAAAATAAAACAGTCAATGATATATCTCAATGTTTCTCTCTTTGGTTTCTATGTTTTTTTTAAAAAAAATCATAGCAGAGCCTTATGTAAAGCAGATGGCCTTCTGCATCTCTCTATAATTACCCATTCCCAAATTCAAGATCTAGTGGAATGCTCGTATTCTAGACCAAGCATCATTTTTCACATAGAATATAATGAAGCGCAATGACTTGGTGGCTAAGACGCTGAGCTCGTCGATCAGAAAGGTCGGCAGCTTGGCGGTTCGAATCCCTAGTGCCGAACAACGGAGTGAGCTCCCGTTACTTGTCCCAGCTTCTGCCAACCTAGCAGTTCGAAAGCAGATTTAAAAAATGCAAGTAGAAAAAATAGGAACCATCTTTGGTGGGAAGGTCACAGCATTCCGTGCACCTTCAGCATTGAGTCATGCTGGCCACATGACCACGGAGACGTCTTCGGACAGCGCTGGCTCTTCAGCTTTGAAATGGAGATGAGCACCTCCCTCTAGAGTTGGGAACAACTAGCATATAGGGCAGTGATGGTGAACCTTTTTTGGCTCGCGTGCCACAAGTGGGGGGAGCGTAGGGGGGTCGTGTGCGGGCGTGCCGCACCCATAATGCAACACGCGACCCCCTCAGTGTGCATGCGTGCACAACGCACGACCCCCCCATTTTTACATGCTTTTTTCGCCCTCCCCAGGCTCCAGGGGCTTTATAGGAGCCTGGGGAGGGTGAAAAGAGCCTCCCCCGCCCCCCCCGGAGGCCCTCTGGAGGCTTCAGGGACTGTCCGGAGGCTTCCCTGAAGCCTTCGGAACGCTTAAAACCACCCTCCGAGCAAACCGGAAGTGACTTCCGGGTTGCTCGGAGGGTCGTTTTAAGCGCTCCGAAGGCATCAGGGACGGTCCCTGAAGCTTCTGGGGGGGCGGGGGAGGCTCTTTTCGCCCTCCCCAGGCTCCTATAAAGCCTCTGGAGCCTGGGGAAGGCGAAAAATAGCTTTTAAAAAGGTGAACTCAGCTGGCCAGCGTGCGCATGCGCGCTGGCCAGCTGACAGGGCAGCGCCTCGCGTGCCCTGACAAATGGCTCCGCGTGCCACCTGTGGCACGCATGCCACAGGTTCGCCATCACTGATATAGGGGAACCTTTACCTTCTACTGAAACTTTGGCTTGCAATATAAAGTAATGGGGTTTTGCACCTGGGATTCCCACTGAGTGGACAGGGAACAAAGGACATTAATCCATTATGTGGATGTTGAATTCGGATCTGCCTTGCAGATAATCTATAATGCCTAAGTATGTTTATATTATTTCCTCCTCCTCTAAGGGTTGGGAGGTGGTATAACGACTTAGTGGTTAGAGATACTGAGTGCCAACATCCAGCTTGAGTATCCAAAAAAAAGTCCATAATCATTTCATTTTTGAAAAGCTTACTGTTTATTGAACACATTGCATGTTAATGGCGAGGTAAAACTAATTCTGATATTCTCAGGCATCAGTTCACACTATTAAACAGGGATTTTTGCAGCCAAACCCCCAGGCTTCCATGTAGACCATGTAAACAAGTTCTCTTTGTTATGGGAACCATCTGCCTTCTTCTTCACACCTGTTAAGATGCCCTTGAAAAGTTTCCAGAGTCTCAGAAGCTTTAGTGGAACTGTAGAAGTTTTGTTTCTCCAACTAACCCTTTTGTAATCAGCATGTGTCATCCCCCCCCCCTTACTCTAATGACAAGTTGAAACAAAGAGACACATAGCTGCCAATGTTTCATTCCTGACACTGAGTTTGTTCAGATGACAGTCTGGGTGTCAAACCTGCAATCATATTTCTTTTAGGATCTTTGGTCTGCCACACACTCTCTTATTTTACTATGCTGTTTCATTAGTGGGGAATAGTAAGGAGTAGAATTGTAGAATGTGTTGTTGTCAAAATAAAACATTCCTTTCTAGAAGCCCAAGGTCATCCTTTGTCTCCGCACCTCTGCACCTGACCGAAACTGGATGGGTGAAAGCTGCCAGCATGCCAGTGGAAGATTGGACCATGTGATGGACTTGTGGTTGTGGGGGCAAGATTTTGAACTTTCAACTGGGTAGAAAACCCAGAAAGATTTCGGATTTGGGTTTCCTACAGATGTGCCAACATGTCTCTCTTAATAAATTGGAAGTTTGAGGAAAGTTCTGCCTTGGACTCTGATTTAATTTTGGATGATATTTGGAATACTGACATTGGGTTTGAGACCCGAATTCCACACAATGGGGTGAGCTCCCATTACTTGCCCCAGCTCCTGCCCATCTAGCAGTTCAAAAGCATGCAAATGTGAGTAGATTAATAGACACCGCTTCAGTGGGAAGATAACAGAGTGCCTTTGGTGTGCAGTCATGATGTCCACATGGCCAAGGAAAAGGTCTTTAGGCAACACTGGCTCCCTTGGCCATGGAACAAAGATGAGCACCTTGTCCCAAGGTTGGACACGACTGATGGGGAAACCTTTACGTTACTTCCTCTAAGGTATGTTCATCTACCTGAGCTAATAAATTGGCCATATGTTTAGAGATATGCATCGTTCAGAGAAGCATTGATTAGCGACACTTCCCTTGTGATGTGGGATCTATTTAAGGGCTATACTCTCCCAATGTTTACTGACAACGATTCTTATTCTATGATGCTCTGATAATGAATAGGGGAAGGAAAAGTGCACATATGTGCACACCAGGTCATACTAATAGACAAGATCTGCTCTCTAATGCGAAAGATGACTAGACTCACAAACTGGTAGAAAGGTAAAAGTAACTCTAATCACAACTGTAATCTTCTGAGTTACTCCCTTCCTTGGCGTGTGTATTCCCACAAATTTGTTTTCTGGCAGCCCCGGGGTGGTGCGTGGTCATCTTGTTGTCCCCTCAGCTTCTCTTTTAGGGGATTCTCAAAGTGACTACTGTAGATAATTGTGTAGATATCTCACAAGAACTTGTGAAATCTATGTTTTTTAAGATATATGGAGGAAATCACATTTCCTACCAAGTAATTTCGGATTAATGAAATAGCTGCTCCGGGAGGAGAGCATGTTGAGGCTAGCTCCAATTTCCACACATCCAAACCTTTGGCTTCATCTCACTAGATGTCCATGCTTGGTAGGAATGCAAAGAATTAGCTGAGACTCTAATACGGCTGCCCTGTGGCACACAAGTCATTTCAACAGCAATAGGAGGTAAAGGATTAGGAAGGCTTGATAACTGGAAGTTGGCCAGAAGCCATGAGGAGACAACTACTGTGTCTTAGAAGCAAGGCAATGGCAGAACTATCTGATTCTCTACTGAGGTTAGCCTTGAGGATAGTACCACATGACTTTCAGAGCTAATTAGCTTTCCAATTCCTGGTTATTCTTCTTTCAGGTGAAAGTTTGAAGCCCTAGTTATTTTTGAGTGCCCACAGGCATTCTCTTAAACAGAAGAATCAATCTCAGGATTCTTCTAGCATCCTTAGACCTTAGACCATGGAAAGAAGATCTGTATAATAAGCCTATGTAGCACTTTAGATCCATTGTTATGACATGCCCTGGACTAGTGGAGGGTTACTACTGGTTTGGGCCGGTTTTCCGGGTGGTGCCATAGGCGTCACCATCTTGTTTTTTCGCTTCTGCACATACACAGAACAATTTTAATTGCACTGTGCAGTGTGCATGCCCACGAGCAAACCAGCAGTAGTGCCTGCCAAAGCTCAACACTGCTCTGGAGGGTTTGAATCTGCCAATGGAGCACCTGTTTGCAACCTATTAAATCAAATGCACTTTTCCTCTGATCCTGCAGCAACTTAATACCACTGGGTGTGCCTACCATCAGAACAAGTAGAGAGTATCAGCTAGTATCGTTGCCCCACTTGGGAAGGAAGGAAGGAAGGAAGGAAGGAAGGAAGGAAGGAAGGAAGGAAGGAAGGGGAGAAATAGGCAAAGGGAGGGAGGGAGGGAGGGAGGGAGGGAGGGAGGGAGGGAGGGAGGGAGGAGACTCTCTTTTGAATGGGGAAATGAGTGAGAGCAGAAAATGTGCCTCTATAGTTAATCTAACCTTCTTCATCAGGGAAAGAAAATTACCATGGACCCAGGGAAGGGATGCTCATCTTTAATTAACTGGTTTAACTCCCAAAACAAAACACTGTAATTAGATCTTCTCTACTTGGTTGATTGGAGATACTGGGCAAATCAAAACAGAATAAAACTATCTTATTGTTTTGGGAGAGAAATAGCATTGCCTAATATGAAGGATTATTTAGCATAAAGCAATATTGATGTTCCTATTCATCCTTACTGTTAAAAGATGATTCTACCAGGTAAAAAACATTATTGAACAAACAGGAATCCACAAAGACTTTGAAGGAAACAAAAGAACACAACAAAAAGAAAGCAGGGGATGATGGGCTCAGCTTCCAAATGTTTTATTATGCTTTCATTTTAACATGCATGGAAATAAGCTCTTATTGGGTTCATGCCTAGACAATTGTCAAGCTCTATTTTTTGCTTGTTAGGATGTGTTTGATGTCAGCCCAGACACTTGCAATGATCTCCTTCATCCAGACTATTGATATGTGTTTTTTTTCCCCCAGGAATAAACATACATAATTTGTGGACGTTGCATTGATTGGGTCAAATCTTTTTTAGAGAACATTAACAATAATAATAAAAATAGCATATGAAATTTCTACTGCAAAATCTCAATCTGGGGCCAGCCAGAGGTGGTATTTGCCGGTTCTCCAAACTACTCAAAATTTCTCCTACCGGTTCTCCAGAATCTTTCACCTGATCCGTCCCCTGAATTTTTCTATTTCCCTTTGAAAGCTGCCAAGTTGATAGCTGTCACTACATCTTAAGACAGCAGATTCCATAAAAGTGTTTTGAACTGTGTAAAGAGCTATTGGCTTTCATTTGTAGTTCTCGAGCTGTAGTATTAAGCATCGAGTATTAAGAAAATCCCACAGAGTTTCTCACATCATACCATTTTATATAGAATAGGTATAGACTGCTGTGCTGCTTACATTTATTTTAGAGCGTGTCCCATTAAATCAGTGGGGATTCTTTCTGCAGATGGATGGTGCTGTAAAACAGAAATGCTACCAATTGCAAACTATGTTAAATCTGTCATAGAAATACCAAGACCAGCTCCATCTTTTTATCTGTGGAGATTCTCCAGGCCATGGTTGTTCCCAAAGGTGCATTTTCAAGAGGCAACTGGACTTTTCTGGGTTTTCTTTGAAGATGTTTCGCTTCTCATCCAAGAAGCCTCTTCAGCTCTGACTGCACTCGCACGTGCCACCTCTGTGCATGCATCACATCAGAGCAGGTGGGCGGAGCCTGCAGAGCGCGCCTGCAAAGAAGCAAACAGGGAATCCACTGCGCCATGCGATTTATATTAGCTAGAAAGCAGGAAATCCTGCTTTTTTCAGCTAATATAAATCGCGCAACAGAGCTGATCACCGGAAATATTGGTTCGCCCGAATCAGTAGCATTTTTTTTTATTACCAGTTTGTGCGAACCGGTCCGAACCGGTAGCGTTTCACCCCTGGGGTGAGTTTCAAGAAACTGAATTTCAGTTAGATAAGACAGAAGCGCAATTGGACGGCTTATCGGTCTGAAAGGTTGATCGATTCCTGTCCTGAAAGGATCAAATATGAATTTTAAGGTTGCTTTAAAAATTACTTGTTTTGTTTTTGGTTTCCATTTAGGAAAAAGAAAGTTCAAGTGTTGCACACTGTGATAAATTGTACCCAGGAAAATGGAATATGAGTTATTTTGTCATCTAATGCATAATCAAGCTGTGTAATTTGACAGTATAAAATACATGAGCGATGGCCACCAACTTTGTCAAAATTGTTTTAGTCTTTTTCTCACACCCACAGATATTATGTCCCAACATTGACCCTTAAAGTTACTCCATACAAAATGGGGATGTTTGTAAGAATTAACATAATTACCACAAGCCTTGATCCATGTTAGGATGTTATATATATGTGTGTGTGTGTGTTTATGTATGTGTGTATGTGTGTATGTGTGTATGTGTATATGTATATGTATATGTATATGTATATGTATATGTATATGTTTTTGTAGATTTTCACGGATGTAGGTATGCTGGTTTTGTTGTATTCGGGTCTTTTCCCTGGCTCAGCTGATAAAAGGAGGAGAGCCTGTGGTTTAGTGGCTAAGACTCCTGCCTAATATGTAATACAGCCCAGGTTCAAATCCCAGTAAGGGTATGGCTAGCTGATGAGAGCTAAATAGCTTGAAATAGATCTATACTAGTCTCCATTTATTTATTTATCAGCACAAATACAACACACACACACACACACACATACACACACATATATATATAAACCTAGTTTTTGGGGAGGAAAACAAAGGGGGAGGGGGAATCTGCTTCTGCCTTCTAGCAATTTGCCTCCTTGCAACAAACAGTAAACAGTACAGACCATATACACTGTTTGTAGTGTTACATTTCAGACTATACTTGTATAGATGCTGTTAAAATTGATGGGCTTTCTGGAAGTATAGTTATTCTCTGTTATTTAAAAGAAGATACAATAGCACTGGGCCTCTTCAGATCAAGCATTTATTTTAAAAAGCTTCTTCGTTTTGTTAAGCTGCCTAGAACAATAATAAAGCAGTCTTTAAAAAATAAGTCTAATAATTTGAACATTCTATAGGGGTCAGTAGTGTGTTCCAAATTCTGTTCCAAACAGCAAGGTTGGCACGGGCAAAGCGTCATCCACATGGATGTGCCTAGTGCGCACGCGCATACATTGTACCTGCTAGTGACGCCTCCGCAAGCCTCTATGATGCTCCATCTGCTTGGCAGAGCATTGCGCAGGTGATGTACGCGCCATTTGCATGCATGGAAACACCAAAGGCTTAAAGGAACAGGTAAGGAGCATACCACCTGCAATCCACCACTGATGGGCATTTATAGTTATTGACTTACCTTCTTGCAGCAAACAGCAAACAGCCTGATTAGCACACAACAAAATCTGCCTCTGCCTCCCAGCAATTTGCCTCCTGCACCAAACAGCAAGTTTCACTTTCAATTTCAACCTGGGCCTCCCGATCATCAGCTGTTTCAGGCTGCAGGGATTGCTATAGCCTATTGCAGCCTCCACAAGCCCCATTTTCCCCGTTTGCTGCAAGGAGGTAAATTGCTGGGAGGCAGAGGCAAAGGGTGGGGGACGGTGGGTGGGTGGGGCTACATTCAGTGTATAAGACACACCCAAATTTTCACCCTCTTTTAGGGGGAGGGAAGGTGCATCTTATACTCTGAGAAATACGGTATTTACAGCTGGGGAAAAACAGTTTGCAATATATCCTTTGGCTGCATATACCAGAATGTCACCTCACAGAAAAGTACTACATTACAGTTCAGCCTATTGTGAAAATGAAGAATTCAGAAGTAAATTTCACTGGTTCTCAGTTTAGCTTAATATATTAGATTTCCCTTAAGTTGTGAAGGGTGGTGACAAGCTGAATTGCCTAACTCTTAGGACCCTGGTAAATGATGGAAAGCATGCACAAGAATGAATCAGTGGTGGGACAGAATGGAGGTTGATGCAGTCCTGGGGGGAAAAAATGAAATAATTAAACAAAGCAAAGCAAAGCAAAACAAAACAAAGAAAATATATAAACAACATTAAATTAAATTATAAAATATAAAATATAAAATGTAAAATGTAAAATGTAAAATGTAAAATGTAAAATGTAAAATAATATAAAATAATATAAAATAATATAAAATAATATAAAATATTAATAATAATAACAATAATAACAATAGTAACAATAGTAACAATAGTAACAATAATAACAATAATAACAATAATAACAATAATAACAATAATAACAATAATAACAATAATAACAATAATAACAATAATAACAATAATAACAATAATAACAATAATAACAATAATAACAATAATAACAATAATAACAATAATAACAACAACAACATAACAAAGGTAAAGGTTCCCCTCGCACATATGTGCTAGTCGTTCCTGACTCCAGGGGGCGGTGCTCATCTCCGTTTCAAAGCTGAAGAGCCAGCGCTGTCCGAAGACGTCTCCGTGGTCATGTGCCTGGCATGGCTAAATGCCGAAGGTGCACAGAACGCTGTTACCTTCACCCCAAATGTGGTTCCTATTTTTCTACTTGCATTTTTGCATGTTTTTGAACAGGAGCTCACTCCGTTACACACACGCTAAGGATTCGAACCACCGAAGTGCCGACCTTTCTGATCAGCAAGCTCAGCGTCTTAGGCACTGAGTCACCATGTCCCCAAACATAACATAACATTAAATTAAATGATAAAATAAAATATGAAATGAAATGAAATAATAAACACACTGGAAGAGATAGTAAATGAAAAGCATTGTGATATGCATGAAATTGCTAAGAAGAAATGAAACTTTTGCTTACATGCTCAGCAGGTGGACTTGATGACAGAAGCAAAATGAATATATATATATATATATATATATATATATATATATATATATATATATATATATATATATATATTAGCTTCAAGGTACAGAATTTAATTCAGAAGAGATCAGGTGTGAGGTGCCAGCTCACCTCATTATACAGAGCACAGTCAGCTGCAAAATTCATAGCCTCCTTTGAATTCCATTTATAACCATGCAGATGAAAAATAACATTGAGGATTCTAGAGCTACAGAAGAGTAAGAAAACTGGGGGCAGGAGGAGGGACTTGACCAGAACTTCTGATCAGATTTCTAGACCTGGCAAATTAATTAGAAGAATTAATAAATTGGAAGAAATACTTTAACTATTGATTTCCAAAGACTTACAGTCACACAACAAGGGTGTGCATATGTCAGTGTGTTTTCATAAGGGTTAACGAACAATGATGTTTAAATGCTATACAGCATTTAAAAATTCAACTACTTTCAATGGGACAGTATTGTTAAGATGCACCTATTTTGCATCTTAAATTTTTGGACATGCTTTAATTTACTGTCTCTTCTGAGCTTGGACACTGAGCTTGTCGATCAGGAAGGTCAACAGTTTGTGGGTTCAAATCCCTAGCGCCGTATAACGGAGTGAGCTCCCATTACTTGTCCCAGCTTCTGCCAACCTAGCAGTTCAAAAGCATGTAAAAAAATGCAAGTAATAAAAGTAGGGAAGGTAACAGCATTCCGTGTGCCTTCAGTGTTTAGTCATGCTGGCCATGTGACTACAGAGATGTCTTCGGACAGCGCTGGCTCTTCAGCTTTGAAACAGAGATGAGCACCGCCCCCTAGAGTCAGGAACAACTAGCATATTAGTGCAAGGGAAACCTTTATCTTAAAGTATTATTATTATTACTGATATATCATTTTATAATTATTATCTGTTTCTAGTATTCTTTATGTACATTAATAGTTCTAATTATTTTAATTGTGTTTCGTAGTGTAGAGATGACCCACATTATTGATGGGGATTACACTTCAGTGTAAAACCATGCATAACTGAACTACATATAGAAGGTGTTGATTACCATCTTTCAAGGTGTTGATTACCATCTTTAAAGCGCTCCATGGCACAGGACCTAGTTACCTGCGGGATCGCATCCTACCCCATACATCCCTGCGACCAATCCGCTCTCACAGAGAGGGACTCCTCCGGGTGCCGTCCACTAAGCAATGCCAGCGGGCGGCACCCAGGAGTAGGGCCTTCTCTGTGATGGGCCCAACCCTCTGGAACGACCTCCCCCCCGATATTAGGACCACCACCGATCTCCGCTCCTTCCGCAAGAAACTCAAGACCCACCAGTTCCAACTAGCCAGCCTGGCCCAAGTATAGTTTTATCCTCTAATCCTCCTGGCAGTTATTTTAAATTTTAGGGTAGTTTTTAATGTTATTTTAATTCTATCATTATTGTGTAGATTTTATGAAATTGGTTTTGTGAGTTTTTATGCCTCCTCCATGTAACATGTAATATGTTATATGTCTATGTAAATGTATATGTCCATGACGTTTTGACCTTTGATTGTACACCGCCCCGAGTCCCTTTAGGGAGAGGGAGTGGTTTATAAATCTAATAAAATCAAATCAAAATCAAATCAAATCAAGAAGGTCTTAAGTTAGAAGAACAGAATGACAGAGTTGGAAGGGACCTTGGAAGTCTTCTAGTCCAACCCCCTGTTCAGGCACTATCCAATCTCTTCTTGAAAAACTCCAGTGACGGAGCAACCACAACTTCTGAATGCAAACCATTCCACTTGTTGATTGTTGTCACTGTCAGGAAATTGTTCCTTAGTTCTTGGTTGCTTCTCTCCTTCATTAGTTTCCACCCATTGCTTCTTGTGCTACTCTCAGGTGCCCTGGAGAATAGTTTGACTCCCTCTTCTTTGTGGCAACCCCTGAGATATTGGAAAACTGCTATCATGTCACCCCTAGTCCTTCTTTTCATTAAACTAGACATACCCAGTTTCTGCAACTGTTCTTCATACGTTTTAGCCTCCAGCCTCCTAATCATCTTCGTTGCTCTTCTCTGCTCTCTTTCTAGAGTCTCCACATCTTTTCTACATCGTGGTGACAAAAACTGAATGCAGTATTCCAAGTGTGGCCTTACCAAGGCATTATAAAGTGGCATTAACACTTCACGTGATCTTGATTTTATCCCTCCGTTTATGCTGCCTAGGACTGTGTTGGCTTTTTTGGCAGCTGCAGCCCATGGCTGGCTCATATTTAAGTGATGAATTGAAGGCAATTTGTCTTCCTCCCTCTTCTTCCAATCAAGCAAGCAGGGAAATAGAACAAATATTATAGATACATTGTGCCAATCACCTAATCTTAATCTTTAAAAATAATATGTTATCCATGAAAAAAAAAAGCTGTCATTTTTTGCCTGTGTATGCGTGCAATAAAAAAGGAACATCAAAATCACTTTGATGATGCCAAAGTCTTTTTGTGTATGAAGAGCTGGTCTCTAATACATGTGAAACCAAGGCTAGTAAGAAGAAGAACCCTCTGTAGTTTAAACTAAAAAAACAGAGGGCACTTATTCCCAGGTGATTTTACAATTTGGATTAATTGTCTCCTTGCTTTACCCAGTTCAAAGCAGCTAGGATGTGCCCAGTTTTTACAACAGAGTTCATAGTCATGAGTATGTTTAATCTTGGAATTCCAGGATGATTTCATTCTGTCAGTTTGGTACGATGGTTAAGGAACTGGGCTACAAAGCAAAAGACCATGAGTCCAAGTCCCACCTTAGTCAGGAAAGCCAGTTGGGTGACTTTGGATTAGTTCTCCTCTCTCTCTGCCCACCTCACCTCACAGAGTTGATATTAGAATAGTTGGAAGGGACCTTGGAGGTCTTCTAGTCCAACCTCCTGCTTAGGCAGGAAACCCTACATCACTTCAGACAAATGGTTATTCAACATCTTTTTTAAAATTTCCAGTCTGGAGGAAAGTTGGTCCCTTGTTTAATTGTTCTCACTGTCAGGAAATTTCTCCTTAGTTCTAGGTTACCTCTCTCCTTGATTAGTTTCCACCCATTGCTTCTTGTTCTTCCTTCAGGTGCTTTGGAGAATGGCTTGACTGTCTCTTCTTTGTGGCAATTCCTGAGATACTGGAAGACTGCTATCATGTCTCCCCTGGTCCTTCTTTTCATTAAATTAGACATACTCAATTCCAGCAATTCCTGGACTCCAGGAATCCAGGTGGCTCAGTGGCTAAGACACTGAGCTGGTCGATCAGAAAGGTCGGCAGTTTGACTGTTTATCTTCTTTGTTTGTTTAAATATTATCAGTCTGAGCTTTCCTAAAATAATTATTATACAAAATCACACATCCCTTTGCATGTTTAAATCCAATGCTTCTTGTTCTGTCCTTTCAAATAAACAAAGTAATTGGTCCCAATGGCTTCAAAACAACTGTTTCCAGAAAAAGGACATTTTAATCCCCTCCTTTCAGTTTTCTTAGCACTGAATTCTTTCACTGAATTTAATGTTGTTTTCCCTTTGTGATTTTAAATCTTTTTCAAATGATAATAATAATGCTCAACCGCAAAGAAAGAATTTTTGGTTAGACTTTTCTATGTAAAGAGCTCCTGCATTAGTTTATTTATTTATTTGATAAAACATCCAATGCAATGTTTTCTTTGCATTTCAAAATGTGTATTAGTTTATGAAAATATAAAATACAGAATTACAAAGAAAAATGAAAATAATGGGGAAGTAAGGGAGGAAAAGGGGAAGACGGAAAAGTGTAGGGTAGAGGAGAAAAAGGGAAAAATTACTTCTAACTCCTTTTGGTATAGTAGAATAAGGTAATAACATGAAATCTCATCTTTTTACTTTTATATAATAATATATACTGGCCATTTCTATAACAACAGACCTATCTACTGTTTTATTTGTAATGACTATGGTGAAAACCATTTTTTTCAATTACAGTGAATTGAAGGCAATGCTATCTTTATGAGATTTTCTATATTTGGGGAGTAATTGTAGTACAATGAAAACAGAAATATCAATTTTACATAGGCATGTGCTATCTGATTATTAGGTAACTTCTAAAGACTTCACTTATGTGTATAGTATTATTATTATTATTATTATTATTATTATTATTATTATTATTATTATTATTATTATTATTATTATTATTATTATTATTATTATTATTATTATTATTATTATTATTATTATTATTATTATTATTATTATTATAGAATTGTACCACAGCGGCCAGTTGTTTCGCCGGATTTGGCATTAATTACTAGTCGGGCCCCACCCAGGGGCCTAGGACATTGTAACGTATTTTCGTAATATGTGTGCGGATCCAAGCAGTGCGGCCTTTTGCATTTGACTGATGGTGATTTTGTCAATTTTTAACTGTTTTAAATGTAATTGCAGTGCTTTTGGAATAGCACCCAGTGTGCCGATTACCACTGGAATTACCACTGCTGGTTTGTGCCATAATAGTTGGATTTCGATTTTTAAGTCCTGGTATTTCACGATTTTTTCATATTCCTTCTCGGCGACCCTGCTATCACCTGGTATTGCGATGTCTATGATTGTAACCTTATTTTTCTCAACCAGTGTGATGTCTGGTGTGTTATGCGCCAGTATTTTGACTGTTTGTATACGAAAACCCCACAGGATCTTGACCATCTGATTTTCAGTGACTTTTTCAGGCTTATGTTCCCACCAGTTTGTTGTTGTTTTAATATTATAATTTTTGCATAAATTCCAGTGGATCATTTGTGCTACTGAATTGTGCCGCAATTTATAATCAGTCTGCGCAATTTTTTTACAGCAGCTGAGTATGTGGTCAACAGTTTCATCAACTTCTTTGCAGAGTCTGCATTTGGCATCGTCAGAGGATTTTTCGATTTTAGCCTTAATGGCATTTGTTCGGATAGCTTGTTCTTGCGCAGCCAGGATTAGTGACTCTGTTTCTTTCTTTAATGTACCTGTTGTTAACCATATCATCATCATCATCATCATCATCATCATCATCATCATTATTATTTTATATGAAAGGCTTAATTGCGGAATTATATTTGTGATGGAGAGAGATGAATCTTAATTCATTGCTCTGTCTTCTATAGATGATGGATGGATGGGTGGATGGATGGATGAATGGATAGATAGATAGATAGATAGATAGATAGATAGATAGATAGATATTGGTAGATACCCGTGTGTGTGTGTGTGTGTGTGTGTGTGTATTCTATCTATCTATCTATCTATCTATCTATCCATCCATCCATCCATCCATCCATCCATCCATCCATCATCTTCTAGGGAGAATGAACATACATATATACATACATACATACATACATACATACATACATACATACATACAAACAAACATTCACTGTATGAATCAATATGAATCAATTTCTCCTTAATTTTTCTCTTCTGAGGCCTTTAAAACATTGTTACTCCTTCTTCAGTAGGCTACAGTTATAATTTGAAAGGTTTGGGAAGTTACATACAGCTGGATAATTGTTCATTTTACTGCAAAGTTACATTTTGCAGCCCTTTCAGTACTAACCTAATATTATCTAATCAATCCTATTTGTCCTGACCTGGAGTTTGTGAACCAATACATTTCCTTCTTACATCACTGTATTATACTGTTGAATCAAGGCACTGAACAGATTACAATAGTTTAAGAAAGTGAAATGGCCATGGATTAATATTTCCAGCTCCCTTTGAGTTTAATTTGCCCCCTGGTTACTTTCTGTACTGTACACAGTAGCCAATTATTTTCTTTATCCCTAGCACTTCTCTTCCTGCAGATCCCAAAATTAAATCCACTTTCCAGAATGTTATACTTAAAAGGGAGGAGATAGGGAGTTTATGATTTCTTACTTTATTCCTTTTACTTCCTGAGGTTGACTTTGTTTCTGAGTCAAATGTCTGTCTGTCTGTCTGTCTGTCTGTCTGTCTGTCTGTCTGTCTGTCTATCTATCTATCTATCTATCTATCTATCTATCTATCTATCTATCTATCTATCTATCTATCTATCTATCATCTATCTATCTATCATCTATCGCTGTATCTGTGTAAGTTCCAGCATAACTCTGGAACACCTCAAGCAATTTCAACCAAACTCGGTACATTGATGACTTATGCTCTGGAAACAAATACTGTGGTGGTAAGACACCCCTAAAATCCCTCGGGATGTGTGTTCTGTTAAGATACAGCCTGTTGTGCCTTAAAATGGCTTCTACTATACTGCTGTAAAATGGCTTCTACTGTGCAGCGCAGTGGAGTTACCATGGTAATGGCTTCACAGTACTCCACAAGGGGGCTCCCTCTGGTAAGGGGGAAAATCCAACATTAGAAATTATGTTTGGTCCAGACATTTTCCCCAAATAAATAAATGCCAGGTTATCAGCTAGTTTTTAAATAAAATTAAGAAAAGAAAAATGTTTTTCTTTAAATAATTTTTTAAAAGTTGTTAAAACATCTAGGTAGTGAAAACTAAACAGATACTTACATAACTACATATGTGAAGGGACGACGTTGGAAAGGAATCTTCTCAGCATGTTCCACTCAAAATACTTACAATTCTCACTTGAAGTGGGGGTGAGATACTGCTTCAGCAGATGCTCCTAAATTACAAGGGGGAAAAGATCTTCTAACTGAGAATATGTCAGATCTCCTGTAGACTTCAGTTCTCAGTATGGGAAGATCAGCAAGAGAAACAAGGCATATAGGAATGGACGTGTTAGCCTACCTCGATTTTAACAATCTCATTTGCTGGCTGAATGCCTGCAGAGCACTCTGCAGCTCCTTGATTTAGCAGGTCATAGCAGCTACAAATAGGGCCTTGATTTCATGAGGTAGTTTCAGTCTCCTTAGCAAAGCAGCCCAACCTATTTTAAGTTGTCTAATCTACTGATCTTCAGAAGTGTCAGCTTAATGGGAAATAGGAGCCACCTGAAAGTACCAAACTGTAGGCTGTGATCACACAGCCAGACTAGCCAAACAAAGCTAATAAATTTGTATCTGAATGAGGGTGGGATTTTTTTCTAACTAACAAAATGAAATTCATTGTAGAGAAGAATAAAGTCTTACACTGAAGCAAGAAAAACCAAAAGAACACATATAGATTGGATGAAACCAGGCTTAATAGCAGTAACAGTTGGAGGGATCTTGGAGTCTTAGTGGCCAACCAGCTAAATATGAGCCAGCAGTGTGAGGTGGTAGTCAAAAAAGCCAATGCAAACCTAAATTGCATTACTAGAGGGATACAATCAAGATTAAGTGAGGTACTAATACCACTCTATAAAGCCTTAGTAAGACCACATCTAGAATACTGCAATCAGTTTTGGTCACCACACCATAAAAAAGAATTTGAGACTCCAGAAAAAGTACAGAGAAGAGCAAGCAAGATGATCAGGGGACTGGAAGCTAAAACATATGAAGAACGGTTGCAGGAACTGGGCATGGCTAGTCTAGCGAAGGGGAGACATGATAGCAGTCTTCCTATATTTGAGGGGCTGCCACAGAGAGGAAGGGGTCAAGCTATTTTCTAAGGCACTAGAAGGCCAGACAACAAATAATGGATGGAAACTGAATAAGGAGAGATTCAACCTAGAAATAAGGAGACATTTTCTGACAGTGAGAACAATCAACTCATGGAACTGAAGTTGCTTTCAGAAGTTGTAGGTGCTCCATCACTGGAGGCTTTCAAGAAGAGACTGGACTGGGCATTTGTCAGAAATGGTGTAGGATCTCCTGCTTGGCCAGTGGCTGGACTAGATGAGCTCCAAGGTCCCTTCCAACTCTGTTAATCTGTTTTTTTTAATTCATTAGTTTTGTTTCTGAGAATTCCTGATAAATTGAAGAGGAAGAATCAAGAGGAAAATAACCATGTCTCTAAGTGGGTGATACTATGGTGAACCTTTCAATAAAATTCTACACCATTGTTTCACTGAATTTCGTAGACTTCACAGATTACGTACGTCAGCATTTTTTCATGTGCAAATATAATTGTTTCACATGCAGCCTTTTTTATTAGAAGATATTGCTAAATCAAGTAATTACAAGCTTTATAATTTTGCATTGAAGCTACAGATTTGCCTAGTGTCATCCACTTTAGGTATACACATCAGAAGTGTGACAGTTTAACACAACTTCCTGGAGTGGGGGGGAAATCAGCTCAACAAGTAAACATGTTGCTTTGATATCTCCTTTCTTCCTTTCTTCCTCTTGTTCCTCCTTTTCAAAATCAAGGCAGATATGATGCTAAAGGGTCTTGTACAGCTCCTTGTACATGAAATGGCAAATGCAGAACATTGAACAAAAATAGAACACTTATTCTGTGCTAAAAAGTAACCCAGAGATTATAGCTTCAACTGGGATGCCAAACAAGAAGGATGCTGAGCTTTAGAGCCACAAGGTGGGGATAATAATGAGGAAGAAGGGACATAGCTATTTATAAACAGAATTCATCACCTAAATCATAACTAATTGTGTTTTTTTTGAAAAACAATATATAGAGTATTATTCCATGTGATTAATGTAATATGAAGTCTGATTTTTCAGTAGCCTATCTCTTTTCCAAACTTTTTCCCCCTCAGCCTTAACCTCTTTTTCTTTACAGATGTGCACGAGAATATCATGTCACTACAGAAACACCACTGTATGTGTGAGGTAAATTAGATAGGTTGACAGATAGACAAATAGACAGATGATAGAGACAGATAGATGGTAGATAGGTAGGTAGGTAGGTAGGTAGGTAGGTAGGTAGGTAGGTAAGTAGATGATAGATAAATAGATAGATAGATAGATAGATAGATAGATAGATAGATAGATAGATAGATAGATAGATAGATAGATAGATGAGAGGTGGGGGAGAGGGAGGGAGAGCAGAAGAGAGAGGGAGGGAGGGAGAGAAGATACATGATAGTTGATAGATAGATAGTATATAGATGATAGATGTGTAAAAGATAAATGATAGATAGAACAAAAGAGTTGTACAGGACCTTGGAGGTCTTCTAGTCCAACCCCTTGCTCAGGCAGGAGACTCTATAGCATTCCAGATTAATGTTTGTCCAATCTCTTCTTAGAAACCTGCAGTGATTGGATACCCACAACTTCTGGAGCAAGTCATTCCACAAATGGTTCTGTCAGGAAAATGGATGATGGATGGATGGATGGATGGATGGATGGATGGATGGATGGATGGATAGATAGATAGATAGATAGATAGATAGATAGATAGATGATAGATAGATAGATAGATAGATAGATAGATAGATAGATAGATAGATGAGAGAGGGGGAGAGAGAGAGGGAGGGAGAGAGAGAGAGAGAGAAGATACATGATAGATAGATAGAATATAGATGATAGATGCATAAAAGATACATGATAGATAGAACAAAAGAGTTTTAAAGGACCCTGGAGGTCTTCTAGTCCAACCCCCTGTTCAAGCAGGAGATCCTATACCATTTCAGACAAATGCTTGTCCGATCTCTTCTTAAAAACTTCCAGTGATTGGACACCCATAACTTCTGGAGCAAGTCATTCCACAAATGGTTCTGTCAGGAAAATAGATGATGGAAGCATAGAAAGATGGATGGATGGATGGATGGATGGACGGACGGACAGACAGACAGACAGACAGACAGACAGACAGGGCAGGCAGGTAGAAAGACACGTATAGAGAGAAGGAATATTGATACTGTAGATCAGGGGTGTCAATATCGCAACCCGCAGGCCAGATGCCTCACCTATTGGCCACACCCACCCCTGGTTTAGCGCAGGGGGAAAGTCATGATATATCACATGACAACAATGTGGCGGCAAGTTTGACACCCATGTTGTAGACCGTTTCTCTCGATTTGATAATCATAACAGCAAATAAATAAAAGGATTTCATTAAGGACTTTCGTAAGGATATTAAGAAACTTAAGAAAGAACTCCGGGGAAATGTAAGCCTCATCAGAGGAATCAATGCTGTAGGAGGAGAACCATGTTAGTCTACAGTAACAAAACAAAGCAAACAACAACAACAACAACAACCAGGGGGAGTCTGGTAGCAACTTTTCTCATCAGCAAATTTGATTAAAAGGTGTGAGCTGCAGCTCACTTCTTCAGAACAGATGCATTTCAACCATGCAGGGCCCTTCATTGCAAATCTGTTAGTTGGAAAAAGTGCTACCAGACCTTGCGTGACAGCAAGAGGAGTATTCCTCTCAATTAATACTGAATGTCTGCCAGGAAGGATTCTGAGCCTTCAAGAAAACAAGCAGAAATCTGAACAACGTGCCTCTAATTATATGTGGCCTTGCCCTGATATAAATTAGCTGTCTACGGGTAAGAGCCATGCATAGAGAAGCTCGCTTCTTAGAGTCCTAATCTTTCCCGGCACTATCTGATGTTTAGACTACTTAGCTCATTAGGACTTCGTTCCTACAGCGCAGGGCTCTTTATCAAGGATGGCATTGTAAATAACAGTAAAGAGGACAGTTAATCAGTCAGTCAGATCTTTTGCTTCCCAGCCTCTGTAAGGCATGACTCTCTTGTACCTTAAGCAAATTTTCCACAAACTGCATTGATGTTTCTAAATCTGTAAGTACTGTTAGAGATTTCCAGGAGAATAGAGCTGGAAGGAACCTTGGAGGTCTTCTAGTCCAATTCCCTGCTCAAGCAGGAGATCTTAGACCATTTCATACAAGTGGCTGTCCAATCTCTTCTTAAAACCTCCAGTGATGGAGCGACCCCAACTTCTGAAGGCAACTTCTGTTCCACTGGTTAATTGTTCTCCCTGTTAGGATGTTTCTCCTTAATTCCAGGTTGCTTCTCTCAACAGAGTGGACTGGACAGGACGACTGGACTGGACTGGACTGGACTAGAATAGAATAAAACAGAATAGAATAGAATAGAATAGAATAGAATAGAATAGAATAGAAACAGTTGGAAGGGACCTTGGTAGTCTTCTAGTCCAACCCTCTGCTCAGGAAGGAAACCCTATACCATTTCAGACAAATGGCTGTCCAATACCTTCTTTAAAACTTCCAGTGTTGGAACATTCACAACTTCTGGAGGAAAGTTGTTCCACTGATTAATTGTTCTAACTGTCAGGAAATTTCTCCTTAGCTCTAGGTTGCTTCTCTCCTTGATTAATTTCCATTCTTTGCTTCTTGTCCTGCACTGAGGTGCTTTGGACTCCCTCTTGACTCCCTCTTCTTTGTGGCAGCCCCTGAAATATTGGAGGACTGCTATCAGGTCTCCCCTAGTCTTTGGGATCTTTGTAGCAAGGAAACAAATACCAGCATTTTCAGCATCTATGAACTGAAATATGAGAGAGAGAGAGAGAGAGAGAGAGAGAGAGAGAGAGAGAGAGAGAGAGAGAGAGAGAGAGAGGGAGAGCACTTTACTGCACTGCACTGAATCGCTGTTCCACTGATTAATTGTTCTCACTGTCGAGAAATTTCTCCTCAGTTCTAAGTTGCTTCTCTCCTTGATTAGTTTCCACCCATTGCTTCTTGTTCTGCCCTTGGTCAACAGCTTGACTCCCTCTTCTTTGTGGAAACCCCTGAGATATTGGGAGATTGCTATCATGTCTCCCCTAGTCCTTCTTTTCATTAAACTAGACATACCCAGTTCCTGCAACCATTCTTCATATGTTTTAGTCTCCAGTCCCCTAATCCTCTTTGTTGCTCTTCTCTGCACTCTTTCTAGAGTCTCCACATCTTTTCTACATCGTGGTGACCAAAACTGGATGCCGTATTCCAAGGCCTTACGAAGTGGTATTAACACTAACCTTGATTAGATTCGATCCATTGTTTCATATGACTCTCAAGAAAATATTAGCAACTTCCACATTGCTTTTAACTGCCATTTTAAAAAATCATGTTTTTCAAAGCTGAATTGATCAAAATGCAGTGGGATTTATTTTCCTGAAAAAAAGTTTTTTAAAGGGAGTCCTCACTTACTTTTTGAATTTTGGCTTTTAACAGTTTTCATTGGATTATACTATAAAAGACAAAAATACAAAAGCAAATAGTAGGAAGAATGAGGGAGGGAAAGGGGAAAGGAGGAGTGTAGAAAAGAAAGGAAAAAAGAAAGAAAAGGAAAAACGGTCAGTAACATCAAACCTCAACTTTTTACTTTTCCATCATAGTATGAACTAGCCATTTCTATAACAACAAATCTGTCTAATCAATAAAACCCAAAAGGAAAGTTTCATTTTCTCCACCTCAAGCACAAAGTCCAGAAGTGGTTTCCAAATAGAAACAAAAGTACTTATATTCTTTTCTTTGATCAAAGCAGTCAATTTAGCCATCTCTGCTTATTCTATCAACTTTTAAAAGAGCCTCATTGGCATGGTGGTGAGAGGGCAGTACTGCAGGCTACTTCTGCTGATCACCGGCAGATCGAATCTCACCAGGCTCAAGGTTGACTCAGCCTTCCGTCCTTCCAAGGTGGATAAAACAAGGACCCAGATTGTTGGGGGGCAAGAGGCTGACTCTGTAAACTGCTTAGAGAGGGCTGTAAAGCACTGTGAAGCGCTATATAAGTCTAAGGGCTATTGCTATTGGTATTTTGCAGTCATTCATCCATTGTGAGGATCGAGGTGACCTTCCATTTTTGGGCATCGTCTTGCTGCCATCAGGGAGTTCTCATTTACTGACTACTTTAGGGACCAGCAACTTTGTCATTAAGCAAAGTAGCAACAAAGTGAAACCATGACTCTGAAAATTTCTTTTTCATTATTAAATTTATTTAATTTTATTAATTAATTTATTCATTTATTTACATTCATTTTGTTTTGAAGTGACTCTTATGATCCCCTTTCAGCTTTCCTTTGTTTTGGAAACCTGCAAAGGTTGTAATTACAAGGATTGGTCGTAAAATTATTATTTTTTAGCATTGTTGTGACTGTGGGCCATTGCTAAATGAGGCCGTCATTAATTGAGGCCTGTAATGACCAATCTTAAAACACAATCTTAGATGAGTGTCTAGTCCAAGCCAATGTGATTTTCTCATTTAAAATCATTACTGTACAATAAAAAAAGACATTGGAAAATATTTGTTTTCTATTTGTTTACTTAGGAGGTATAAAATTAGTCCTGATTTTTTTTTCCCCAGCAGACTCGCAATAATTGCTTTTGGCATTTCCATGAAGTCATTATTTCCATTGTTTTGCTGTGATTGTGGTTGCTGTGGGTTTTTTTTCCAATTCTGCTCCAATTACTCTCCCCACAACCTGTGTTATATGCAGAATTGAAATGAAAAAATTGTTGCTGCAAGATTATTTACTGTAGAGAGACAATTCTTTGGTATCAGCTAGAAAATATGTGTTGGAATGCTAATGTGAACAAAAGACTAACAAGGTAGAGATCTCCCTGGGCAAAGCTCCCTTTCTAATCACTAAGCCCATGTGATTTTCTTCACCATATTTGTTTTCCTCTTAACCGCCCTGTCCCTTGTCTGGAATGGTCAAGGGTCTCCTGCTTGATCATGGGTTGTCTAGAAGATCTCCAAGGTCTCTTAACATTAATTAAAAGAAAACAACAAACAAACAAACTCAAAGGGGAGACTTGATGGACCAGTAGATATTCTTCTGCATCAGTTTTCTATGTTTCTCAGATGCTACTCTCTAATCTCTACTTAAACAAGATGATAGACAGCTAAATACATAGTGATAGACAGACAGACAGATAGGCTAAGTAAGAGAGACAGACAGACAGATAGATAGACAGACAGATGATAGCTAGATAGCTAGATAACTAAATAACTAAATAACTAAATAAGTAGATAGCTAGACAGAAAGACAGATAGGATAAGTAATAGATGATAGATAGATGGTATCTATCTATCATTTATCTATCTATTAGATTATCTACTTAATCTGTAATCTATCTATCTATCTATCTATCTATCTATCTATCTATCTATCCATCCATCCATCCATCCACCCACCCACCCACCCACCCACCCACCCCACCTACCCCACCCACCTATATCTGTCTGTCTGTCTGTCTGCCTGCCTGCCTGCCTGTCTGCCTCTATCTATCTATCTATCTATCTATCTATCTATCTATCTATCTATCTATCTATCTATCTATCTATCTTTGTATGTATTGCTATTACAGATATGCAATTCTTGTCCACCAAAAACTAATTCATAGATACATCAGAAGGAAGCTATCTATTCTACATCTCCCGAATCCTCAGAGCAATTTTTATACCCATGAGAAGAAAACCTTCCCTGCCTGCAGGTCTATAACGCAAAGGACCTGGTAAAGAAAGATTTACTGGCAACAGGAGGAAAGAGGGAGGGAGAGAAAAAAAGCCAGCCAAGCCAACAATTCCTAAACTTCCCTGTAATCTGAAGAAAGGAAGGACTTGATCATAGGATTTATGGAATTAGCCCGGCCTCCTTCAAATCCTCCTCTGTGCTTCTGATGAAATCCTGGTGTAATCGCTGGACGATTCTTGTGGAATAACAATGAGGGCTGAGCTGGTGCGGCGGCACCACCCCTTCTCCCCTCTCTCGGCTGCAGAGAAACGTTCGAGCTTCATGAAACTTTCATCTGAAGTGAAAGAGGAAGCAAAGCAAAAGGGACGGAAGGCCTCCGCAGGCAAGGCACTTCAAAAAGAAAAGATTAGCTTGTTTTAGGGGTTGTTGCTTCAGGTTGGGATTTTGTGCTTCCAAACGTTATAACTCATTGCATACATATATGAGATTGCCTCTGTGTGTGTGTGTGTGTGTGTGTGTGTGTGTGTGTGTGTGTATGTAAAAAATATCTGCCTGTCTGTCTGTCTGTCTATCCATCCATCCATACATACATACATCTATCTATGTCTGTCTGTCTGTCTGTCGGTCTATCAATCTATCTCTATCACTCTATTTATCTGTCTGTCTGTCTGGCTGGCTGGCTGGCTGGCTGTCTGTCTGTGTCTGTGTCTGTCTGTCTGTATGTATGTCTATCAATCTATCACTCTATCACTCTATCACTCTATCTATCTATCTATCTATCTATCTATCTATCTATCTAGCTATCTAGCTATCTAGCTATCTAGCTATCTAGCTATCTAGCTATCTAGCTATCTAGCTATCTAGCTATTGTGTCTGTCTGTCTGTCTGTCTGTCTGTCTGTCTGTCTATGCCTGTTTGTCTGTCTGTCTATCTATCTATCTATCTATCTATCTATCTATCTATCTATCTATCTATCTCTTTCTGTCTGTCTGTCTGTATGTATGTATGTATGTCTATCAATCTATCACTCTATCACTCTATCTATCTATCTATCTATCTATCATCTATCATCTATCTATCATCTATCTATCTATCTATCTATCTATCTATCTATCTATCTATCTATCTATCTATCTATCTATCTATGTCTGCCTACCTACTTACTTGTCTGTCTGTCTGTTTGTCCGTCCGTCTATCTGTCTGTCTGTCTGTCCATCTATCTATCTGTATGTATGTATGTATGTATGTATGTATGTGTATGTGTATATGTGTGTCAACACAGAAACCTTAAAAACCACATACACAGAAAAAAGCCACAGTAGGTGAGACTATGTAATTTTTTGTCCTTAAAAATGCCTACTTTGCTTTAGCATCCCTAACTTCTGTCCCAAAGGAAATATATATTTAAATTGAGTTTGGAATATGTCTTCCTTGTTTATTTATTTGGAAAACCTATGAAAGGGCCATAAATATAGACTCACCATTTAGCCCACTGCAGAGAAAACAAAAATCTATCTTCCGCATCTTTAAATAAGTGGTCCAGGATTTTGGCCTAGATAGAATATTTGGAATTTGTTTGGGGAAAAAATAATAATAAAATCCCCATGAGATGCTTTGGCTTCCCTCTTGAGATTGCCCACAGCATTTTGATTAAATGTTTCATGAGGATGCACCTTTAGCTAGTTGTGGTTTATTGTCAATGATATGAGTTATAACAGAATACGGGGTTGGAAGGGACCTTGGAGATCTTCTAGTCTAACTCCCTACTCAGGCAGGAAGCCCTTACACCATTTCAGACAAACGGTTGTCCAATATCTTTCTTAAAGACCTCCAGTGTTGGGGTATTCATAACTTCTGGAGGCAAGTTGTTCCACTGATTAATTGTTCTAACTCTCCGGAAATTTCTCCTTAGTTCTATTTTGCTTCTCTCCTTGATTAGTTTCCACCCATTGCTTCTTTTCCTACCCTCAGGTGTTTTGGAGAACAGCCTGGCTTCTTCTTTTTTGTGGCAACCCCTGAGATTTTTTCATTAAAATTGTGGTTGTTGTTAGTTGTGAAGTCATGTCTGACCCATCACAACCCCATGAACTATGTTCCTCCAGGCCTTCCTGTCCTCTACCATCCTCCGGAGTCCATTTAAGCTCATGCTGACTTCTTTGGTGACTCCATCCAGCCACCTCATTCTCTGTCGTCCCCTTCTTCTTTTACCCTCCATCATTCCCAGCATGAGGCTCTTCTCCAGGGAGTCCTTCCTTTTCATTAGGTGGCCAAAGTATTTAGTTTCCTCTTCAGGATCTGGCCTTCTAAAGAGCAGTCAGGGTTCATCTCCTCTAGGACTGACCGTTTGATCGCCTCGCAGTCCAAGGGACTCGCAGGACTCCCAAAATTCCAGTTATAGATTAGCTAGCCTGAACAGGTTGCCCTCAGACCCATCCAATTATTGTAGCAAAAATTAATTTAGCTCATGTTTTAGGTCATCGGGTTATTTTCTCCCCTCCCTGTAAATCCATATTTTTGGAAATGTCTCTGTTTTTGTACATGCTCAAAATTGGCCGCTCAAAGAACTTGTACCCCACAGAGATGTGTTTGAAATGAAGAGGCCTCTGTTGATGGAATGGGATTAAGGCTCAGCATGTCATTGTTAGAAGCCCGGAATGCAGTTTTAATAAGAGTTTGGGTTTAAGTGAAAATTGGAACCCAGGTTGATACGAATTTGAGACGGCAGAGGGAGATTGCCAAGGAGACACTCCTCACCTCTGAAAAAACGTATTCATCCCAGACAGATTTCTCATGAAACTGGGGTGACTAAGTATCTTTTTAAAGGGAAAAGTGCCAAGAAGAGCAGCTAAGATGATTAAGAGTCTGGAGACAAAAACATATGAAGAATGGTTGCAGCAGTGGTGGGCTACAGATGGTATGCCCCGGTACAGGTGTACCGGTGCATGCCCGGAGCATTGGGTACTGTTCCGGTACGGTGTTCTGGAGGGCCCGCCTGCCTGCCCGAGCTCCCTACCTGTACTCAGAGGTTCTACACAGGCGCATGGAGCACATGGCACCTGCACGATGCTCCGCTGAGCAACTGGAGCATCATGGAGGCGTTGCAAGAGGTAAGGACACATGTGTGCACATTCATGTGGTGGACGCCGGGTCCCGTTGCACCATACCGGTTGCAATGAGATCCAGAATCCACCTCTGGGTTGCAGGTATTGGGTGTGGCCAGTCTAGAGAAAAGCAGGACTAGATAGCAGTCTTCCAGTATCTACAATACAATACAATCATACAATAGTAGAGTTGGAAGGGACCTTGGAGGTCTTCTAGTCCAACCCCCTGCCTAGGCAGGAAACCCTATACCATTTCAGACAAATAGCTATCCAACATCTTCTTAAAGAATTCCAGTGTTGGGGCATTCACAACTTCTGGAGGCAAGCTGTTCCACTGATTAATTGTTCTCACTGTCGAGAAATTTCTCCTCACTTCTAAGTTGCTTCTCTCCTTGATTAGTTTCCACCCATTGCTTCTTGTTCTACACTCAGGTGCTTTGGAGAATAGCTTGACTCCCTCTTCTATGGGGCAGCCCCTGAGATATTGGAAGACTGCTATCATGTCTCCCCTAGTCCTTCTTTCTCTTAAGCTAAACATACCCAGTTCCTGCAACCATTCTTCATATGTTTTAGTCTCTAGTCCCCTAATCATCTTTGTTGCTCTTCACAAATCTGAGGGGCTTTCACAAAGAGGAGGGGGAGGTCAACTTATTTTCCAAAGCAGTAGAGACAAGAAACAACGGGTGGAAACTAATCAAGGAAAGAAGGAACCTGGAACCCAATAAGAAGCAGCCTAACATTGAGGACAATTATTAACCAGTGGAACAGAAGTTGCCTTCAGAAGTTGTGGGTGCTTTATCACTGGAGGTTTTTAAGAAGAGACTCGACAGTCTCACTTGTCTGAAGTGGTACAGGGTCTCCTGCTTGAGCAGGGGGTTGGACCTGAAGACCTCAAAGGTCCCTTCCAGCTGTATTCGGATTGAGCCTTTCCATCTCAGCTTTTGATGCAAAAGAATGTTGGAAGGCAAGCTTTTTTCTGTAGAGGGCCCTGCTCTAAGGAGCATCCACCCTTCGGAATGGCCTCAACCCTGTTAGCCTTTCATAAGGCCCTACAAACCTAGCTAAGTTCCCATATCTGGGGTGCTGAACGTGCCCCCATTTCCTGGCTATATTTTTAAAGGGCCAAATATTTTGCTATAATGTATGTTGAATTGGATGCTTGTAATCTCTCTTTCCTGGTTTTACTGGATGGATGAATGGATGGATGGAGAGAGAGAGAGAGAGAGAGAGAGAGGAGAGATACACATACATAAATACACACACACACACAAACACACACACACACACACACACAGACAGTAGCTGGATACCCATGCTCCGCTACGAAACTATTGGGCTCGATAAATCGGGCTTAATAAATCAACACTTACAGCTTGAAAATTAATGAGCAGTTACGATCGGCCTCTCCTCTCCCCTTCTCTCCATCAGGCTTGCCCCACGGAAGCCTCTCCAGTCCTATCCCCCTTCTTTACCTCAGGTTGGCCCTATTGATCCTCCCCTATTCCCCTTCTCTCCCGCATGCTGGCCCCATTGATCCTATTCTATCCCCTTCTCTCCCAAAGGCTTGCCCCATAGATCCCCCCACAGCCTCTCCTATCTTATCCCCTTCTCTCCCTCACTCTAATTCCTTAGAGTGTTTTGCAGATGGGGAGGGGGAGTAGAACTCCTTAGCATGAGATTGCGCTAATTACTGTATAGGAAATACTAATGATCTGATGGTCATTTCGAAAAATCCTTTCTTAGCAAGCACCTAGAAGCCAAGAGGAACATAAGTGTCAAATTTTAAGTTTGTAGGCTTTACGGTTCTGGAGATTTCACGATGATGTGTGAGTGGTATTTCACACACACACACACAAACACACACACACACAAACACACACACTGAATTGTAAGCATCCCAGAGTCATTGTCTGAGATAGATGACCATAGAAACTATATGTGTATGTGTTTGTATGTATGTATATATGTACTGTATGTATAGTTGTATAGTATCTAGAACAAGTTAAAGGGGTTTTTTTTTGGGGGGGGGGGTTTCCCATTTTATAGATGGGAAATCTCCCGTAAGAGCAACATAGCTTGATATCCCATAGAAGTGTCCACAAAGAGGTAAGTATATTTTGATATTGATTCAAAACAAAGCTAGCTAGGTAGAATGTGACCAGTTAGGATGACTCTACTAAGAGCAATCTTGACCTGATTTGGGAGTTTGGTTCTCACATTGAAATAAAACAGGGGACACCAAGCTTGCAACATCCAAAATGATACAGTCCAAGTCAGTTTCCCATCACCCAGATACTTGCGATGCTGCTGAAGATGGCTAGAATTCATTCTGAGATCAGAAAAAGCAGAATATTTTGCATGAATTTATGAAAGTTTGAAACAACTCACTGTGACACTGAAAGCTGTTAAAGGCAAAATATTTTGCATGTAGAGGGTAAAACCTAGGAGCTTACATTGCCTGATTCAATTTCTTTCTTTCTTTCTTTTTTTCTTTCTTTCTTTCTTTCTTTCTTTCTTTCATCCTTCCTTTCTTTTTCTCTATTTCTGTCATCCTCTCTCTCTTTCTCCCTCCCTCCTCCACTCCTTCCTTCCCTCTACCCTTTCTTTCTCTTTTCTCTCTCTCTTCCTTCCTTCCTTTCTATCTTCCTTTCTCTTTCTTTCTCTCACCCTCTCTTTCTCTCTCTTCCTTCTGCCTTCCCTCCATCCCTTCTTTCTCTCTCTCTTTCTTTGTTTCTTCCTTTCTATCTTTATTTTTCTCTCTCGCCCTCTCTTTCTCTCTCTTCCTCCCTCCACTCTTTCTTTCTTTCTTTCTCTTTCACTCTCTTTCTTTGTTTTTTTCCTTTCTATCTTTCTTCTCTCTCTTTCTCTTTCACCCTCTCTTTTTCTTTCTTTCTTCCTCCCTCCCTCCCTCCACTCTTTCTTCCTTTCTTCCTTTCTTTCTTTCTCAGTAGGTCAATCTGACCTCCCCTTTTTAGGCAAAGCTGTATTCTATTCAAGTTCATTCAAACTACATTAATTGGATTTGGCTTTTACCAAAATAGGGGTGCCAGTTTCATTGTACAACTGTCAGACTAAAGGCTAGGGTGTATGCAATACTCCTGTGCCTTCTCAACCTTTTGCTATCTGGATGTAGATAAAGCAGATGTGAAAGGCTCGGCACAGAGATAAGAGACAAGCTGGAAATCTTGTAAGATAAAAAGCATGCTTTGGAATACAAATGACCAACACTTAAAGTTCTTTATTATTTGCTTCTTTTCTACCCATCCCTCTTCTTGGGGGTGGGTGGGTGGGATTTCCTAGTTGCTGTGTTTTTCTCCTAGATAAATAGCAGAACCTTTGATACTTCTAATGCACCAGTAGAGTTCAAGATCTCCCATCACAAGTCCAGTTGTTCTCACAGTCATAAAATCCTTGATTAGTTTCCACCCATTGCTTCTTGTCCTGGCCCTAAGGTTCTTTGGAGAATAGCTTGACCCCTTCTTCTTTGTGGCAGTCCCTCAAATATTGGACCACTGCTATCATCTAGTCCTTATTTTCATTAAACTAAATATACTCAATTCCTACAACCGTTCTTCATATGTTTTAGCCTCCAGCCCCCTAATCATCCTAGTTGCTCTTCTCTGCACATTTTCTCCAACCTTGATGAGGCAAACCAACAAGTCTTGAGAAGATGTTGGTATCAAAACAAAATACATTAGTACAAAATGTTACAAAGCTAGTACTTACAGATAGAAAGGATTGCAGTGTGTTTTGCAGCAGCTGTTGCAATCACCACCTTATTTCTAATCACCTCCACAAACTTAATCCCCTTTAAGTGCCCTAATTGTACATTTTCCAGAGTTGAAAACAATGGTTCTTTCTATTTCTCCACAAGTTTACCAGGCTCTGTTGACATAATGAAATCTACCATTTTTCATTCGATTCCGAGGGCTAGAGGAGATCAAGCTCCCACAGCTCAGAATATAACAGGATTGTACAGGTGAATTGGACAAGAAAATAACCTCTTTTCATTTTCCTTTACTAAGATGATTTCATAAAAGCATTTAGGGACTGTTTCTCCCTGACCCCACCGATGCAACTATGACTTTAAAGGCTGCCGTGCTGGGGGAATCATTTGTGGATGAATCTTGGGGTTTCTGTTAAACAATATCACCTGGCAACAGAGTGGATGACATTATCTAAACAACATGCTGTATCTTGCTCCTTTCTCTTTCTGTTTAATCTATACAAGGATTATACAGAGCTGAGGTGGCACAGTGGTTAGAATGCAGAACTGCAAGCTACTTCTGCTACCTGCTGGCTGTCTGCAATTTTGCAGTTCAAATCTCACCAGGCTCAAAGTTAACTCAGCCTTCTATCCTTCTGAGGAGGACCCAAATTGTTGAGGGCAGGATGTGTTTTGGCCCGCCATCGGAGCTGTCAGCAGAATTGGAGGTTGGGGAGGTGCATGGGCCAGTCCTGGAGGCTGGGGAAAGCTCAGACGAAGGCTCTGTGTCAGAGGCAGAGACAGGACTGAGGCTGTTTGGCAGTGATCAGGTGCCTACAGAACTAGAAAGCAGTGAAGCAGAGGAACAGCTGGAGCCTGTTCCCAGTGTGCATAAGTGCACAGCTGACAGAAGAAAAGAACAACTCAGAAATCAGGGTAGACTTGAGAGTAAAGCCACAGGTGGAAGGTGATTGGCCCGTCCCATAGGAAATGAAAGAGGAGCAAAAGGGGAGGGGGCTTTTGCAGGAAACAATTTGTTCATTCAGTCATTAGATTCATTTCAGGAGTGTGAAGACCTGTCCGTGATCCTCAGAGACTCTGTGCCGAGTCTTTCCTTGCACAGCACCTCATTTGGAAAATATTTACATGGCAGCTTTCCGAGCTAGATAAGGTCTGTGGTCATAAATATTCCTTTGAAAGACTGTTTGCCAGGCTTTGCTGAATATGACTGAGAGGAATTCACATCTGTTTAATAAAAGGGTTTTTGTTGGGACCAGAACTCTGCTTCATGCTTTTGGGGAAGCCTGGGTCAGAACAAGATCCTATTCTAACCAATTAGAGGGGGATGGAAAGCACTGTGAAGCAGTATATAAATCTAAATACCATTGGTAATGTCAAAATAGCGTTAGAGAGGAGAGTTCCTTTTACAGTCATTTTTGAAACTGGTTTAAAGCAAGATGTTGCTTTTTCTTGTTGGCATCCTTTGCAAATGTAACTGTACCATTGCAACATTGCTAGCACATGCCAAAAATATGCATGGTGTCAGGGTTCCAAATAGCATCCAAAAGTAAATCAGAGACCGAAGCAAAGTATTCCTCAAAGTTCCAATTGATTAAGAGAGCCACATTGGCACATCTGGGAAAACCAGAATCTGAAAGCTTCCCGGTTTTCCCCACCCAGTTGAAAGTTCAAGATCTTGCCCCCACACCCACAAGTCCATCAAATGGTCCAATCTTCCACTGCCACACTGGCAGTTTCACCCATCCAATTCCGGTCAGGTGCAGAGGTGCAAAGACAAAGGATGACCTTGGCTTTCTAGAAAGAATTTTGTTATGGCTACCTCTCATCTAACTCCGTACAATCCCCCCTCCCATTTCCCCTCAATAGAAAATGCATAGTAGAATAATAGAAAGTGTGGCAGGACAAAGACCCAAAAGAAAAGATGGCTGCAGACTTGACAACATTGTCCAGATTGAAATACCTATGGGACAGACAGCATAAAATGTAAACATGGAGTGAAAGGTAATTGGTGTGCAATTAGTTCATATTCAGATATTCATGCCACTATAGACGAATGAAGAATGAAGAGAGAGAAGTGACCTCTTTATCTTTTTTGGTTATGTGGTTATGTTATGTGGTTCAAATTCTTAACAAAATGAAACAGTGAATGATTTAAAGAACTCCAAAATATGCCTATTTCAATCAAAATTAATTCACCAATGTTTTCCCATTTTTTCCTAGATAGAAAAAATATTGGAAGGGATCAACATGAAACACTCCTTCCTTCCTTCCTTCCTTCCTTCCTTCCTTCCTTCCTTCCTTCCTTCCTTCCTCCCTCCCTCCCTCCCTTCCTCCCTCCTTCCTTCCCTCCTTCCTTCCCTCCCCATGGTTGTATTTAGGGACAAATCACTATTTATCTATATCTTAAATAAACAAGGCATTAACTTTAGATATCTCTAGGTTTAGCAATGCCTTGATATTTTATACATTTTATTTTATGCAAAGCCTTTATATTTTATAATACAGACTCTTCCTGTGGACTTTTGAGTTCTTGACTGCCAGCTGTCCTTTTTACCCGGGTAGTACTGGTATGTGACATGATAATGACATGATAGCAGTGTTCCAATATCCGAGGGACTGTCGCAAAGAAGAGGAGGTCAACCTATTTTCCAAAGCACCAGAAGCAAGACAAGAAGCAACAGATGGAAGGTAACCAAAGAGAGAAGCAACCTAGAGCTAACTAACAGTGAGAACAATCAACCTGTAGAAGGGACTTGTGAATGCTCCATCACTGGAGGCTTTTAAGAGACTGGACAGCCATGTATCTGAAATGGTATAGGATATCTTGCTAGAGTGGGGGGTTAGACTAGAAGACCTCCAAGGTCCATTCCAACTCTACGTATCTCTATTTCTGTTGCTAGATGTAACAAGAAAAAGAAGTTATTTACGAAGGTTTGCATCTCCATGAGTGTTACCAAGTATATGCAATGGGTTAAAAATACTTTTAGTATAATGGAAACAAAAACACCATTATTCCCAAGTAATTGGGTGTTCCATATTTATCTAGGACACCTTTGTTGAACTTGCTGTTTTCTTTGTGCATTTGCAAGAGAAACGGAGGAGGTGAAGATGAGGAATACTCACCTTGGGCTTCTATGGAATTTGAGAGTTGGCAATTGGCACCCCTGTCAAAGGCTCGTTTGAGTTATGAGTGACAATGAAAGTAGAAGGCAGAGACCAATTCCCACCCTGAAGGTTTTAAGATACAATGAGGCCAGCACCACAAATCACGTCACACCACTGTCTGCAAGAATTTTCTCGGCCTTTTCCAGAGCTAAGATATTGGGTGATGATGAAGATTCATTTGCATTTTTATGGGATGAGCAAGTCCTAAATTTTCCCTTTTAATGAATCCTCACGAAAGAAGGTCTGTATAATAAAACTAAATAAAATCAAATATTAATTTCGTATAGTTGAACCATTTACTCCTCTGTGTTGCGGGGGTAATTTATAGAGCTGAGCATCGCCTGAGATCTCTTGCCTTCTCTAACGGATTATATCTCGCATAAATCATATATTCATTGCCTGCCAGCGCACCAGAAAGTCCAAAATACGGCATGCTGCATCTTAACAGCAAAACTTGTTGGGAAGACAGCAAGCCTTTGATAGCATCTGACATCCCTTCTGCTGCAAAATTCCTTCTGGCATCTATCTAATCTTGGTTAAGTGTTATCTGATACCTACACAACTCAGTGGGTGTAGAGCCTCATTAGAAAGTTCATTTCGGAAAGCGAAAGCTTTCGCTCGTCTCTGTCAAACAGGACGAAGTACATAACTAAAAGGAAGGCAACTAAGCCGTCAATCAGCAGCCTTCCCGAAAAGCCGTAACTTCCCTGAACTTGGATAAGCCGCCTGCAAACTGCATTGATAGCGATAGATCTCTCTGTAATTTCTGAGCTTCTCTGTATTTAAGTTGCTGCTGCTATTTCCACGATCGCTGTCTAAGTCGGAAAGTTCTTGAATGCCTCAGTCAGTATCCAATTAATCATTTGCTCTAAGGGATGGATGCAATCAGTCTATTTCTAATCTGTGCCAGTTTTGTCCCAAAGGTAAAGGTTCCCCTTGCACATATGTTAGTAAATAAATTATACTTACAGTATTTATTAATAAATTGGAACTTTGCAATCTGGAATTTCTCATTATTTTTTCCCCTTCAACTTTCCATGTTATCATTTTTTTATGCAGTCTTAAAAAGGTAAAGGTTCCACTGCATGTGTGCTAGTCGTTCCCAACTCCAGGGGGCAGTGCTCATCTCCCTTTCAACGCCGAAGAGCCAGCGCTGTCCGAAGACGTCTCCGTGATCATGTGGCCGGCATGACTCGACGCCGAAGGTGCACGGAACGCTGTTCCCTTCCCACCAAAGATGGTTCCGATTTTTCTACTTGCATTTTTACGTCCTTTTGAACTGCTAAGTTGGCAGAAGCTGGGACAAGTCACAGGAGCTCACTCCATTATGCAGCATTAGGGATTCGATCCACCTTTCTGATTGACAAACTCGGTGCCTTAGCCACTGAGCCACCGTGGGCTGAATCACTGAAAATTGCAGAGTGAGTTTGATACTCATAATCCCTGTAGCAAAATTATCTGAGATCATAAATGTTGTCCATGTTGAGTATATCACAATTTGATAACTAGCTATTATTTATTCACCATGATTGTCCCAAAGGTGTTTTTTTTCGGGAGGCAACTGAACTTTCTTGTTTTTTTCTTTGAAGACATTTCACTTCTCATAAAAGAAGCTTCTTCAGCTCTGGCATGATAGTGGGGAATGGAAGGATTTATACTCCTTGCAGACAGCTGGTCATTTGCATCCTTTTAGAGCGTCTTTGAATCCCTTGGAGATTTATCTGTGTCCTCAGGGTCACCTGAGTAGCACTCCAGGTCCTTGCAGTCTGCAATTTTTCTCTCTGGAAATCCATTCCTACTCCCACAGCATTCCAAGGATGTTTGACCTAAATTGTATAGATAAATGACTCTAGAGATTCTCAGTCATCCAGATTGTCTTCAAAAGAAAAAACAAGAAAGTCCAGTTGCCTCCTGAAAAAAGCACCTTTGGGACAACCCAGACTTGGATGACTGAGAATCTCTACAGACTGTTAGCTATGCAATTTGGGATGAAGACCCTTGGAATGGGGTGGGAGTAAGAAAGGATATCCAGAGGAAAAATTGCAGACTACAGGAACCATTTGCACCACAGGTGACTCTGAGGACACAGAGAATTCTCCAAGTGGCCTCAATGACCCTCAAAAAGAATGTAAATGACCAGCTGTCTGCAAGGAATATAAAATCCTTCCATTCCCCACTATCTTGTCAGAGCTGAAGAAGCTTCTTGGATGAGAAGGAAAACATCTTCAGAAGAAAAAAATTCAAGGAAGTCCAGTTGCCTCCTGAACCTTTTGGATACTTTCAAAATTGTTGGATTCTAATCTTAGCATCTTTGGTCCTGGCAACGTAGATGATTATATGAGTTATGCATAATTTTCTAAAGAAGCACATGGAAAAGATGTAGAGGGGAAAAAATCAGCTTAGAATTTGGCAATATAGCCTTTGGCAATATTTAAGTGAGCTTTGTGGTTCACCGAACTAACAACAGCTTGCTCTAAATCCACTTTGCTTGCTTTAAAGAAAAATAAATAAATACCCACACATCCACAATCCAGACATAATTAATTTCTGGAAGGAATATTTCTACTGAGACACACACACAGAGAGTGAAATGAAGAAAATCAGCAGATAGATAGGTGCGTGTCTGTTTGATGGGACTACCGTCTCTTTACTGAACTTTGCAATGTGGTCTCTGTGTTTGTAGGCGTCTCTTTGTGTTGTGTTATATATGTAGCTTTGTTGACTGGTGTCACAGTTCACTTATTTCTCTGAGAGCTCAAGGTTGTTATGTGTCACATTATATCCACAACAAAAATCCTATATTTTTGAGAGAGACTAGCTTTCCCAAAGTCATCAGATGAATTTCCATGGCTAAGGATAGACCTTGACCTGTCTTTTACCAGTCCTAGTCTAACAGCTTAATCACACCATCTCTTTGGTGTATGTGTGTTTAGCTTCTAAATATTATTATTTATCAAAGAAGACCAAAAGAGGGTAGCTTGTTTCAGCTAATAATGAACTCCAGATCCAAGCTTCCTTCACATCCAGAAACTGCTGGAAGATCTCTCAGAATGAATGATTCTTGTTATGTTACAACTGGGGTGTCCAACCTAAGGCCCGGGGGTCAAATCTGACCCATGGTGTGCTTAGATCTGGCCCTGGAAAGAGTGAAGCACCAGCTCACGGTGCCCCTGCCAGCCAAAATGGAGCTTGGGTAGACTTCATGCAACCCACACAGGCTCCGTTTTCACACAGGCTCTGTTCACAGTCTTTCCAAGTTCCATTTTTGCCGGCAGAGGACTGTAGGAGGCTGTTGTGGCTGAAAACTGAGCCTCAATGAGTGACGTCAAGCTGGCCACGCCCATCACAGCCTCACCCCCACCCCCTGCCCTCTAAGGTCAAACACAACTCTGATGCGGCCCACAATGAAATTGAGTTTGACCCCCCCTGAGTTCCAACATAAATAGGTTAAGTTTGCATGGAAGTCATTGTGTTTTAATCCCTAAATAAGGGATTTTATTACTTTTTATTATCGCTTTGCTGGATAGCAGGTACGACTTATGAACATCTAATGTGTTAGGCCTGGAAGCCATCTTTTGCACTGGCCTGCCACATTTAGTCTGTGGGAAAATGGGTGGGGGGATTATATGGAGTATGGGAGATATATAGTCTAAATAACATTCCTTTCTCAGAGAGACAAGGACACCTTGCCCTGCAGGTGCGATGGTGTGATCGGGAGGCATCTCCAGTTGGGATGGTGCCTGATTGGACCATGGGATGGACATGTGGGTGCTGGGCAAGAACTTGGACTATCAATCTGGCGGGGAAAACCTAGAAGCTTTCAGATTCGGGTTTTCCCAGATGTGCCAATAGGACATCTCGAATAACATGGAACTTTGAGAAAACT